>NC_090926.1:679285990-679589020 GCF_040938575.1 Ambystoma mexicanum
GAACAGAACATATGGGTGGGCAAATGCATGGACCACCCTGTCTTTCAGGAGCCAATCTTCACGGAGCACATCCATGACACGTTTGAACTGCCCCTCTTAATGACCAAGAAGTGTTGAGGAAAGTGTTGGAGAAAGAAAGGATGTTTCAAATCCGTTTGCTAGGCTGAGGTCATTTTGCCTCGCCAAGCAATCATTTCAGTCGCAGCTACCGATAAAGGGAGTGAGGGTTCTTATAGACAATAAAACTGCAATGCAAAAGTGTTGGGGAGTGAGAGAGCTCAAATTGTGCAGAGGAGCTGTGGCTCTATGGATGTGGCAGATCACCAGGTGCATCTCAGTTCAGGTCTTCCATATATCACGGTATATCCTCTTCCTGTCTCCCTCTTCCTTCCCCTTTTTCACCCGCTCCTTTCTCATTTATCTTCATAGGCAAATTGTTCGTCTTACTGTTTTACTGGTTTGATTCATGTTTTGTATTTTACTTCTACTGTTTCATCTTCAATGTATTTTTGTTGTTATAATGTAAAGCGCTTTGGCGTAAAGCGCTATGTAAACATCATAAAATACAAATATCAGTGTCTGGGCAGAAGGGCTCAGCATGCTGTGGTCAGTGTTCCATCAGTGGTCTGTGGACATCTACAAGTGACTTTAAAAAAAAATGTAATTATGGGAATCGTAAGTGCTACAGTGTCTTCTCTAGTAAGATCCCAAGAAGGGGGTCCTTTGGTGATGCCCTGCTTATTCCGTGGAGGTTCGGGTTAATGTATGCATTCCCTCATGTTTCCTTGCTACAGTTGGTCTTGAGGAACTTGAGCTTCCACAGGGAATCAATTTTGCTGGCCTTGTGGTGCCCACTAGTGTCGCATAGTGTTGGGGATTTCCAGTATTTCTGGAACTACTGACAAATTAGTTTGGCATCGTTTATTATGTGGATCAGACCATGAGCTTTAGCATCATATCTGGCTTCTGAATGTTTCAGGTTTCAGGACCATAATCTCTATGCTGACATTCTGTATCTTATGATTGAGTCTAGGTACCAGAGGGATGTCGAAGCTATATTCCTGAAGCTGGCTGCAGTTTCACAGGTGTGCAGTCGTGGGTGGATTGACAGTGGCTGGCTGTGGTGCTGGATTACTGGTTGAGGGCTTGCAGGTCTCTACAGTGAGGGGGCACCTGATTGCACTATCTATCTTTATGTGGAAACCTGGAGAGGGTTATTGTTTTGAGATTCTGGTTGTGGTCCAATTTCTGAAAGGACTCATCGTCTGTTATTCACTGGCACCATACATTGAAAGCACAGTAGACCTGAATTTTATTCTGGTACAACTGTTAGCTCCACCGTTTGGGCTGATCAACTGTTGCGACTTGAAATTCCTAACCCAGAAGACTGCTTTTTTGGTGGCAATACCATTTGACGGATGAGTGAACGACTCCTGTTAGGGTGGCATAACTAATTTCATGCCCCCTGTTTACAGTCCCACCCCACAATTCTGGGCAAGAAAAACAGTGTATTTCTCAAAATTCGAGATTTATATAAAAGCATAATGTATATTCAACAAAGGGGGGTCTGCGGCTTTACACCAAAGAGATCACTAAAATGTTATTGATACCAAAAAGAACTAGCAAAACAATCTCACTACTGGTAGTCGCGCAGGCATTCACTCTCAATTTTATTTATATATATGTAAAGAAAACTGCAAAAAACCTACCACTGGCAGGCGAACCACACTCCGGGTCAAAAAGGATGCCACATCAATCAAAAAGACGACCAAGATGAAATAGCTTGGAACGTGTTTATTGGTGAAGCACAGCATGCAGAAAGCACACAGGAAAAGGTTACGCGTTTTGCGCTTGCAGAGCGCTTGATCAGACAATGGCTGCAGTATTGAGTACACAATATAATAGAGTACTAAGTCCTACTACCATGTCAGTGACATAGTGAAGTATTCAGATCAGTTAGTGGATCACAGCGGCAGACATCTTGAAACATATGAAGACCAAAGTGGACAACACACATGACAGTAAAATACTGGCTAAATGGTGCATTCCTAAGCAAGGAAAAAGGGTCAAAATCAAAGATGATACCGATTAATGGTGAACTGGAACACATTATATTAAGGTGCAAGTGCACGCAGCAAAGTAGAACTATCAATGATAAATGGTCATAAAATGCAAATGAAAGCAATTATAAAAGCCAAAGTGGCTATAAAGTGCAAGTGCAAGCAGCAAAATGCCACCCGCTGAAGATCAGACATGGTATCATGTAGGCACAACCTTGAAAGCTAACCATGTGGCTAATAAAGTGCTAGTGCATAATGCAAACTGCATTTAAAAAGCGAAATGCAATGGCGATCCATACAATGCCCCAAAGGGATGAGCATATCTCCTCCCTCTATGCCACAGAGAAAAGAGACCCCGCTAGGAATGCACCAATAAAACAGCACTGCCAACCAAAGATGTAATGAACTGACCATAAATTGAGCCCAAATGGGTGTACCCAAGTTCAAAGAAAATATAGGTATGCAAGAAAAACAAAAGTAAACTGCTGCCAAAAAAAGCAGAAGCAGTAACAATAAAGAGTAAAAAAAAACATTAAGTATTAACGAAACTGAGAAGCATCGATGGTGTGCACACAATGACGTTGAAGAAAAAGAAAATTTAAAAATGGAACAGGAGAGAACACTGTCAAATAGGAACAAGCATCATTCAAACACATGTGGAATTAAAACACAAAATGGGTTAAAACTCCTAAAAACGGCCAGATGAAGACAAAGCTCTGTGATGTGAAAGATGTTGCACAGACAACCAAAGATAAAGGCCAATAACCTTGACTAAACTCCTAGGAAAGTGTATAATTCTTAATCTGTGTTATGCCTCAACAGGACCTTGGTGTCTAAATCCAATATGAATTTGGTCTCTAGTTGGCGAAGCCGAAGTACTCGGTCACCACCTCTAAGATTTGTGGCAACCTGAGCAACCCCAAAGAAGGTTAACAACTGTGCATTATTGGCATGCGGTTCATTAAAATGCTTATCCATTGGATAAGAGGGGTCAGATGTTTTGATGGCCCTGAGATGTTGAAGAATCCAGATTTTTAGTTTACAGATTGTGCTGCCCACGTACCACTTATCACAGGGGCAACAAAGCACGTAAACAACAAATGTGGTGTCACACGTGATGAGCTGTTTGATGACACAAGATGTAGCAGTTACCAGATGTATAAAACATTTCTTAAAAATGGCATGGGTACAAACCTTACACTTGTGGCATTTAACAAAGCCTGTGGGTAATGTGGTCAACCAAGTGGAATTGTTGGCAAGCTTAGACTGGGGATGCAAGACACTCTTGACAAGTTTGTCTTTCAGTGAGGGTGCTCGCCTAAAAGTCAAGACAGGGCGAGAAGCTAATAGTGATGACTGTCATGACCCACATCCAGAAACCCCCCTGGCAAGCCCATGGGCCAGGAGGGGTCTTGGCTCTGGTCTCCAACAAACTAAGACATCCTTTGCCTAGGCCCTCTTGGGGCCAGTCCTGGCGTCTTTGGCGCCAGGCTAATACTTAATAAAGACTTGTGTTTAGGGGACTACTTTATTTCAAGTGCTAGCCAACATGGAGGCATCCACATAGCTTGGCTCCTTGCAACCAAGCTATGCGGTAAAGTTTTTGGGTGTGGTAGCCTAGGAACTACTTTACCTGGACTACTTTCTTGAAGCTATTTAAACCACACCCGACTTGGATAACACGCTTCGCGTTACTTTGCAATCCTGCAACGTGACGCTCATCGTGTTCAGCAGTACCCGCGAACCTCGGAAGAACAGCATCTGTAAAGAGACTAAAGGACATCGTTAGCAGTAGCAGTTTACCTGTAATTTTTCATCGTTAGCTTCCCACAGCTCCTGCAAACAGCATCCTAGGATCAGCGCGTCTCCCGGACCGACAGA
The DNA here is from genome assembly GCF_040938575.1 of Ambystoma mexicanum. Classification (NCBI taxonomy): domain Eukaryota; kingdom Metazoa; phylum Chordata; class Amphibia; order Caudata; family Ambystomatidae; genus Ambystoma; species Ambystoma mexicanum. The sequence goes on from NC_090926.1 coordinate 679,289,932, forward strand.
TCTGCAAAAAAGGAAGAAACAAGACATTAGACACTTTTACAACATAACGAATTGTGCCAAAAAGCTTACCTCGCAAGTCGGCCCTCGACCAGCATCGCCTCGGGATTTCAAACACTGGGTGAGCACCGCGATCTATGGGAAAGAAAAGACAACAGGTTAGCAAAGGCAAGGCATCATAGCGCTGCACATAGCGCCTACTTACCGCATCATAGGGCTCTTTATACGCCATCATTTACCGGCCAGACCCAATTCAGCCAATGCATCACATTGGACTTCCGCGCACCTAAGGAAGAGAAAGAGACATTTATTAAACCAAGAAAGGCATGCAAGAATAACAATATACAACAGCAATAAGACCTACCTGAAAGACTCAAATCGGGCCAGCATCAGTGAAGTAATTAGATCGCATTCGTCCACAAAGGACAACGCGCCCCTGCCAAGAAGGCAGGATGGAGAGCACACCTGAATTAACAACAAGGTGAGGAGAGGTCCAGAGGGGCTGTGGGCATACAGGGTGGTGGGGGGCTACTTACCCCAGTTGCCCAGTCTTGAACATTGGCCACCTGTATTCCAGGCAGAACCTTCCTGCTGGTCACACCTGGGAACCACAGAGAAGGATACCAGAGTCCCTACGGCTGGGTGGCGTCCCAGTGGATACCAGGTGAGCGTAACAGAACGCAAAGCCTGCCAAACCAATCCACCTGGGTGCCATGGAGGCATCAGAATTAGACCAATTGGCCCAATTGTTTCGAGAACTTTGTGCCGAGGTTCATTCTGCCCGACAAGAGACTAACGCTCTCCGGAGAGACATTAGTGACTAAAGAGCGCATTGAAGAAATTAGCAGGCAATACTTGCAATCACAAGCAGGACAGACGCCTCTACCTGGAAACAACCCAACGATGCAAAATCCTACAATGCCATCCACTACCTCTTCTCGGGTACAAATCAAGTTACCGGGAACAGTTCCTTTGGCACCACCGGAGAGGTTTGCAGGTGATCCATGGAAATACGCAGCTTTCATGAATCAGAGTCGTCTTCACTTTCTTTGCAGGCCTGGAACATTCCCAAATGACCAAGCTCGGGTAGCCTTTGTTTTATCATACCTGAGTGGTAGCGCAGCAGATTGGTCGGTACCATTGGTGACCCATGATGATCCTATATTACATGACTTTGGGGGATTTCAGAGGGAAATGGAAAAACATTTTGCTCGCCATACCCGAGAGCAAGCAGTGGACAATGAACTCCTTTCCCTCCGACAGGGGAATCAGGACTTGTTAAAGTACATTGCTACAGATTGGTTGCTGAAGCTAGGTGGCATGAAAACAAAAGAACCACATTGTTTCATCGGGGCGTACGAGGCAAATTAAAAGACGTTCTAGCTCAAGTGGTTGATCCTACTAGAGACTGTTCTGAATTCATAGATTTGGTCGTACAACTAGACCACCGGTTGCAAGACCGAAAAGCAGACCATTCCAAAATTGACCCTCGGGCTGTGTACGTTCGATCTAGAGACAACATAACTCCAGTGCAAGAAAATACTATGGAGCCCATGCAAATCAGAGGGGTACGACCTCCACTAACAAAACAAGAGCGAGATAAAAGGAGACAACAACAACTATGTCTGTATTGCGGAAAACCAGGGCATTTCCTGAAGGACTGCCCAGTGAAACCTCGAAGGAAGATCGTCGGGGCCACGGAAAAAGATGAAGAAAAGGAATCTAAGTCGGAAAACTACCCAGCTCGGCAAACGTAGAGGTCAGTTTGTCGAGTGAGAGAAAAGAGCCACCGACCTCACACTTTGCAATACCGGTGATCTTAATTAATAACCAACGATCGTCAAGAATGCATACCATTGAAGCATACATCGACAGCAGAGCAGTTGGGAATTATATAGATCAAGACCTGGCTGCAGAGATGGGGCTTCCCCTATGTTCCAAGCCGACTACAGACAAGGTAACTACGGTGGATGGGACAGAAATCGCTTCCGGACCCATAACCCAATGCACAGCCGAGATAACATTGCTGTGCCAGGACGGACATCGACAACTTATTTCGTTCGATCTCATCATGGCACCTCAATTCCGGCTCATACTAGGGATGCCATGGTTAGTTGCTCACAACCCTTTGACTGACTGGCGGGCAAGGAAATTAACCTTCCCCAGCGACTGCTCCCCAGCCTGTTGTTATCAAGAACAGAAACCTGCTTTCAGTATCTCTATGACTCCCGGAGTGACAGCATCAACCCTGGGAGTAACTAATACCTTGCCTGAGGAATACCACGATTTCCAGGATGTATTGCAGAAGGACCAAGCAAACACGCTGCCGTTGCACAGGCCCTATGACTGTCAGATCGACCTTGTTCCAGGTGCTCAAGTCCCTTGTGGTAGAATCTATGCTCTTACGGAACCTGAAAACTTTCATCTGAAGTTTTATTTACAGCAGTACCTTGCAAACGGATTCATCCGTCCATCAAAGTCCCCTGCAGCCAGTCCTTTGTTCTTCGTATCGAAAAAAAAGGGGACTTAAGAACCTGTATTGACTACCGCGCATTAAACCAGATCACAGTGAAGAACCGTTACCCCTTGCCACTTATCCCTGAAATGCTGGACCAGGTCAAAGATGCCCAGATTTACACCAAATTGGACCTTCGAGGAGCGTACCACTTGGTCCGGGTCAGAAGCGGAGACGAATGGAAAACTGCTTTCCGTACCAAATACGGTTTGTACGAATATCAAGTCATGCCCTTTGGGTTATGCAACACTCACGCAGCATTTCAATATTTCATGAATGATGTCTTGAGAGAGTTAATTGATGTCTGGGTCCTAGTGTTCATAGATGATATCCTAGTGTACTCAACCTCAAAACAGGATCATATCAAGCACGTCCGTTCAGTACTCACCAAGCTCCGTGAACATCATTTATATTCAAAGCTTGAAAAGTGTTTTTTTCATGTCACCGAAGTTGAGTTTCTGGGTTTTATTCTTACTCCAGGAGGCATCAGAATGGACCTGTATAAAGTAGACGCCGTTTTGAAATGGCCATCACCAACGTCAGTAAAAGAGGTACAAAGCATGTTGGGCTTTGTGAACTTCTACCGTCGGTTCATACCAGACTTCTCTTAGGTCGTACACCCGATCACTGTATTGCTGCGAGAAAACAACAAAAAATTTGCCTGGACCGAGGAAGCAGAAAAAGCTTTTCAGGAACTTAAGAAAAGGTTCACCTCTGCGCCAATCCTGCGACATCCTCACCCAGATCTTCCTTATATCATGGAAACGGACGCTTCCAGTATAGCAACGGGAGCTGTCCTCTCACAAAGAGATCCAGAAACCGGCCAGCTACATCCAGTGGCCTTCTGGTCGAAAAAATTCTCACCTCCGGAGATTAATTACGCCATCACGGACAAAGAACTCTTGGCGATCAAATCCACCTTTAAAGCCTGGAGGCACTACCTTCTGGGGGCCAGACACACCATTACAGTTATCACGGACCACCGAAACCTGCAATATCTTAAAACAGCTAAAGTCGAGTCTTCACGCCAATTGCGGTGGGCCCTTTTCTTCGCTGAATATGATTGTCATCACATTTCAACCAGGGGTCAAGAATGGAAAAGCTGACGCACTCTCTCGTACAGGCACTGATGACATTGTATATACGACCCCAGACCCAGTCCCCATCATACCGGTAGACAAACTCTTGGGCCTCACTACGGCCTTAACCCAAGTAGAACTGAGAAACGAGATTCAACGAACCATGAATCCAGATACTTTCCTTGCATGGCAAGCGCAGGGGGAACAATATTCCATCAAAGATCACTTACCCTTTTTTAAGGATTGTCTGTACGTACCCACCAAGGACTTACAACAACAAATAATTTCAGGTTATCACGATTCTCTGATCGAAGGACACCCTGGAATCACCAAGACTCTAGCCAAGGTAAAACAGAACTTCGAATGGATTGTGTCCTCCCACGTATTCCTCATCTTATGATAACTCGTTGTCCCCAGCTTCGCTGCTTCGGAAAAAAAAATTCTCTCGGCAGAGGGCACTGTGCTCGAGGTCGTGGCGTCGATTGTATCTCGACGGACTCTGTACTCTGTCGACATCACCGATGCTATAAATAGCTTGAGCCGCGCCCGTTGCTTCAGTTCCGTTTTTCCGATCGCTTCGCTATCGAGAACGGCACGCTTCAGATTTTCTGTGAAGAAAATGTTGTCATCTTCAACTCCTTCGACACCCAAGACTGGGTTCAAGAAGTGTGTAGAGTGTGGATCAAAAATGTCGATCACGGATCCCCACCGGGTTTGTCTCTGGTGTCTCGGTTCCAGTCACCGAACCCACGACTGCAGTTCCTGCCAATCCATGTCCGAGAAAGCTCTTCGTGAAAGGAGAGGTAAACTGTCGGTGGGGAGGGAAGCCTCTAAGAAGGCTACGTCTAAAAAACATAAGAAAGCAACTGATTCGAAGACATCGGATCGCCATAGGCACTCCAAGAGATCTCGATCTAGGAGTGGATCGAGACACTCTTCGTCATCATCTAAAAAAATAAAGAGGAGGCATAGATCTCCCTCATCATCATCATCTTCAGAGTCGACCGAAGAAATTCGATGTCCGACAAAATCGGATTCTCCCAGTAAATGGGAAGAATTCCGTAAAAAGATGGAGGTTTTCGAGAACGCGGCCCGACCCCCTCGAAAGAACCTCGAAAAAGCCATACCCCTAAGGTCGCTCCATTGGACGACAAAGGGAAGTCCAAGACTACCATGGTAAAGACCAGTAGTGTCGAGGATACTAAAAAAACTCGAGTCGACGCCAAGCCGTCGAAGACTCTTTGAGAGTCGAGCACCTCTCCGGTGCCATACAAAAAACACAAGTCGCCGAAGGCTTCGACGACTTTGACGCCCTCGGCGTCGACCATTTTGGCACCAAAACCAAAAACATTCTTGACGCCCGTGTCGAAGTCATCTTCGAAGTCATCGAAGACTCCTTCGACAACTTTGAAGGATTTATCAATCCCTTCGACGCGTATGGTAGAAGAAGAAAGGAGATTCACTCCTTTGCCCAGGTCAGACTTTTTAAAGTCCATGTCCTCAATTTATGCGGAATCTGGCTCAGAAGAAGACGAAGTTACTCCTTTTGGAGTTTCTTATGGCACAAAAACTTATTGACCAGGAATCTAGAATGAGAGACCTGAGTGATACTCTACATTCTGCCAGTGGAATTGACACCTCCACAGAATTAGAGTTTGCCAGACCTGATCCTGCAGAGCATGCAGGTGCTGGGTACAGGGGTCTTATGACCAGAGTAATAGAATATATGGTTTGGGGTAACACTTCACCCGTTTTTGAACAGGATGACATGACGGATATAATTGTCAGAGGGTCTCAAAAAGATCCAGTTCTCCCCTTTCACAGGGCCCTTCAAAGGACGGTGGAGAAAAACTGGGATAAACCAGAGAGTATTGCTGCTGCGGATAGCACTTTTCCAAAAAAATATAGACTAGCTGGAACGGATCCTGAATACTTAAATAAGCATCCGACTCCAGAAAGTCTAGTCATTCAGGCAGCATCTACATCAAAACAAACTGCATATCCCACTATTCCTCCAGATAGAGAGGATAAAAAAGTTGACGCATGGGCACGTAAAGTTTTCACGTCAGGCAGTATGGCCCTTAAATCGACAAATGTCACCTGTACCCTGGCCAGGTTTAGCCATACCCTGTGGGACTGTATTTCGGCAGCGGCTGATCATATTCCGGAAGGCGAGGAAAGTGAAGGCTTCCTGAATATAGTCAAAGACAGGAAGGAGGCAATGGGGGAATGTCTCCAGTCTAGACTGGATACTGCTGATAGTGGTTGAGGAAGTCGGGGTTTGGACCAGATGTGCAAGCCAGACTCCTTAGCATGCCCTTTGATGGCTCGAAGCTGTTTGGCAGCAAGGCTGATGAAAGCCTAGAAAAACTTCAGACCTCGAAAGCGGCAGCTAAATCGCTTTGCGCCTCTATGCGCCAGCCTCTAAAACCCTATTCCGGCTCATCTTCCTGGAGGGGTCGTTCTTTTCGATACTACTCCTCTTTCGGTAGAGGAAGAGGACAGGCTTCTCAAAGGGGAAAAAGAAACTTCCCTCATGGAGCACGAGGAAGAGGTGCAAAATCAGTCTCAGGAGCGGCATCTGTACCCTCAACCACTCCTGCATCCGCCTTCAAATCCCTCTGAGACCTTGTTGCACAAAACACCAGTGGGAGGCAGGATCTCTCAGCATCTGAAGGAATGGCGGGGCATTACCTCAGATGCTTGGGCACTGGAAACAGTAGCCCAAGGTTACTGTCTCCCTTTTCTAAAAAGGCCTCAGAATCATCCACCGGGAGCCAACTCCGTCAAAATTCCAGATCCGCTCCTGTTGCAGGAAATTTTAACCCTGCTAGAGAAAGGTGCCATAGAACTGGTACCTGTAGCGGAGAGGAACAGGGGTTGGTACTCCCCATATTTTCTCATTCCAAAAAAGGACAGAGGACTGAGACCCATCTTGGACTTGACAAACTTGAACAAGTTCCTCAGGAAGGACAAGTTCAAGATGGTGACTCTTTCTCAGATCCTTCAGGCTCTCCAACTCCAAGATTGGTTGGTACCATTGGACCTTCAGGATGCTTACTTTCATGTGCCAATCCATCCAAAGCACAGAAAGTACCTGAGGTTCGCGATTGGCAATTCTCCTTATCAGTTTCGAGTTCTGCCATTCGGGTGGACCTCCGCCCCAAGGGTTTTCACCAAACTGTTGGCGGTTGTGGCAGCGAGTCTCAGGAGAGGAGGTATTCACATATATCCCTACCTGGATGACTGGTTGATCAGAGCAAGTTCTCCAGAACAAGCTCAGGAACATCTTTCGATCACCTGCCACTTCCTCCACAAATTGGGCTTCTCCCTCAATTTCAAGAAGTCCCACATGATACCATCCCAGAAGCTCTAGTTTATCAGAGCAGTCTTGGACACTTCCTCGGGGAAAAGCCTCGCCTCCAGAAGTGAGAGCTCTCCACATCCAGCACATGGTAACAAAATTCCAGAATGCCCAACGTCTACCGGCCTTCGATTTTCTCAGGTTGCTCGGCCTCATGGCATCCTGCATTTTCCTAGTACCAGAGGCCAGGTTGAGAATGAGATCCCTTCAATGGGCACTCAGAACTCAGTGGTCTCAGTTCTCAGAGAATATGTGGGATCTTCTGCAAGTTCCGAGCGCAGTTGCTCAGGATCTTCTATGGTGGGCTTGCAACGACAACATTCTCAAGGGAGAGTCTTTTTGGCAACCATGGCTGGAGATAACAGTAGTGACGGACGCCGCACTCGCAGGGTGGGGAGCACACACCAACGATCTGACAATCAGCGGTCGTTGGTCTCCATCGGAGTCCAAACTACACATCAACCTTTTGGAGCTGGGGGCAATCAGACTAGCGCTGAAGGCCTTTCTGCCCTCTGTACAGGGAAAGAATATCCTGATAATGACGGACAACACGGTGGCCATGTACTACCTCAACAAAAGAGGAGGAGTAGGGTCACTACCACTGTGCAGAGAGGTGATGCAGCTATGGTTCTGGGCAACACGAGAAGGAATCTATCAGCAATTCACCCAGCCGGAGAGAAGAACACAGCGGCAGATGCTCTGAGCAGACGGAGCATGGTCTCTCACGAGTGGGAGCTGGCTCAGGAAGTCCTTCTAGAGATCTTCGCCCTTTGGGGAACCCCTCAAATGGATCTGTTCGCCACCGCGATCAACCGGAAGTGCGATCAGTACTGCTCAAGGGAATTTCCTCAAAGAGGAGCTCTGGGAGACGCATTCGTAGTGGAGTGGAAGTTTCCACTGCTGTACGCGTTTCCCCCAGTCCCCGTGATTCCTCAAGTAATCAGGAGGTTGAGAAAGTTCAGGAAAACCATGATCCTAATTGCCCCGGATTGGGCCAGGAGGACGTGGTACCCGGACCTTCTAGACATGTCCATCTGGCCTCCAATACGTCTTCCGCAAAGAGAGGATCTTCTCTCGCAAGAGGAAGGTCGGGTTCTCCATCCAGAGGTCAAGACACTCAACCTTCATGCACGGTTTCTGAGAGGTTGAGATACAAGGATTGGGATCTTCCGGATGACGTAATGGAAGTCTTGCTTTCGGCCAGAAGGCCAGCAACAAAATCTTTGTATCGATGTCGCTGGAACAGGTTTAGTAACTGGTGCAAAGATAAGGATGTGGACCCTTTTCAATGTGGCACTCCAGTAGTGCTCCCTTTTCTATTACATCTAGCCGATCTGGGGCTCCAGATAGGAACAAATAAAACGATACCTTGCTGCGCTGACCATTTTCAAGCGCACCTCGGAAGAGGTTTCATATTTCAAAATACCACTAATAATTCAATTCTTAAAAGGACTTACTAACGTATACCCTCCAATACCTTTTCATGTCCCAACTTGGGACTTAAATTTAGTATTAAAATTCTTGACTTGCATACCTTTTGAGCCTCTGCACTCATGTCCATTGAGGCTTTTAACACTAAGAACTGTCCTTCTTGTGGCCCTATCATCAGCCCGCAGGGTTAGTGAACTTCAGGCGAGAGAGATCATGCAAACCACCATATACTATTTTTTAAAAAGGATAAGGTAGTCCTTAAAGTTAAACCTTCATTCTTACCAAAGGCAGTTTCGGACTGCCATTTGTCACAAAAAATAGTACTACCAACTTTTTATCCTCCTCTTCATTTGGGCAAGGAAGAGGAGAGACTGCACAGACTAGATCCCAAGAGAGCTCTTAGTTTTTACATCTCAAGGATGACTAAATTGAGACAAGATGACCAACTATTCGTGGGTTATACTGGTCATAAACTAGGATTCTCTGTAACAAAACAGACCATATCCCGCTGGATCATCTTAGCCATAATTGAATGCTACAGATTAGCGGGAAAAGACCCACCAGATGGGCTTTGTGCCCATTCTACAAGGGGAATGGCTACTTCTGCGGCTCTAAAGAGGGGAGTCCCGGCATCAGATATCTGTGCAGCTGCAACTTGGAAAACAATGCATACTTTTGTCAAGCATTACTGCTTGGATACTGCCTCCTCCAATGAGGGATTATTTGCCAAGGCAGTTCTGCATTCTGTCCACGAAAACTGAAACTAGTACTCCCGCCTCCAAAATTCCCACTGCTATGGGAGTCTATCATAAGATGAGGAATACGTGGGAGGACACAATCCATTCGAAGAACAAGTTACTTACCAACTGTAACGTTCTTTCGACTGGATGTTCCTCCCACGTATTCCTCATCGACCCTCCCATCCTACCCCTCAGTACAGTTTACGTTTTCTTACACTTTCCTCTCACGAAGAATGTATCTGTCATGGAGCACGCCTGTGTGTTCCTCCTATACGTTTCATCGAAAAAACAGAACTGAAGCAACGGGTGCGGCTCGAGCTATTTATACCATCGTTGACGTCGACAGAGTACGGAGTCCGTCGAGGGACAATCGATGCCACGACCTCGAGCACAGTGCCCTCTGCCGAGAGACATTTTTTTTTCCAAAGCAGCGAAGCTGGGGACAACGAGTTATCATAAGATGAGGAATACGTGGGAGGAACATCCAGTCGAAAGAACGTTACAGTTGGTAAGTAACTTGTTCTTCTGGTGGCTGCCTGGCTTAAAGACATCATCCAATACATTCAGTCCTGCGGAGTCTGCGCACAAAATAAGTCGCATCTTTCCCTCGACTTCATCACTGACCTACCTCCCAGTTAAGGGTTTAAAACCATTCTTGTAGTCGTGGACTTATTCTCAAAAATGGCACACTTTATTCTGCTCAAAGGCCTCCCTGACGCATCCACTTTAGCCAAAGTGTTCCTGGATCGTATTGTTAAACTACAAGGCTTCCCATCAGTCCTGATCTCCGATCGAGGTAGCCAGTTCGTCTCCAACTTCTGGAGAAAGTGTTGTGCAATGGCGCAAATTGACATCCGGCTATCCACTAGCCATCACCCCCAAATGGACGGTCAGATCGAGAGGTTCCAATCAGACCCTCGAGCAATACCTACGGTGCATGTTGCACCATGAACTAAGAGACTGGAAAGACTTACTATGGATAGCCGAGTACGCATATAACAATTCCTTGCATTCCAGCACCGGACAAACACCCTTTTATACCCTTTATGGAAGACACCCACGTACCTCAGAACTGGATCTCCCAACCAGTTTGGAAATGCCAGCAGTAAAAACCCTTCACACCAACATCACTCAGGCTTTCAAAAAGGCCAAAGAACATCTTATTCTCGCCAAAGAAAAGCAAAAGCAATTTGCCGACCAACACCGGAAAAAAGGCCTTGACTATCAGGTAGGAGACAAGGTTTGGCTGGCCGCCAGATTTGTACCCATCAAGGGAACCCGGACCTTTCAACACAGGTACTTAGGGCCTTACACCATCAAGGCAATTATTAATCCACCGGCCGTCAAACTAGATTTACCACCTAACCTACAAATCTACCTGGTATTTCATGTGTCCCTTTTAAAACCAATGCAGCCCGGTACACGGATTGGGACACCACCAAAACCCATACTTATTGACGGAGAACCAGAATTCGAAGTCAGAGGCATCCTGGATTCCAAGTATTCAAGGGGCAAGCTATACTATCTAGTTGATTGGAAAGGATTTAGACCCCAAGATAGATCCTGGGAACCCTGTGAAAACATTCATGCACCACGTCTGATCAAAAAATATCATCGAAACTTTCCAACTAAACCTGGGCCGGACAGAAGGAACACCTTGAGAGGGACCTTGGGGCGGAGGGCTGTCACGACCCACATCCAGAAACGCCCCTGGCAAGCCCATGGGCCAGGAGGGCTCTTGGCTTGGGTCTCCAACAAACTTAGGCATCCTTTGCCTAGGCCCTCTTGGGGCCAGTCCTGGCGCCTTTGGCGCCAGGCTCATACTTAATAAAGACTTGTGTTTAGGGGACTACTTTATTTCAAGTGACATAGCTTGGCTCTTTGGAACCAAGCTATGCGGGATAGTGTTTTGGGTGTGGTAGCCTAGGAACTACTTTACCTGGACTACTTTCTTGAAGCTATTTAAACTACACCCGACTTGGATAACACGCTTCGTGTTACTTTGCAATCCTGCAACGTGACGCTTATCGTGTTCAGCTGTACCTGCGAACCTCGGAAGAACAGCATCTGTAAAGAGACTAAAGGACATCGTTAGCAGCAGCAGCTTACCTGTAATCTTTCATCGTTAGCTGCACACAGCTCCTGCGAACAGCATCCTAGGATCAGCGCATCTCCCGGACAGACGGATCTGCAAAAAAGGAAGAAACAAGACATTAGACACTTTTACAACATAACGAATTGTGACGAAAAGCTTACCTCGCAAGTCACCCCTCGACCAGCATCGCCTCGGGATTTCAAACACCGGGTGAGCACCGCGATCTATGGGAAAGAAAAGACAACAGGTTAGCAAAAGCAAGGCATCATAGCGCTGCGCATAGCGCCTACTTACCGCATCATAGTGCTCTTTATACGCCATCATTTACCAGCGAGACCCAATGCAGCCAATGCTTCACATTGGACTCCCGCGCACCTAAGGAAGAGAAAGAGACATTTATTAAACCAAGAAAGGCATGTAAGAAGAACAACAATATACAACAGCAATAAGACCTACCTGAAAGACTCAAAGCAGGCCGGCATCAGTGAAGTAACTAGATCGCATTCACCCACAAAGGACAATGCGCCCTGCCAAGAAGGCAGGACGGAGAGCACACCTGAATTAACAACAAGGTGAGGAGAGGTCCAGAGGGGCTGCGAGCATACAGGTTGGTGGGGGACTGCTTACCCCAGTTGCCCAGTCTTGAACATTGCCCACCTGTATTCCAGGCAGAACTTTCCCGCTGGTCACACCTGGGAACCGCAGAGAAGGATACCAGAGTCCCTACGGCTGGGTGGCGTCCCCGTGGATACCAGGTGAGCGTAACAATGACACATTTTTGTCCATATTAAGGACATGCCAGTATCGCTGTACAATTTTCCTCACTCTATACGAGGAACTCCCATAGGAAATGATGAGGCGGGTGTCCTCATTGTCACTACGACCCACCGTTCTATTCATGGACAATAATTGCTCACGATGAAGTGATCTGGCCTTCACATATGCATTCTCAATTACGCCCTTGGTTTAACCCCGCTTCAAAAATATGTAAGAGGCTTGGGAGCAGCATCTGTCAAATTGCACAGTATGAGAACAATTTCTACGATACCGTACACATTCTCAATATGGTATGCTCCTTTTACAACTCACTGAGTGACCACTTGTGGCATGGAGAGGAAGGCTTGAACTGGTGGGTTTTTTAAACACAGATGTATGTAAGCCTAGAATATCCACAGTCACATCGAGATAAACTATCTCACTGCAACTGTGACTCTCAGTGAACACCAAATGAACAGTGTTCTCATTGATACGCTTAACAAAATTGGACCAATCTGACTCGGTCCCTTCCATATGACAAACATGTCATTGATATACCTCCACCATGCCACAGTTTGCTCAAAAAAAGCTTAATTCACAATATCACTCAGAAAAGTCACTTCCCACCAACCCATCATTAGATTTGCATACGAGGGGGCAAAGGTACTACCCATGGCGATTCCACGCTTCTGATACTAAAAACACTTTAAAAAAAGGAACACATCGTTATTGAGACAAAATATTAGCATCTCTAAAATCATGTTGCTGTGGACAAGAAAGTTCAAAGGACGTGTTTCCTGGAAATATGTAAAAGCATTGAAACCAACCAAAAGATCTATGGAGGTATAAAGAGCAACCACATCAAGGGTGCCCAAGATCAAACCTTCCTCCCACGAGACCTGATTGCTATGTGAAAGGAAATCCTAGTGTCCTGTAAATAAGAATGAAATACAGAAACAAATTAAATTAAAGTCTCATCAATGAATTGCAACATATTCTCCAAAAGCGATCCTGATAACGTGACGATGGGTCCTCCTGGTGGTTGCACCAATGATTTGTGGATTTTTAGAAAGACATCAATAGTCGGAATAGTTAAAAAAGAAGGGACCAGAAATGTGATGAAATCCTCATCCAGGATACCCATATCGCACCACTTGGTTACAAGAATCTTCAACTCACTCTGTATTCTGGGAAATGGATTAGAAAACACTGAGGAGTAACATTTTCTGTTCCGCAGTTGCCGAGAAGCCTCATTAACATAATCATACCGGTTCAATAAAACAATGTTCGACCCCTTATCAGGCAGTTTGATAACAATGTCCGTCAAGTTTTGCAGTTCCGACCGGGACTTGCACTGCACCTGTGAAAGATTGTGATTCACAGATGCAAAAGATGATGTGCGCAATTTCCTAACATCTGCAATACACAAGTCATGAAATGCTTCCATATATATTCAATGAAAAAACTTAAATGATCAGTTAAGGTAAGAAACTTATTGCAGCAAAACCCCTGAAATTCAACACAGTTGGGAACTCAGGACCGGCTTAGCTCAGCGTGTTCCCGTTGATCTCCCCTATAATACTATATCCGCCATAATGCAATTTTCTATGGCATTGTGAATCCCTTATCTTCTAATATATATTTCCTCTTGGGCTTTAGAATGGTAACGCGCCAACTTAAGCCGGTCCTTGTTCCCCAATGTATTGAATTTCAAGGGTTTTGTTAAAATATGTTTATTACCTTAACTGATCATTCACTGAAGTTTTTCATTGAATTTCAAGGGTTTTGTTATTCCATAGCTTTTTTTCCACACCACTGGCCTTCGGTCGTGCCCACTGTATATTTTAGAACAGTACCAGGCCACTAGCCATGGCCTTCAGCCTCAGACCGTGGCCATTGTATTTTATAAATCACTACCTGGTCACTAGCCATGGCCTTCGGCCATGCCCACTATCCATTTTAAAACACTACCGGACCACGCCATGGCCATGGATTATTCCCCCCCCTGACCTCACTGTATCTGTTAAAATTACTAAAACGTTTCCTTATTTCTTTTTTGCCATAGCCGCAGGTATATAATTATAGTTCGGGTTTCCTGTTTTCAGTGGGGTTTTTTTTGTTTTTTTTTATTTTTACTTCTGGGAGTGTTCTTTCAGTTTTTTCAAAACATTTCAGAATCAATGTTTTCCGGTGTGCCTCCTTCAAACAATCACAGATAACTGGTTTTACAGTGTAAACACACAAATATTATTTTATTGTTTCATTGCGGGCATAAGTAGGGTAGTAACTCATGACAGGCTGCAAGAATGACATATGGCCAGGTTTTAGAGGTTAACTGCGAAATCCACCCAAATGCAACCATCGTTTAAAGACGTTCATCAATAACATACTGATTTTGACCTGTTTTGACAGTGGTATTGTTATGTATAAAAGATGGAAGGCTTTGAGAACTCAAATTCTTTTTAGGCACTATGTAGTGTGAAGGGTCAGAAATGAGAGGTGGACACAAAGAGATACTTTTTCTTAACATTAGTCATTTTATTTACAGTTAAAAAAAACAGGTATGGCTGAAGGCCTAACTTTCCTTATCCTAACATAATTGTCCCTTCCTATAAAATTAAAACTAAAACAGGATGAACTTGTGTCCAAACTCTCTGACCCTCACTCTAACGTATACAAGCAAACAGGGCAAGGTAAATGTTTCAAAGTCTTGATATGGGGGCATCCATTTTGTGAAATGAAGCAGCCTCCTCTGTTCATGTTAAGCTCTGCTCTTGCAGCAATAATCGAGCAAAAGCTCCCTATTGGGAGCTTTTTCTTACTGCTGCCGGAGAGCAGGGCTTAACACGAAGAGAGGAGTCTGCTACAGTGTTTATAATTGCCTTGACTTTCTTTTCATGTTTCCTGTGCTCCCAAGGTCCAGGGAAGCACAGAAAATGTCAAATGAAAGGCACAGCAATTATAAATACTTTGCTAGCTGCCGGCAGAGTCTTCATAATTGCTGTCACTTTCTTTTAAAAAAAGAAAAAAAAAAGAAATTATTGGATTTTTATCATAACAGTTCCAAAACCAAACAACATAAATTAAAGCATCCCCCTGTCCCCCCCTTACCCCTCCCTCACCTCCCTCCTAGGGCTGTAGCACTTCTCGTGTCTCATCAGTTTATTCCTAGTATTCAGAGTTGGTGGGGACAATATGGTTCTCGGAAGTCATCATGCAGGGAGTCCATTACCGCCTCCCAGTCTGCTGGGAACTTAGTTTGATTCCCATGCAGGGAGTATGTGATGCACTCCAGGGAGACAAAGTTCCAGACCTTGGCTAGCCAGTCTTGTTGGGGGGTCTTTAGCTTTACATTTCTGCGCTATGACTAGCAGGGTGGCCATAGTCAGTATTACATAGGCCTTTCGTTTGTATTTTGCCTAGGAATTCTAGTTCTGACCTCCTACTAAATGTAAGCTTTATTTTGGACCTCTGTGTCCCTGTTCCCCCAGTTTCGGGCATCCCTGTCATATGTGTAGCCAATCTCCTGTTCCACAGCATTCCCGCCAGCACTGTTGGGGTCTCGTTGGATAGATTTGTCGCAGACGCTGCGGGGTGAGGTGCCACTGGGTCATTTATTTGTCCCAGAATTCCTGTATTTGAATGGCTTGGGCGAGTTTGCGGATGTCTTTCCAGAGTTGTTCCCATTCCTTACCCGGGATTGGTTCCCCCAGTGTGTCCACCCATTTAGTCTTATATTTTGGGATTGCGTTCTGTTCTGCGTCAATCCCCAATCTATATATGCTTCAGATGAGATGCCTGTCCCCTGGGGTTGTGGTTAGGAATTTCTCAAACGGAGGGATAGGGCGAGTTGCAGCCTCAATTATGATAGGGTTCATTAGCCAGTGTCATAATTTGCGGTAGGGCATCCTGTCCCTCTCTGTTAGTCCTAGTTCTGTCTTACATTGAGTGAATGGTTTGATGTTCATGCCCTGAAACATGTCTCTGATTTTAGTGCAGCATGCTGCTTTCAAGCGTGTGAAGGCTCCTTTTTCTAACCCAGGGGTGAATTGTGGATTACCAAACATCGGTGTGAATGGGGACGGGAAAGTGGTTATTTGGCTTTGCTAGGGTGTCCCATGTAGCTTCTACCAATTTTGTGATTTCTGAAATCTGCATGTTCAGTTGGCGTTCTGTTTTGAGTAGCCAGAGGACTCTGCCTAAGGGAGCGCCTACCACTGCCTTTTCCATTTGGATCCACCTTTTCTCTGAGTCTCCCGTGAACCAGTCCCTTACCACCCGTATCTGGGTTGTCCACTAGTACATGCGTAAGTTCGGTAGGCCTAGTCCACCTTTGTTGACGGGGAGCATCATTGTTTTTAATGCTATGCGGGGAGGTTTGTTATTTCAGATGTATGGGGTAATCAGTTTGTGCAGTGCACGAAAGAAAGATTCCGGGACTGGGATCGGGAGGGCCTGGAAGATATAGAGGACTTTGGGAAGCACCACCATTTTAAAAGCGTTCATCGGGCCTAGCCAGGAAACCGAGAGGGGACCCCGTTGATGTAGCTGTTGTTTGAGAAGTGCTAGTAGGAGTATGTAGTTCGCCTGATATAGCCCCTGTACATTTTGTGGGATGGTGCCCCCTCCTCCCCCATGAGCTTAAAGCCTCCTTGTACCCACCAGAATTGGGATATTTTTTTAACAAGCTGGAGCCTTTCCCCTCCTACTCAGAGGTTCAGAATTTCAGATTTTGTTATATTTACTTTTAGTCCGGCTACTGGCCCCAACGTCCCTATTTCTCTCACCACTTCTTGAAGGGATATCTCTAGGTCTGTGAGGGTGGGGAATATATCGTATGTGTGTTTCTTTATTAAGGGGTAGATTCTTAATTGCTTGTTTCACTTCTTCAATCGAGATCTTGGCTTCTAATACTGCTTGGTCCTCTGCTGTGATTTTGCAGAGAGTAAGTGTGTTTCAGTGTGCTTTCTGTTGGGCATCCCCGGGTCTGTCTGACCTATGTAATGCAGAGTAGAAGTTGACAAATTGCACAGTTATATCGGGGGTGGTGTTCACTTTAATACCTTGTGGGTTAACTATCCCCTGTATTATTTGGAATGCTGCTTTTTGCTTAAATTGTCTGGCTAACAGCCTGTCTGCTTTATTAGTGTGAATGTAATATTTCTGTATTAACCGTAGGAGGGTCCTTTCTGCCTGGTCATTTGTAGTAGGTGTACCTTTCCCTTTGCGTTCTGATGGGCCTTGCAGAGTGTTTTACTGGGATTTGGACCATTTTGCTCATGATATCCCGAAGGTCATCTTCCAGTTCTGCTTCTAGTGCTCTCAGTTGCTTACGCCACCTTGCCCGGTGAGCGATTAGTTTCCCCCTGAGCGTAGCCTTGAAAGCATCCCCCACTACCACCTCGGGGACCCCAATAGCTGCGTTGTGTTAGAAGTATTCCTTAATTTTCCCCTCTACATCTTCCCTCAAAACTGTGTCTGATAGTGCTTCCTTGGAGAAGCCCCAGCTCCAAGGCCTGCATTTGTGCTGTTGAAGATTCAGAGTCATGGATATGGGGGCATGGTCTGAGAGTGCGATAGTGTGGAGATCGAGCTGTGTGATCTTGTCCAGGAGCGTGATGGATGGCCATATATAGTCAATTCGGGTGAAAGATAGGTGCACGTGGGAGTAAAAGGTGTCCCCTTCAGAGATGTCCCGACGTCCTGAAGTTTTAGGTGTTCTATTTATTTTTTACCACAGGTGACGGTGGGGTGTTTTGGAGTAAGTGCTTTGTGCTCCTATCCCTCCTTGGGTCCCAGGTCAGGTTAAAGTCCCCCATCACCAAGATCTTTCCTTGACTAAATTGTTAGATGTCTGTTAGGACTGTCCTCAGAAAGCTGTCTTGCCCGGAATTTGGCCCATATATTGTCACCACTGTCAGTATTGTTTCTTCTATTCGAATTCTGAGGAATCGGTACTGCCCCTCTTTATCTGCCTTTGTGGCAATCATTTGCATTGCAAGCCCTGTTTTGTTGCTATTAGGACCCTGGCCACTTTGCCCTGGGCATTTGCCTGGATGATCTAAGGGTATCGTCTTAGTTTCAGGCGGTGTCTATCAGCGCGCTTTATGTGTGTTTCTTGGAGTGCTACGATGTCTGGACTGTGGTGCGCTAAAAGCCTTCGAGTTTATATCTTTTCACCGGTGTGTTTAGCCCCCTTATGTTGAGTGTGAGGAATTTGACCATCTTACGTGATAATTCTCGTGTGCTTCATTATTACTGCCCTGGGGGGGACATTAAACTAGAACCAAACTGAGGGTCCTACCCCAACTTGAGCCCCCTGTGCCCTCCCCAACTTGTCCCTCTGTCCTCCAACTTTCAGCCACCCTCCCCTTGCCTCTCCTCTCCACCCTCCCTTCACCCTGGTGCGAGTCATATTTCTTAAGTGAATCCCTTGCCCTAAGCTTGGGAGCTGAGTTTGTGAGTCTTGCCAGGGTTGTCTAGTGAGGCGCCATAATGCCCCTGTCGTGATTCCAACTTCTTTCGGCTGGCGGCACCTGCCGTCCCTGAAGTCGGCTTCTTGAGTTTCTTTTCTCATAAACGAATGTTATTGGTTTCCCGAGGTCAGTTCTCGTGTGTTATTGCGGTTTCCTTGTCTACTTGAGGTCCTGGGTTATATGGGCCCCGCGGTGGGGGTCGCCTGCGGTTTTTCCTTGCAAGTGTCCATTCCTATGGTTTGAGGTTTGGGAGTAGCCGTGGTGTGTCTTTTAATGCCGAGCGGTCGTCCTCTTCCTCGATGCGTAGAAGGTGTTACTCTTCTTCTCTTGTTGTGATCCTGTGCTGTCGGCCTTCCCATCGGCGGCGTAGTATTTATAATTGCCGGTACTTTCGCTTTAAGTCTCCTGAGCTCACCCGGGCCGGGGGAGCCCAGAAAAACTTAAAACAAAAGTACCAGAATTTATTAACACTATGCCGGCTAGCAGCTTAGTATTTATAATTGCCGGTTCTTTTGCTTAAAGTCTCCCAAGCTCCGAGGGAGCCCAGGAGACTTAAAACGAAAAGGTACAGCAATTATATATACAATGCGTGCTTTGTTGTATTTATAATTGCTGGGACCTTTGCTTTCAGTCTCCTGGGCTCCTGCGGGCCAGGTGAGCCTGGGAAAGCAGGAATAACACACAAAAAAGAAGGGGGGGAATTGGCAACACTCACCAGCAGCACAGGGCAGGATCCTAACAGCATTCTCTGCTCTCTGGCAGTAATAAGCAAAAGCTCCCAGTAGGGTGCTTTTTGTTGATTATTCCTGCAAGAGCAGAGCTTAACATGAACACAGGAGAACTGCTTAATTTTACAAAATAGACGCAGCCTAGTGTTAAAAAAACAGACTTTGAGGCTCATTTCCCAACAATTTTACATAGAAACCTTTTTTTTTTAAATACTTGTATGTATATTTTTGATTATGGCCCCTCTTTTTAAACAATAACATTTTTCAGTGAACTACCCCTTAATATAAAAGTGCAACAACCCAAACGTATAACTTCAACAAAAACACTTCTTGTATCCAGGGTTGACTCCCTTCCCCTTGATTACTTCAGGTAAGTTATTCTCAATATTCTTGTATTAAGAACAGTCTGTTAAAAGCATTACAAATGTCTTTTCCATCTTTTCCACCTTTTCCACTTTGCTCAGGATGAAACAACAAATGTTCTTTTCATAACGCTTGTCCAGATAAAGCAAGGAAAAGTCTTCACTACTTTTTCAGAATGGCAAAGCAAATGTCTTTTTCAGAACAATGATTCAAGTATGGTAAAAAGCGCCTTTTCAAGGCTTCCGGTTGACAATGTTAAATTGAAAGAAGAACTTAAAATGACTAATTCTCTTTTTAAAACACCAAATCAAAATAGGTGTCCTGGAACACTCTCTTGCCATGGAAACTTCTCAACTTCAACTGAGAAACTCTTGATTTCCTGGTTTATTCTCCTGCCAGTTATATCCCCCTATTGCTTCAATTAGATCCCCTGGTGTACTCACCCGCCAGGTATCTCCTTCCATAAAGGTTTCACTAACTGATACCCCTATCAGGCTTCTCTGCAACATTCAATCTCCTCTTAGATATTCTTACAGTTGTACCTCTCTGGTGGTACAACCCTTGTTGACTTGAGTTAGCACTTGCACCAATTTTCCTCACACTGGTATCCCTTATATGAGGGTTTGTTCAAGCTCATTCTGTCAACCTCTCCTATAAAGTCTCTTGGCTCTTGGCAATACTTGTTCCAGGTTTCCCAAATTGACATTTCATGTCAGGAGAATTGTGCACATTTTGCCTATTTATTTCTCTTAGAATCTCTTTTGGCTCTTGGCAATCTTGGTTGCAGGTTTCTCCCAACTGACCTCTTAAGTCAAGAGGGTTGCACAATATTTGCCCCTGTTGTTCTTTAAGGAGTGTCTCTTAGCTTAGACAATGCTGGTCACAGGTTTTCCTCAACTGACATTTCATGTCAGGAGAATTACACCATATTCGCCTTTTCCATTCAATTATATTTGATCGATATTCAAAAATATTTTCACCATGCTGTTTAGCATGTTTGCACGTCCTGGGGCCCCCTTCAATACCATGCTGCCTCACTGGACGGCAGCTGAGATGTACTCACAAGGGGTCAGCTTCCCCATCTGGTCAGAGTCTCTCTGGGTTTCCGCGTCAGCCCTCCTGGCCTTTGCAGTCAAGACCTACACAACCTTGCAGGACCGCGTCTCTCACAGTTCTGCTGCGCGTCATCTGCTCTCTCTCTCCCGGAGTTCTCCTCCGGTCCTGAGCGATGCCAAATTGCTTTGGCCAGGCATCTCTTGTTCTCCCCACAGTCCTCCATAGGTCTTATTCTGCCAGCAGTCACGCTTCCCGCTCTGTGCATTCTGCAGGCTTCCTTCGTTCCAGACATTCTCCTTGTCGTCTCCATTTCCACAGCTGATCGCGGGGGATTTAAATGTCCCGCGTAATTGACTGGGCTTACAACAACTAGACTGCACATTGTTTTCAAAGTAACATTTCCTCCACATTAACTCACTGTGCCACCTCCTCGTCCGAGTACTTAGAGCTTTCTGGGACTTGGAGTTTCTATAAGTTTCAAATGATTTTGGATCACATTGTTGAAAAGTAAGTGTTTGTTTTAAATACAATCATCAGATGTTTCACAACAATATGCCATCAGAAACTCTGGTATTATGGTTGGAGAGAGAGAGAGAGAGAGAGAGAGAGAGAGAGAGAGAGAGAGAGAGAGAGAGATAGAGAGAGAGAGAGAGAGAGAGAGAGAGAGAGAGAGACTTTTCATTACGAGCACTGCCTGACGCATTGTTTTTCCACTATCCCCCCGAACCAATCCTGCTTTTGCTCTAGCCCCCAGTGTCCACATAGTGGGAGCAGTGGAGACCAGCATACCACTCGAATACAGGGCATATTTGGACGTCTTAGATAAGGGGAAGGCTGATATATTACCCCCTCATCGGCCGTCTGATTGATCTAGTAGAGGGAGCAGTGCTTCCCAATAACCAGATCTACTCCCTTACACCAGCAGAATTATTTTTTTGAAAGATGACATCGACTCGTCTCTCGGTAAGGGGTTTATCAATCCATCTAAATCTCCAGCCGCCTCCCCTTTGTTTTTTGGACCAAAGAGAGAGGGTGATTTACAACCATGCATAAGAGTATTGCATGCTCAACATAACGATAAAAAACTGGTATCCCATTTTGGTTTTGTTATACCAGCTCTGCTCTGCAGTAATATTGACTAAACTTGACCTCAGATGCGCCTATACCCTCGTGAGAATACAAGAAGGAGATTAATGGAAGACCGCCTTCCGTATAAAACATGGGCTATTACAGTACTTGATTATGTCCTTCGGTCTTTGTAATGCGGCAGCCACCAATCAGCACTTCATGAATGATGTTTTTCATGACATCTTAGATCAATATTCCATTATCTATCTAGATGAAATACTAATCTTCTCTCCATCTGTCTCGGAACACATCACCCATGTGTGTAACATCTTACAATGCTTATGAGGCCATTTGTTATTCGCCAAAGCCTACAAATGCCTCTTCCATGTTACCCGGGTGGAATTCCTAGATTATGTTCTTTCTCCGGATGGTGTTCATATGAGTGATGCCAAGGTCAAGGCGGTGCAACAGTGGCACACCCCGGCTTCTTAGAACGTCTTATTGTCTTTCTTGGGCTTTTCTCAATTTTTATAGATGCTTTATTCACGACTTCTTTGACTGCCCTTCCTTTTGACATCACTCACCAGTCCTTAGAAATCTTTTCAATAGTCCCCAGAAGCCCAAAGAGCTTTTGAACAGCTGAAAGAGGCTTTCACATCAGCCCCAGTTCTACAACACCCCAACCCGGAAGCTCCCGTTTGTATTAGAAGTGGATGCTTCAGCCTTAGCTGTGGGATACGTTCTACCACAAACATTTCGTGCCACCAGAAGGCTCAATCCTGTAGCTTTCTTTTCCCACAAATTGCTATCAGCAGAAACGGCTTACATGGGCACCGAAAAAAAACTGCTGGTGGTCAAGTCAGCCTTTATGGAATGGCGCCATCTATTAGGCGCAGCTTTCCAAGTGAAGGGTTGCACTGACTATAGAAATCTACATGCCTTGGCTTCTGTTGCTTGCACTAATGCTCGGCTGTTTCATAGTCATCAATTCTTTGCCGCATTCAACTTTACACTAAAATACAGACCTGCTGTCTTAAACGGTAAGGCCGACGCTCTATCCCGTAGTCTTGACCATCACCCCTAGTCTCCTTCATCTACAGCAGTCGTTCCACTCAAATCCTTTATATGTTTATGTACTCCATCCTTGCCCTTATTGGAAAAGGTAAAAGCATGGACTAAAGTCCATGCTCCGGAGATAGTGGAGAAAGGAATGCAGATCTCCAAAGGCATTCTTTATATTCAAGGCTTCTTATACTTGCCTAAGCCAATGTCCAGAAAGAGGCACGTCATCTTTGTCATGACACCTGTTTCTCTGCGCATCCTGCTCAAAACAAGACCCAAGATTTACTGCTGCTATGGTGTTTGTGTTCTTGCTTGAACCAAGATGTTAAGGAGCATGTCACGGATTGTGCAGTATGCACTCAAGGAAAGACACAACACGGAAAACCAATTGGCCCTTTACAGTTGATGCAGTCCCTAGTATTCCATGGACATTGATATACATGGATTTTATCGTGCAACCTCCTAGAATAGATGGGATGTCAATGGTTTGGGTCGTGGTTGATACCTTTACTTAAGTCAGCATGCTTTGATCCCAGCGCAGCCCTCCCTACCACTCCTAGTTTGGCCGATCTTATTCAACACTATATCTACCAGTTACAAGGCTTACCAGAAGGGATTGTGTCGGACAGAGGATCCCAGTTTTCCTCTCACTTCTGGCTGGGACTTATGTCTCATCTTGGAGTGGAGGTGAGGTTATCGTCCGCTTTTCATCCTCGGATACATGGCCAGACAGAGAGAACAAATCAATCGCTCGAGCAATACCTTTGTTGTTGCTCCCATAAAAAGGAAGAAAGATCCTCAGTACCTCAGCATAGTCGCATTACCTGGCAGAGGAATAATCCAGGTGGGCAGTGCAAAACGAAAGGTAAAGGAAACCAGGGGAATAAGCCATTCCCCCTAACAACACAAATTGCCAAAGGGAACAGAGATATTCCCCAGCAAGTATTATATTATTTCAGAAACCTGAGGAAGGCTGAGACATTCCCCCTACAGAGACTTGAGCAACCAGAAAGCTGAGAAAGGTTTGTGGAAGGGAACCTCACACTTCGAACTGGGCACCTGGGTGAGGGAGTGCTCTCCCTGGCCAAAGAGCTGAAGAAACCTATATGCCAAAATGAATCACAGTGAAGACATTTGTGATTAAAAATGAACATTTATTGTGAACTGTGTGCTGGAGAAAACTTGGTGAACCTGTAACTTTGTTTACAAACGGCAGTGTAACGTGAGGAAAGGAGACATCCCCTCAGACGACAGTCTCAATGTGGAGGTGCAGAAAACACCACAGTTGTTTTGTTTAGTTGAAAGCGTAAGGGAAGGAAATAGGATTTTCACACAGGATGGTGGACTCTTCACTTTGGACATCCTGACAGATTCCATAGTATTTTTAGTTGAGGCAGGGAAACCCCTCTAAGTATTTGGGATAGTTATGGTTCTCCCTCCTTTATTTTCATCTAATAAAAGTCTTTGCCGACCACCATTCCACCATTGTGTCAGACTCGTACTTCTGTACGCTTACACTACCCAGATTTGCAGGACCTTACCGTGTTGAGCGTATCATAAATCCGGTTGCCGTTCGCTTGGCCTTGCCCAAGTGTTAGAAGAATCACTGCGTTTTTCACATATCATTGGGGAAACCCTGTCCTGCGACCACTTTTAGGCGTGATCCTGTTTTGGTGGCGTTAGGTGGCAAAGAATACGAAGTCTCAGATATATTAAACTCTAGGTACCAACGGGGTAGCCTCCATTACCTGATTGACTGGAAGGGTTACAGTCTGAAGACAGGTCCTGGGATCCCTCCTCTAATGTACATGCCCCCTTTTTGGTCAACCGTTTCCATGAGTGCTGCCCGTTGCGCGCGTGTTTTGAGCAGACTTTGAGTGACTGTTGGAGGGCGGGGGCCAGCTTTCAGGGCTCCCGCTTCACAGATGGAAGAAGTGTCGTCTTCTCTGTCGGCTGTACCGCCACACCAGGCCTCTTATTCCATTTCCCAGTAGGCAGGGCACAAGAATATTGTTGCGGTGAACGTGCAACGTCACCACCCTGCATGTGATGATGTTATAACGTCACATGTGATGGCCACGGCCCCTCTCTTCAGATGGCTCTCAAACCGGCGATTTCTCCTGCTCCACGCCCCTCCCAAATGTTTCCTGAGTAGCTTACTCCTGGATTTTTCCGTGTTCTACATCGATTGGATTCTGGAACTTAAACTACCTTATGTTTCCTCTACTGGATTGCCCTTTGAATTTGTTTGCCTGCTGATCAATACTTGGTTTTAGAACATGGACTGTTTTTGAGTTACACTATTTGGATTGGCCCCTGATTTTGGCTGCCTTGCATATCTCCTACTCTTTCTCCTGGATTTCCCTGTGGTCCCCTCACTAGCATCTTGCCTTCCTTCTCAGGTAAGCCTGGAGGGTTAGAGAGTGGCAGACGTCTGGGAACCCATCTAATTATCTTCTTTTCCTTTCAAGCTTTCTGGTGAGGGACCCATTTTTGGCACCCCTACATTGACCTTACGGGGCACCCTTTCAATCCCGGTTGGTTCCTATCTGGGGACAATGGGGTGGTCCGGCAGGTCTGTTGTTCTCCATTTGAGTGATCCATATGCTCACAGAGCCTAGCCTTGACACGGTTCCTCTTTGGCATTGTGACTTTGCCTCTGGCTCAACTAGGTCCTCCTTTGTCTGGGCTGTTACTGCTTCACTGGACCACCAGAACTGGCATTGCACATCCGTCATCAAGGAAGGTCTTAAATATGTTTTGCTAGCTCACAGGTTGCCTTATATTTATGTTTGATCATATACTTACCAATGGGAACGCTCAGCACCAGGACCAGAATCCACCAAAGCAAACCAGAAGCCATTTCATCTATCTCATTGTTTCCTGTGAGAGACGAATACCCATTCATCTAATGCTGCTTCTATGGTACACTTATGATAAAATCGTTACTACATGATTCTCACGTTTAACCTTATATGTTCAAAGCAGAAATACACTTGTACAGACTTTTCTGAACTGCGTTGTTTACTCGTAACTTGCATCACGTCCTTAACTTACCTTTAATGAGAAATAAATCTTATTTTCATAATAACATCTATGTGGGCATCCCTTTATTCAAAGTGATAATGTATTCCTTGTAGTCTTATCTACTGTTATTCCAACCTAAGCGTTCCCTGGACTGCTCTGCCTATGCTGCCACTGGGTGAGTCGATGAATGCATAAGGGGAAGCTGCCCCCTTGCAATGTAAACACAGGGCTGGGTGAATCTGCCCTAAAAAGATGATATCAAATCAGTCCCATTTATAGAAAGGGCACAGTTTACGTGATCTGCATACTGCACAAATCAATCTCTGTAAATGGCATGACTGTATGAAAAGCAAATGCCTCACGGTATCCCCTCCAGTAACCATACCCAGTCACCTCCTTACCATTTCTGCTTTCTGCACGTTTCACGTGGTGATCGTGGCCCTTTGGCGTGCCTGCTGACATCGGAGCTCCTTGCAAACTGTTATACATCCTGTACATATGGCGCGCCTTGGTGTAGACAGTGCTGTAAATTAAACGGTATGTGCGCATCCACTGGGGCGCAGACAGTGAGTGCCCCCTGGAATTCACAGACTGGAATGGGCGGGTACTCCGACGCGACTCCATTAAACATCAGACAAACTCGCAGCATTTCGAAGCTTAATGCACGTGCCGCCAGAGAGAGTGCCTCCACTACCTGGAGTAGCCCCTGCGAGAACAGCATCAGGTAGGCAGTCGGGAGTTTCTATAAGGCATGCCATGTCCGGATTGACAAATATTTACTAAATCGAGCAGCACCTGTCTGCTTTTGATCTATTTTGTTTAAATACCAAACTCTTGCTACTCTTGATCTGTAACAGCAGGACTTGGAAATAACGTCTGCAATCGGGTAGCCAGGTGTTGCAAAGCAGTAATGGCAAGGAGAAACCTGGAAAAATCTAGATTCAACCTACTGTTGGACTGCAGCCTACCAAAGTGCTCAAGCCCTACGCGTACGTAAAGTGAACTAAATTTGCATAATTAATTGTAGGGTGGCTTTCCAAACACCAGAACATGCACAGGACAAATAAGCATTTTCCAAGATAACACGTTTTCTTGAAACATGCTTTCAAAATAGAAAAGGTGCGCACCTTTTGTCTTAAAATGTGTGAGAAAATGTATCCTGTAGTGCCTGGGTGCCCAACTAGTTTTGCCAGAGGGCCAAATTTACCACAGAAGTCCCATTCAGTGGGCCGAAGTATCCATGGGAATGAGCGGGTGGTAGGAACAATGGTATGCACATTTGAGTAAACAAAAAAAAAAACATGGTTTGTAAGAGGTACTTTCTATTTATTACTTTTTTACTGTAACACGTGATACGTAGGCTGGAAATTATGCCTGCCTCAAAGAAGAGAGCATGAGTACTTGTCAATTATTTTGTGGACTGTCTTCTGTGTTTATATGTAATGTTGAATTCTGAATAATAAAGTTAGATCCGCCCTTTCAAAGCACTGCAGAAGAACCTGTGATTTAATTTTGCATACTGATCGATTGCTTTAAAAAATGGTCTTGGAAGGTTAATAGCTCTATTAAATATTAGAAGAAAGCAGGTTTTGTTTTGAAAATATTCTTAGACAACATAAGTCCCTTCTTCAGGTACTTCCCCAAAGAGGGTTTTCTCCTATATGGACAAGTTGCAGTTGTTGAGATAAGATCCCCTCAGCCCCACACACATTTGTCATCTTTGTTCACTGGGTAAATCTGGCAGATTTCGTTAGTTCTTTTCTGTCAGCGGCGGGTGGGCGGTTTAGAGCCTATACTTGCCCATATAGAGTGACAGTACATGTTTCAGAAAGGTGGCAGTGTGGACCCAACGTCCTATATTATTTGTCTGATTGGCTCATTCTCGACGTGACTATTCTTGCCCATGAAATCTTCTGTAACTCCTATGCATGTGGCAATCGTGAGGCAAGATGGACAGGATTCAGATCCAAGTTAGTATTCTGTGCTGACTTTGAGAGGAGGTGGAGTGTGTACATACTATCACTGTAAATGGTTAAAATCTGGATCCATACTTAATCTGTCTCTGGAGTTTCCTGCATAATCCTTGCTTGCTCTCCTAAAATATAGCCTGTAGTGCTGGCACTGACAGTGTCTAAGGTGAACAAGATGTACGAGCAGCGTTCTTATGTAGTTTAAATGTAGGAGGGTGATCGTTTTATGCACCTTAATGGAAGACAGGTGTAGGCAGGCACACAATATATGTCTTAAACCTTACTTGTAACCTGACCCGCCTCTTACCTGCCTCCAAACCCTGCTCTCCTGGATGTACATCAGTGTGACAGTGGTGAGTGTAGGGAAATCATAAGGGCAGGGCAGGATCCCAATATACCCCTAAGGAGAAAACACAAGGTTAAAGTAACTGGAGCACAAAAGGAAAGGCGAACAAAGCGAATGCTGGTGTACGGTTCTCTTTAGTAGGTAAAAGCATACTTATATACTTTTCTGGCATACCAGCAGGGTTTTGAGTTTTTCTATAAAAAGATCAAACACATGACACTATATACAGATTGCACTAAACCTAGCAGCTGCATAACTAAGGAATACAAAGTAAAAAAAATTAAAAAGTAATTTAAATATTGAAACTATTAAAGAGTCTTTAAGAAATATATACAAAGTCTATACAGTGCACCTTTTTAAAAACTATTTATAAAGGCCTTACTTGCAAGACAACCTGACCAGGACTGTATCAAGGTCTCTGCTCCTGCTCTGTTGATCTTCTTCCTGCGCTCCTCTGTGATGGCTTTCGTGGCATCTGCCAGGGGTGGCAGCAACAGCAAGGGGTTTATGGGGACTGCCTAGAGTCTTAACATGGGCTGGGCTGCATATGTCAGGTGCAGCCCAGCACTCAAAGGCAACGTGGCGGCCCCACAACACTCACTACAACTGGGCCTCTGTGCCAGATGTGGCCCACGGAATCCAGGTGGGCCACCTGAAAGGGGGTGGCCCCTTTATTTTTTATACAGCCCCAGGAGGGCTAATAACACATTGGGCGCTTCCCAGCTAAGGGGAACAGCAGTCTTCAAAGGTAAAGGGAAGCCACCTGCTGACTGCGCTAACATGCTCTCCTGCTAGTCGGTGGAGTGCCAGCGTGAAGGGCGGGGCTGCAGTGGTGATTGGTGCTGAGCGAAGCGCCTCAAACCCTCTAGCGGGGTTTGACCAATGTGACAGGCACGCCATGCACGCCAGACAACAGTCTTTTTTGTTTTGTTTTGATTAAAGGAACCCCTCTGTCCAGACGTGCTAGGGTCCTTTACTCTGATTTTTTCTTATCATAGTACATGGTGTGCCTCTCATGCCAGATTTTCTTTACTTTTTTTCGGGATCCCCGGTGCAGCTTCACATGCCTGGGACCTTTTCTTTCATTCCCCCGACTGGCGGTTACATCCTTGTCCCTGAGGATAGCTTTGGCCTGTTCAATTAATTTATCCTGCCATGATTTAGGACATGCCACTGCTTGCCACCCAGTACCCTGAATCTCCGGCACCTCCCACAGTACCCCTGAACTCCCAGGAACCTGCTCTAGAGAAGGAGGGACTGAAGACTGAGAGGAACGGACTGGAACCTCACACTGAACCCCAGGTGTATCATATCTTAACTTCATAACAGGTCTGCTCTCCCCGGTAGTACAACGGAGAGCAGCCAGGGCCTCATGTAGGTTTTCCCTCGGACTTGGCGGAGTACTCTGCACCAAGTCGGGGACCCTATCTTCCAGTGGAGGAATGGGTATGGTTTCCTCTGCCGCGCCCACCGTAGCAAGGGTAATTGGAGCAACAACCTCTGAAGGAATACTCTGAGGATGGGGTTTAGGTTCCCTAGGAGTGGGATCTGGATCAGTGGGTGTAGGGACTGTAAGGAACTCATGGTGTCAACAGTAAATACAGCCACAAGTGATCACAGTTGAAGGGTGTTTATTGAACAATGAATGCCAGGTGGAAAAATGCCTAAACCTAAATATAAGATGGGAGCAAGCGTCGACCATCAAATGAAAATTTAAGGCAGTCCTAGTGGTGTTGTGTCAAAATAAAAGGACCTATACTAAGAAAAACCTATTGCCAATTCCTTACAACTAATTATAGAAAGTGTGGGATAGGTTTCAATAAAGAAAAGAAGGTTCCAAATAATAAGTCAGGATGTGATTGCCAGAGTCTCCCTTCCCCACTTTTTCAGCATGGGACAAGGTGAATCCTTGGAGCACAGTACACGCTTGAGCTTTCTGAGCACGATCCGACAGTTCAATTCCAGCTATTAGTTCTTCGATGGTAAAGTCTCTTTGCGTTAAAAAGTTTCTTGTCTTCGAAGCCTGATGTATCCAACAAACAAACAGAAACAGAAAGTTATTTTCCACAGTTCACGTTGGGTGATGACTTCACTCCTTGATCCCCCTCTACCAGGCGCCGACCCCTTAATTATCGTATTCAGTCAATCCATTGAACAGTTCCTTTCTCAATGAACTTTCGGTGATGACTTTTCACCCCTGGATCTCCCTTAACTGGGCTCAGACTCACTTGACAAGGGGGACAATTCACTTCCCCAGGTCTTCCAATACCTCTTACTTTCACAGGTTTTTAAACCATACTTCAGACTTTGTCTCTGATTGTCGGCTTCCCTCTTCAGGGTTGACGTTCGCCCACTTCTACAAACAGTTCACTGTATTTCGGGACTTTTTGGACTTCACCCGTTTTTATTAGCATCCCTCCGCCCGCTTCATTCTTGCCAACTTTCACACACTGTTCATAAGTTAATTTCACAAAGCGAGATTCATTTCGCTTAGTTTCACAATCATCTGTAGGTCAAAGACTTTCAACGGTATAGAGGCTTTTACAAGACCCCAATATGACCACTTTGACCTCTTTTCGCCTCTTCTCAAGTACATCTGGTTACAGTAGTTTCTACCTTCGGGTACTCGCCCAGAGTTTCCTACTTGAAGACCCACGTGGTGCCATACTCCTCTATTGCTGGTTTTCCCTTTCTTTTATCAGTGTATCATTAAACCTTTCAAAGTTCAAATTAGCCGTTGGCTACTTTTCGTTCAACACAGTTCGGTTTCTTATCGATTCTCCCCTCGACTCACTGGCTGTGATGAACCGCTTGCCTTTCTTTATCCTTGGAGTCAAGGTTGGTACCACTGAGACCAGCGTCCTTCCCCGGCTTTGTTATAAGCGGAGGAGGGTCTTGCGTACCGTAGACATCTGTTGCAACACACGCTGGCTATTGTTTGCAGTCTTATGTTTTCACCTGCAGAGGTTTCACAGGCCTTGATCGGAATGGGCAAGGTGACTTCTCTCCTTGGCACCCTCTCGGTATTCGCCGTCTTTTGCCTCCTCTTGAACTGTTGTGCTGAGTTAGCTCTCACGTGGGGTCTGCCTTGCTCGTATTGTGTTCTCTTTCACTGTGGGGAAAGTAAAGGTCTGCCACGTGTGTGTGATTCAGGTTAACTGCCTGACTCTGTGTTTGGGTCATGTCAGGTAGACTGTTTTAACATTAGTCTGGTTGTCATTACAGTGAAAAAGGTGTTTGTATTGGAAAAAAAGGGGGTTAGAGTTTCTGAGTGTAGATGGGGAAAAGGTGTCCTGAGAAAGAGTGGTTAGGTAACTAGGAAAGGTAGGTTTTGTAAGGGTTATGAAACAAACAGGAATAATGAGGATTTTTATCGTAAAATAAACAAGGGGAATTGTCAGAATGGTAGGGTTTGGTCAAAGCGCACCGGGAGTTCGGCTAGGAACCAGGAAAACAGGAGTTTTGGGAGTTGTGGTTCTTCGCAAGTTTACCAGAGGCAAATGAGTAGTTGTGTTTACCTTTGGGTGAGGGAGATTCAATTGGTGGAAGGGATGATGAGTGGGAAAAGCTTATAAAAGCTTCAGAGACTTTGTTACCCTCGCCATCCTCCCTATGATGGTACCGCGTCTCACCTGGGGTATTCCCTCGAGCATAACCCTGAGCCCTTCTACCCAGGTGGTCCGTCCCTACTGGGCCACTCCTAGTGTTCGGATAAGAGAGGGCTAGTTCTTTCCTGGGTGGGTACCGTTTGGTGAGGGCCACAAGTGGTCAGGCGATGTTGGTGTATCCCACGATTAACCTCTTGTAGTAATTACAGAATCTCAGGAAACTGTAATGTCATCCAGGTGCACCAGTACCTCCAGGAGGTTCATGTCACCGACAGTCTTTTCCATAAGGTGCTGGAAAGTCGCTGGCGCACCGGAAATTCCCTGAGGCATCCTGACAAACTTAAAATAAACTAAAATCCCCAGGGACAGATTAAAGCTCTCTTCTCATGATCTGCCAGATGTATCGGGATCTGGTAGTAGCCACTCTGCAAGTCCAGGACCGAATACCACTTACTTCTAGTCAGCCAGTTCAGTGCCTCATCCACCCGGGATGTGGTGTACTGGACCAGAATAGTGTGGGTGTTTAATCAAAGGTACTCGATGCACATCTGGACATTCCTGTTCTTCTTACGGCCGACGCCAATGGGAGAAGCAAAGGAGCTCCTAGACTTCAGGATTATCACTGCCTGCAGAAGATCCTCCAGATGGTGGCGTACATCGTCCAAGTTTTCTGGGGCCAGGCGTTGTGACGACTCCCTAAAGGGAGTGTCATCAGATACCCGGATCCGATGTTCGATTCCATGGGCCATGCCAATGTCCCTGGAGCTAGTGGAGAATGTCTTAGTGCACTGGGGGAGCTGTTCCCTCAGGTAGTCCTTGTCCCTATCTGAGATCGGGGAGTCTCCAAAGTTCAAGGTCTTTGGGTCCACCACCGTCTCAGAAGAGCTAGTGAGGACACTCGCTGGGGCTACAGATGCAGTCAGGTGGAACTGTGTGATGATGGTGCATCCCGGTACACAGATGGTCCTATTTGTCACATTAATGACTGGTACCTTGATGGTCTTCAGGTCTGTTCCATCCGTTGTCACCAGGGTCCGCTGTACCAGTAAACCTCCTGGTAGCTCTCCACGTTCTGGTGCCTCCATCACCAGATGTCTTGGTCGTTGCTCCGTGCTCAAGCTTACTCTGCAAGGAACCATCACAGTGACATGTGCCGGGATTGTGATCTGCCCAAACATGGTGGTGCAAACATCTCCAATGGGTCCATCAGGTGGAGTTCTGGACCGGTTCTCTCTCTGCAAGTACGTCTGTTGGCACATGGGGTGCATGTCATATTTTCATGAGCCGCAATGCATGGGTTGCATGGACAACGTGCTGGCATATTGTGGTCCTGCCATCTCCTGACATAAAGCTGCCAGTGCGGCCAACATCGAAGAATTGGTTCCAATCACCACCAGTGTTGCGGGACCTTCACTCCGACTGCTGCAGACCAAAGTCAAGGTGTCGATAGGAGTGCTTGCTCCAGCTACATTACATAGAAACTGACCCGGATGTACCCCAGATATTTGCAAGAGTTGTCTCCCACGCCAAGAAGATTCAGCTGAGCCAAGTGCTCCAATGAGATACGCGCCAGGTGTTTTCTGTAGAATGGCTCATAAATGATGGTTACCTGTGAGCCACTATCCAGAAGTGCTTGCACCTGTCAACCAGCGATGGCAATTGTCACTGTGGCTGGTGGTCCTACAAGCCCATCAGTTATTGCCCATGATGCTCGGGTGCAATGCTTTCTGGTAGTTTGACTACGGGTGATCTTCCTCTCGGGTGGAATGGCCAGTCTGGATGGATGCTGGTTCCCTGATGACTTGCCCACTTGTGGTGTCAATGCAGCCATGGACCCGTCTAGTGGCGCAGGCTTGTTGGTTGTTGCCTCTAGTCGATAGGAGCATAGTAATATTGAGGATTCAGGTGCTCTGCTTCCTGATCCACACTGGTATTTCCCACCATTGCATGTGTTGGAGTATTCAAGGCATGTTACCTTGCCGCTACTTGGATGTAATCCTGTGGATTCTTGCACATGAGGAAGATGTGGCCCTCCTGTCCACACCTATGGCAGAACTGTCAAGGCTGGAGCGGTGCGGTATGCCGTTGGTTCACTTGGGGCAGAGCTGATGTTCTCTCTCTCTTGATGGTGGTATAGAGCCACTTCTGTGCTCTGGTAGCCTGGATGTCATTACAAGCGGTGGCTTGGCCGGCACCCTCTGCAGCTGCATTTCCCGGATGGTTTGGCATAACTCCTCCACTTGATGTCTCAGATCATACTCAGGGGCAGCGTCTGGAGACGCCAGTTGACTTGGTAAACTGTACACTGCGTCCTCCATGTCGCCCTCCAGAGCACACACCTCTTAGACCAGTTCATCAAAGGGTGGTGGTTATGGGTCCTTTCTCATAGCTGCAGAAGTAACACCAGCAAGGATTTTGCTCCATGCATGAACTGTTGCAGCCTGACCAGGTTCAGGCTGTTTGGCTCAATACCCTTCCGTTGCAAAGCCAGCTGAAGAACCAGTTCGGTCCCGGCCAGATATTCAGAGAGACGCTCACCCTGTTGGAGGCTGGTGGCTTAATACTTCACCATCAGCACCACACCTACATGCTCAGATGGTGTCGCAATGGCCTTGTGTAACACGTCCTTGAAAACATCCGCCATGGAGGAAGCGATCAGTTTGGTGCCTCTATCCTCTGGTGTAGCACTGGCATGTGCTCTCAGCCATGGTAAGATAGGGGTTCTTATGTGCACAGCCATGATGGCATGTGCACTGGGTGCTGCAGGATGACTGGAAGCGGGATTGGGCAAGGCAGGATTTAGGCTAAGCATAAGTGGTGTGACTAGTGCACTAGCCTGCAACCCTGACCATGTGATCAGTGCCCAGAGAGGATAGGACACTATTTGGTTTCCGCCATGGATGATAAGGGGCAATGTCTCAGGATCGACTTCCTTAGGCCCATATCAGACCAGTATACTGGTTCCTGCTTGGCTATGGGCTTTACTCAGGCATTTGACCTGGCCGGTGAGGGACTATTTGGACTCCGTCAACCTGAGCACCTGGTTTAGAGGTGTGCTTCAAGGGACATCACCTATAATAAAGCAATGGTCATGCTTAATCCCCTCAGCCCAGCTGGCTACCTGAAGCCGATCCATGAGGATGGTACCTGTCTGTCAGATAAGGTGGAAAATCCAGTAAAATCAAAACACAGATACAAATCCCTACCCAAACCATGTACAAAATAAATTATTCCAAAAACGAAAACTAGGTAGGATAGGGAGTGCATAGGCACACCAAAGGTGATCTCTGCAGTACCTCCAAAGAATGTAGCGTGGTGATTGTTTTGCACAGCTTAAAGAGAGACAGGTGTAGGCAGGCACACAATATATCTCTTAAATCTTACTTATTACTTGACCCGCCTCTTGCCTGCCTCCTAAGCCCGCTCTCCACGGGTTCGAAATCTCCCCGGTGTACCTCAATGTGACAATGGGGCATGTAGGGAAATCATAAGGGCAGGAAATGATTCCAATATACCCCTAAGGAGAAAACACAAGGTTTGACTAACTGGACCAGAAAAGGAAAGGCGGACAAAAGGACTGCTGGTGTATGGTTCTTTTTAGTTGGTAAGAACTTACTTATATACTTTTCTGGCATACCAGCAGGGTTTTGTGAGTTTTTCTATGAAAAGGGAAAACACAAGACACTATATACAGATTACACTAAAACTAGTAGCTGTGTAGCTAAAGAAAAAAAAGGTAAAAAATATAAACAGTCCTTTAAATATTAAAACTATAAAAGAGTCTTTAAAACATATATACAAAGTCTATATAGTGTACTGTATTATAAACTATTTAAGACCTTAGTTGCAAGACAACCTGGCCATAGCTGTCTCAAGGTCTCTGCTGCTGATCTCTTGATCTTCTTCCTGCTCTCTTCTGTGATTGCTTTTGTGGCAGGAGAAGCAGCAAGGGGTGGTAGCATCAGCAACGGCAGCAAGGGGTGTATAGAGACCCCCTAAAGTGCTTACCTGGGCTGCTTGTGTCAGATGCAGCCCAGCACTCAGAGGCAACGTGGGGGCCCCACATCACACTCGCACTCACTGAAAGAGGGGTGGCATTTTCTTTTAAACCCACATTCAGCGTGCCCCATCAATGGGGTGCAGCAGTCTTCAAAGGTGCCCAGGGCTCATCGGTAATGGGAAGCCAGCTGGGGGTGGCTGTGCTAACAAGCGCTCCCTTACTAGTCAGGGGAGCATCAGCATGAAGGCCTGGGCTGCGGTGGTGAACGCGCTGAGCAGAACAGAATGCCTTTAGCAGGGTTTGACTGTTGTGACAAGTCTTTTTTTTTTTGGAGTGAAG
Source organism: Ambystoma mexicanum (assembly GCF_040938575.1). Taxonomy (NCBI): domain Eukaryota; kingdom Metazoa; phylum Chordata; class Amphibia; order Caudata; family Ambystomatidae; genus Ambystoma; species Ambystoma mexicanum. The sequence continues at coordinate 679,325,952 of NC_090926.1, forward strand.
TATCCCTTGCGTCGGTCCTTCACTTCACTTCATTTTTTCTTATCATGGTCTCTGGCGCGGCTTCACATGCCGGGGATCCTTTTTTTCATTCTCCCGACCAAGGGTTTACATAAAGTTTTAGTGGCCTGGTTCACCACCTGGAGTAAACGTATTGGGGTTTTATGAGTGGTCCAAGATACCCCAGGTTAACCATCCCACAATGGATAGATATGCCAACTATTAGGGCTTTTGAAACAGTAGAGCTGCTAATATGGACTGCACTTGATGCACACAATGTTTGAAGCACGTACCCATGGCCGGTGTAACTCATAGATGAGCTAGAACCTCACGTGAGACAGCTTTAAGAAGGGTGTGCTAGTCTGTGGTATGTAGGCAGTGCATCAGATGAAAGACCAGTTCTCGACAGAAACAGTAAGGCCCATTCATTGTGTTGCTCACAGTTTACCTTCAGCAGAGGGTGCTGTCAGGAAGGGCCCTTGTTGCTAGGGAGCAGGAAAGGCTTCACAGGTCTTAAATTTGTTCTTCATTGCAGACTGCTCTCCCTAATACAGGGCTTCTTTCTAGTGGCTAGCAAATTGCCTAGCTTGATTTAATGTGTGGATAATTCTTGCGCTAATTAGCATGCATCGGTTCTATCGCCTGACACTCTTTTAAGCATGGGGGTAGATCTTTGGACTGTGGACGGACTGGTGGACCGACATAACAGACTTAGCAACTGATGTGGTTCCCTGTCAAAAGCCAGTAATGTGGAACAAAGCATTCACATGGTTCAGTGTCTTCCCCTTATGAACTACTCTTTGACGTTGGGCATGAGAGAAAGTGATAGGTATATGGGGGTGCATAGTGTAGTAAGAATAGATTTCTTTTGTTTTCTTAGGGATGACAGTAGTGATTTGATAAATGGTGCAATTGGAGACAAAGGTAAAAGATGTAGAAATGTGTGTGCAAGTAGGTATGAGCAGGGCTGGGGAAGGTCCAATGAGAGTGGGTGATTGTTTCAGAAGATTAAGAATATACCTTGAGAGTGAGGTGATTAAGTCAAAGGGTTATCTAGAAGGGAAGGAGGTTGCAAACATGAATGTGGATTTGGGGGGTAGACGTGATGGTGAGGGAATATTTTCTAGTAACTTTGTAAGGAAATATGTCAGTGAGTGATAGAGAGCAAAGCATGGGGATTACTTTTATTGGTTGAGTGGGATAAATGGAACAGGAGTAGTTGGAAAATGGGACAGGAGTAGGTGGTGGATGGGGATTATAAAAGATTGAGAGAAAGAAGTATGATTAATTAGCAAGGAGCTGAATTGGCCAATAATTTGACTGGAGCTTATGAAAAATGGCCTTGGATCTCACATCCCAATACGGCTGCTGCACACCATCAGGGACAACCCAAGACCATTGCAGGTAAGAGTTGCTGGGGGTGGGGGAATGCAGCGGTAGTTAAACTCGAAGCTTTGAATGCTGCTGTATGTTTGTCTGTACTGAGGTTAGTACTATATTACAAGGTGTGCATGTATCTCTTTTCTTCAAAAGATCTCTCTTTAAATTGTTAATGTGGTATTTATTTATGACCAAATATTTGTTTTTTGTATGTTATCGACATATGTGCTTAAATATTGTTCAAACATATTACAGCATGGGCAATGCATTTACCACACAAAGTGGCAATACGTCCAGTTGTTGTGTTATTAATATCATAACATACCAGCCCACGCAGAGGAGACTTGACGATCTCAATGATGCTTGATATGCAGCCACAAACTTGATACACTGCCTTTGGGGAGACATATACGCACAGCTTTGCAAGCATATTTCTATTTGAGCTAGTGTAATTTCATTTACACTGTTCCGCATTCACCATGATACAAGCTTACTCACATGTGGGAGGGTGCAGGTGCCGACAACTAGGGGCAGTGTGCCTGGGATGAAGATTGACATGGTTTCCGATCAAATGAGGCATCAATTGAAAATCCTATGCATTGCCCATCACGCCTTCCACAGAAAGAGTAGAGAATCCACCACACGGAGATTCATGCACTACAAACGAAAGCTAAGGTCCAGTAAAGCAGCCAGACTACAGTGCCCAGTTCCAATCATAAATGCCACAGAAGAATCATCCTTCTCTTCTCTCTTAACCACACTCTGGAACTCTATCCCCATGTGCCTGTGCACAGAGGAAAATCTTTGAAAACCTGAGTATTCAAATGAGACACAAGCTCAACCCCCATAAGGATCAGATCAAACGTAACCACCCAAGACAATTTCTAACCAACAACTTACCATTCTTTGAGACATTGACCAAACTGAGCATTCCCAATGTACCCCAATTGCTTCGCGACATCCCTGCAAAGAACAAAAAGCTTCAGCCAAAGAATACGAGAGATTAGACTCATTCACTTTGGTCTCTCTGGGCCATCGCACAATGCATCACCCAAATGGAACATGCCTGAACAAGTCGCTTTATTTGACTATGAGGATTGTAGCCATAACACCAAAGTCACGAGTTTAAGGGCCTTGTTTGCTTCATGTTAGAATAACCTGTTCTGTAAGACTTGTTCAAACTGCTCACACTGTTTTTTCAAGGGCTAAATTCACAAGACTGTTTAATCCGAGAGAAAAGCATATTTGAGCTTTTTATGTCCGTAAAACGGAAAAGAGCCCACTTCCCATGCACCACTAGTGCTATCTGCAGGCCAAAATTGGTGTTTATTTCTGTTATGATTCTTGTCAAATTGGAGAGAAAGTCCTTTGTATGACTTTGAAATCAAAAATGTTATCCTTTGAAAAATATCTTTAGCAAGGAAATGCCTATCAACTTAAAACAAATGGCAGTTTATAGGTAAATATTATAACTTCCAATACATAAAATGTGCCGAGGGGGTAATGGAAAAATGTGGTGATAATTGGGAAAAAGTATTATCTCTGGAAATATTTACCACACCATGACCTTTTGCTCATGTGATCGTGCGCACTGATCTACAGACTATGATATAGATTGTATTAATCTTTACATTTATATACAGAGTTATTTGAAATGAACAAAGTACATCTTTAGGAGTGAGTTTCCCCTTCTTTCTGTATCATTAGACTGGTGGAAGCCACACCTAGTCACAAGGCTGGGACGGAGATGTGAATTATAAAATAGCATGCACACAGAATTGTTAAAGATCAGGTGAAGAATATTGTAGAATAATTCTGGTTAGTGGCCAGGGGTAGCAGAACTGAAACCTTCTGTACGAGTTATTATTATTAATATTATGGTATTTATTGGCCGTGGACCTAGCTCCGAGAAGCAATGCAGGGGTTTATAGAAATAATCCCCATGTAGACTCGAGAAAAGAAGAGGTTGAGCAGGGGATGAGCCCATGTTGGAAATTGGTTTCCAGACAGCCTGGTGAAAGAGATCTTGCTGATGGAGTAATTGCAGACTGGCTGGCTCCCTGGTGATTCTCCAAAAATGAAAAAAACATATTTAAAAAGTAAGCAGAACTCTTAGATAAGCCCAAATTGTCCATATAGTATCTGTGATAAAATGCATGTAATCAAAGGGGCTGGAAATTAGAGGGAACCCAAAATATGACAAAGACCCATGTGAGTTGTTAGATATAATGCCCTGTGTCGCCCATTTGCATTGAATATAAAGCGACACGTTTCCTTAAAGCGCAGTGCATTTTGTTTTGCGAGGTGTATGGATAGGCCCCTAATCACCTTAACCCAAGCAGGCCCACCACTTAAGGAATGAGTGCACGTTTGTACATAATGCAGTTTTATTGTACATTCGTCCGGGGAGCAGCTAAATTACCCTATTGAGCCAAACTAACCCATGTCTCCCTAAACCACATAAATTGACACATGATATACATTTTTGTAACAGTTAAAACACTCCCCTATATTTTATTACAATACACCCCCACATTTCTTCCAGTCTTATTGGCCACTTGTTATTTTAACTACCATCTTCAGATTGTGTTTTGTCCGTGGTAGGTCATGACATCATCACACAGTGCAAACATATTTTGTTACTAGTAACAACTGGCCTGAGCCCTTTAAAACATAATTGCAAATTGTTGACATGGATACTTTGAGCAACTTTAGGAAGGCTGAATGAGCAAGTTCTTTTTGAACTGGCGATAACTATCTCATCTGCCCCGGGTCACTGTTCCTAGCAATGAGCAAATGAGCAGGACAACTGACATAGTGAGGTCAAAAATCAAAACCACCAGTAAGGCAGGGTAGAGTTGACAAGCGATACAGGTAAAGGTTGTGTGGCTCCATCGACACCGGGGAGCTACAGTTTAAAAGCATCACATTCATCACTTAGGAGAACAACAGACCAGTTCAACAGCAAGGCATCCATTTTGTTATTAGTTATTACAGATAATTTGTCATACATAAAAATAGCCAATAGCTTAGTAAGCCACTGAGCTTTGGAGGGAGTGGAGGAGCTTTTCCATTTCTGGGTGAGGGCCAATCTACCGGCTCTCAGCATCGCCTCGACCCACCTTGGGAAGGAGCCCACATAAGAGTCCGAGGTTGGCGTGCCAAGGAGAATCTCCAAGGGGTGCAGTAATGGCCGTGTGCCCACAATTCCCTTAATCCAACTAAGTAACTCAGACCAATAGACCCGGACTACCGGGCACTCCCACCACATATGATACCAGGTTCCACGTTGCGTGCAATTCCTAGGACAGAGAGGGGATGTTCCCACAAACATCTTGGATAGGATAGCTGGGGGGCGGTGCCAAGAGTGTGACATCATGAAACTATGTTCCGTAGCTGAGGTATACAGAGAGCCAGAGAAAATAAACTTAAAGATCGCTTTCCATGTATGCTCTTCGAGAGCCATCCCCAGTCTCTCCTCCCAAACTTGCCTGAACGGTTGTCTACCCTCTAGGTTCGCCGTGATAAGAGTTTTATAAATCCTAGAGAGAGAGCCCCTCCTAGAAGTAGAATCCACTATAATTTTCTCAAAGGGTGGAAGGGGGCGGGTCATGTCAGCAACCCATCTGGGGGTGAGTAAAGGTTCCCTTAAGGCACAGGTATTCAAATAAAGAGGGTGAATTTTCCCCCATTACATCGGATCGTTGGTCGTATTCAATAAAGGCACCCTGGCAGAAGAGTTGGGCTGCCCTCTCCAGACCCATATCTGACCATGACTGGGTATCACGGAAACCCTTAGCCCCTAGGTTAAAGAGGGGCCCCCCACAAGGAGGTCAGGGGGGACAGGCAGGAGGATAGTATCTTATTCTCCTTGTCTCCTTTCCAAGAAGCCCAAATACCGCCAGGGTTGGGTGGGTTCTTAGACGGGTGGGGAAGGATATGGGAGAGGACCATAGGAGGTCCCTGACTTTTTTAGGGTGGGACTGAATGTCTTCAATGTAGGTCCAGTAAGTGCCCATGTCGTCCCTCATATGCTCCAACAACACTCTGAGTTGGGCTTCCTTATGATATAACCTAAAGTCGGGAAGTCCAAAACCCCCTTAGGATTTCGGTATGGATAAGATTGAGTGTTTAATTATTGCCCTTTTGCCACCCCAGATGAAATGCTGAACCTGAGAATGCAGAGTCGGTAAAGAAGGCTTCTTGTTTTATAATAGGAAAGGCAGAGAAAAGGTAGAGGAGGCGGGTCAAGATATTCATTTTAACTTTGACCATGTGGCCAAACCATGAAAGGGTTAGTGGCGCCCAACGTACAAGATCCTTACTAATCTTCGCCATGATTGAGGGGGGAGGTTGGATTCAAATAGCATTCCTAGCTTTCTAGGGATGGACACTCCCAGGTACGGGGTGGCTCCACACTCTATTCTCATTCCCATCAGTTTGCACTTTCTTCTAGTTTCATAGTCCTTATCACCCATAGGCATTATGCATGACTTAGATAGGTTAATCTTAAGACCAGAGAAAACCCCAAAGGCATGAGTGAGATCGAGTAGACGAGGGAGGGAGATGCGAAGATCGGTCAAGTAGGCCAAAATATTGTCGGCAAAAAGCGACAGTTTGAAGTCGTGATCACCACATTGGACTCCGGAAATTCTATGGTCTGACCTAATAGCGATGGCTAGAAGCTCCATCGCCGGGGCATACAAGAATGGTGAAATGGGGCATCTCTGGATTGAGGTAGGGATGCCGAGGTGGCGCCATTGACCGAGACTTTAGCTCAGGAGCCATTATACAAGGCTGAGATCCAGCCACAAAATCTCCCAGGCCCATTTTTTGAAGGACTTTACCAATGTAAGGCCATTCGACCTGGTCAAAGGCCTTTTCCGAGTCCAGTTCCTAGGTCATGGTGTGAAACCTCATACATGAGATCCAGGGTCTTTCTAATTATCTGCGCCTTGCCTACCGGGGATGAACCCAACCTGGTCCCCGTGCACCAAGGATGGGTGGTGTTTGGCTAGCCTATTGCTGAGGAGCTTGTTCAGGATCTTGACTTCTGTATTCAGGAGTGAGATGGGCCGTTAGGATTGGCATTGGGCGGGGTCTTTTCCCTCGTTAGGAATCACCACTATAAGGGCCGACATCATTGAGTGGGGAAGGGTTCCCGTTTCAATGGCTGCATTAAACCTTTTAGTCATGAACGGGGTAAGAGCAGAGCGCAAGCATTTATAAAAGAGATCCGTGAAGCCGGAATCTCCCGGGTGGTGCCCCCCTTCAGAGTAGAAATAGTATCTATTATCTCCTGTGGGCTAATGGGGAGTTCAAGAGGGTCCAAAAACTCAGGAGGGAGGCGGGGGATGGGCAGAGAATCCAAAAAGAGGTCAATATCGGAGCCGTCCACCGAATATCCAGACGTGTACAGACACTCATAATATTGGCGGAATTGTTCCGCTATTGAATTTCTCCCCCTCCGTAGAATGGAATGAGTCTACCCTCCTGTTGTTTCTAAGTTCTCTCAGCCTCCAGGCTAATATCCTATCTGCCTTTTCCCCTTTCTCCATATATTTCTGTTTTAAGAAGGGGAGTTTCCTGTCCGTCTGGCCCACTAGGAGAGCTGCTAGCTTTGTCTTAAGCTGTTGAAGCTCCACCAAATTACCCGGGAACATTTGGGATTTGAATTCCTCCCCTGGTTGGATAGCTCTTACTTTCTCTCACTGCTTTTTCTCCCCACAATCCCTCCCCCTCTTCTTCCTCGAGCCCATCTCCATGAGAGCATCCCTGATTGTGGCTTTGAACGCGTCCCAGACCCCCATTACGCCCACCTCCCCATTATCATTAATGGCAAAGAACTCTTTTATGGTGGCTAAGAGGGCCTGGGCCAATTCTTTATCCTGCAGCAAAAGGTCATTACGGGACGAGCGTGACCTGTCGGGTGGGTGTGGGAGGACCCCTATGAGGGTTTTGACCATATTGTGGTCAGACCATGGGATAGATTCGACGTTGAAATCGGTAATATGTTCTCGGCGCAAGGTGCTGATCAGAATGTAGTCTATCCTAGAGAAGGTTGCATGGGGTCTGGAGAAGAATGTGAAATATGGGTTGTGTCCCTGTTTCGGTGTATGTGAGTCGAACAAGCCCAGTTCCTTGGTAATCCTTTGGAATGTGGCAACCAGTTTCCTCTGGACACGTGTATCAGCCTGTGGGTTTGCCGACATCCTATCCCTCTCCGTATTGAGGACCATGTTAAAATCCCCTCCCACCAATAAAATACTGTCTGTAAAGGCCATCATTTTCTCTTTCATTTCCTCCCAGAAAAGATCCTGGGCCTCGTTCGGGGTGTATGTGCACACTACCATAAGCAACCTTCCTCTCACTTTCCCCTTAACCATAATATATCGCCTTTCCGGGTCGGAACATTAGGCTTTCGGTGAAAAGTGAGCTTTGGAAGATATTGAAAGTGCCACCCCACGTTTCTTTGCTGAGTAAGATGAGTAAAATGCATTCTGTATGTTACGGGCTCTAAGCTTCGGCTCCTTCCCCTTAATCCAGTGTGTCTCCTGTATAAAAAGGAAGTGCAATTGGAGCCTGTTAAATTCTCTCACCACCAACGACCGTTTGGTGGGCGAGTTTAACCCACACACATTTAATGACCCCACTGTCATTGTGTGAGTCGGGTCATCCATCAGGGGGATGAAAACCGTTGAAGGCTCTGCTTAGGGAGCACATAGCATCTCTCTCCCCATCTTGCTTCCATGAAAACTAGCTGTATTAAAAAAACATGCACCCTCGTAACACCATCTATCTAATGGAAAAGCACAACTCATGCGAACAAACCTAAACAGAACTTCCCACCCCCAACCCTCCCCATCCCTGAGCGCCTGAGGTTTAAGCGATGTAAGTATTGCCGCTTAACCAGGCCACCTGTGTCTCCCCTCTCCGGGCAACCAAACTCAACAACATCATCACCAAGAGCCCTCCTCCCCCAGAGCATAGTATAGACAGTATCATCAATTCCTCCTCCCATCACAGACGAGGCCCACAATGGGGAGGGAAAGTGAAAGAGCAAAATTGTCAGTTCTTCAATAAGAAAGTTTGAATTAACAAGAATGCAAGGATCCCACAAAGGTTAAAATGCTAACAAGGACCAGATCGGAGTCCTCAAACCCTATAGAGTAGATTGGGCCTCGGTCAGAGTCTCGTCAGTCAGATACTCTTGAAGAGGCCTGGCCAACTTTTCTGAATTTCCTGTGGCCTCGAACCTTGCGTCTCTCCGTGGATTACTTAGTCTTTCGGGGACCGATTAGTTCTCTCTCCCTGCTGATCTCCGCGGGATCCGTACTGGGATCGCTCAGGAGTTCCTGATAAACTATGTATGCCGTCCTCCGTGACCAGGGCATATTTGCATCCCTCCAATTCAAAAGAAAGCAAGAAGGGGTACCCCAATCTGTACCGCAGCCCCTTAGATTGTAACATTTTTGTTAGGGGGGCACTCTGCTTTCTTATCCCCATGCTGTATCTATATATCTGTATGCCCCCTCCTGTCACCGAGAGCCCAGCTCTCTGTCACTGTATGGCCGTGTGTCAATAAGATGAACCACCATATCATATCACATCATTACGCCTACTCTCTACTATACACCATCACTCAACTAGAATACAGCTATACCCCTGACAAATTCTGCCTAGCTGTTCACATATGAACACTACCACATGAACACCTCAACTCCCTAATAAAATGCAGCTAGCCAATGACTATCCGGCCTAGTTGCTCACATAAGCTTCCTTTAGGCCTAACGCAGCCAATCACAGACAGCACACATTGCAAATAATATCTTCAACACCAAACCTAACACTAGGATGCAGCTACCATACAACTACTACATCAGCTGCACACATAGCCGGTGCACCGATGCACCCTAAGACACCACCTTTCTCTTCTAACCCGAACTGCAGTTCCTGAGGGCGTTCAACCTACCAGCGCTTTCAGATCATACCAATGATATATGGAGCGCTATATAAATGCCAAGTAACACAACATAACATAAGTCTAGTTGAGAGCTATGAAAAGTAGTCTGTACTTTAACAGCACGTTGAAATCGGAACAAAGATTATTTTCAAGGCTATTGAAATTCCGTTAATAAATACATTCTATCTCTATTTTAAGTATAACCACAAGGAGAAAGTGTAACAAGTTTGCAACTAAGTGTTCATTCCTGCACATAGCATTTTGAACTCGCGAACGCCAGACTCACAAGGCAAAACGTGATTTTTCATTATGATGCAAGGCGAATTTCCTTGACAAATCACGTAAATGCACACGGCATAGGTTTCTCATAAGGATCCGAGAGAACTGCCTTGATCAGCAGGTAAGGTTTTTTATTCATTAGAAGTGGTTTATGTTTATTAGGTTTATATAGCGCATTAATCAAAGCGCTTTACAATATAACAACAAGGTACAATAACGAAAGAAGCATATTTACAATCATGAAACAAACCAGTGAGACAATATGTAGAACAATTTACTTAGATGGAGGAAGGAAGGGTGAGGAGGGAGTCAAGGGAGGATTAGAATCCAGAATCATCTGTTATAAACAAAAGATAACATGCACTCTTAAATAATTGCCAAGCACCTGGGATGATGAAGATTACATAAAGTCATTTAAGGAATTCATTGACACATCCTTGAATGAGAAGCGTGCAGAGGGGACTAGCATATGCCACTTAAGTCTGGGACACACGTAGGCCTGATTGTAAAGTTGTACCCTGTGATTGCACACAGGATGTAAAAGTAGGATTTGTTACCTGAATGTTAAGTTGAACACTGCAACAATAAAAGGGACATTAAAATTGGACCCAGTTTTAACTTGGTTATAAAGTTGAACTGTAGAATCACGTAGGATGTAAAAGTTGAACATGTATGTCTATATTCAGCAATGTATCTATTGTAAGAGTAGGATCTAATTGACCCTATTGGTATGGAATATCTGTACAGGGTCTGATTGTAATTTTGAACATGCAAATATTTCTTTAGAGCACGTTTTCTTTGTATAAAGGGTGTTTGTGTCAGTGCATTGGTGCCATTCAGGGAAAGTGTATTAGCTTTTTTAGGGCTTTCTGTAGTGGCATGTGGGTTGGTGGTTGAAGCCGCAGAAGACAAGTACTTTATAGTTTTAAGCATTCACAATGCATGAACTGGTAAGGTTGCTTAGTAAGTTAACCACCTCGACTGGCACGAATTTTGGCGGATCAACTTCATGCTGAAAAAATGAATATCGTTTACTCGGGATGATACAGTGCTTTGAATCTACAAGCTTATAATACATGTTAGCTTTACCGGATTTATTATTATTATTTTTTTTACATTTAGGAGCGATTTGTGATCAGCACGGATACTTAATGTTTCTCCCTGCATGACAAGTTAAACCGTTTCCGTGAGAGGATTCCCTTTCACGTTTGCCTCTGTTTTCCACATACGTATCCACTCCTCAACCACGAGTTGCACAACTTCGGGGCCTGTAAAATTGGCTTGAGTCCTGCCGCGGTAATTGCGATTTTAAATGATGTGGGCACCTGCCAGTTAGTCCGAGGCAACTCCCAGGTCGTGTCACCTCGGCCACCCTGCAGACACAATAATGTATTCACATTGCTATCCTTTGCTCGTGTATTTGGGGGGAAAGTGCATGCTATTTTTAGGTCTTTCAGCCTAATTAGCCTTTGTAAGTCCTTGACCCGAGCACCTCTCGCTGACCTGGTGCCCCCCGACCCGCGGCCTCGGTGATTGGACCAGAATGTTTTCATTGTTTGGAAGAAATGCTGAGATTCTAATAAAGAAATGGGATGTGATGCTGAACGATGGTTTTCCCCGTTCATGTTCGCATCCTCATTAGTCCTTTTGGTATGTCAGTTTCCTTTGCCTCCTGCCTGGGCAGGCCAGCAAGGCATGCATTCCACTGCCTATTGTTTATTGTCTTGGCAGATTGATTGTGTCAGAGTTTGCCTTTAGGATGTTAGAAGCCACGTTAAAGATGATATCCGTCATTTTAGGATTTTTTAAGCCAACACTATAGATGAATTGCCTCAAGGCGCTTGCACCCAACAGATCATCTAATTGAGATAGAGGAAGACCAGGCAGGTACACCATAATGGAATTATTGAAGATAACAGCTATCTAGACAGAACCGTTCACTTTATGAAAACAAACGTTTTGATCACCTTTTACAAAGAAAGGCTGTTTTGGCAAGGTCAGGTTAAGGGTCCTGGATGCCTGCCACTCAGAATGTACCTCCTCCCTTGGAGGGGGCGTGCATGTATTTTAGGGGTGTCACGCTAGGCTTCCGTGGGAGAGCGCATGGCCTCTGTAGTTACATTTCTCTGGTATGGTGGCTAAGCATGCCATTAGGGACAGAGGCTGACAGACTTGAATTCGATTCCTTATTCGACCAGTAACAAAAATCATTCCTGTGTGATGTTATGGAAAGCTTTAAACTGACATACAAAGGCAACGTCTGCAGTGGGTATAGGTAAATACCCCTGAAGCTGACAGTCACAACAGGCATCATGGTGCTAGCAGGGGAGCAAAAGGAAAAGGTGTCCTGTGATAAAGGTCGCTGGAGGGGTGGGGGCGACATTTCACCAAATTTGCACTCCGATGTAATTCAAGCTCTTCCCCAAACAGTCTAGGACTGGAGTTAGAATAGTAGCTGTAATAGAATATGTGGCGGAAGGCTTTTAGTGGTAAAGGGAAAAAAATCACCTACCTGGTGACTTTTTCCGAGGAGACATTTTCACATAGAACCAGGAGTTAGACGGGAAGAAGATGAGTTTTTAGGGCATTTCTAAAAGACAAATGAATGTAGAGTGTGAGTAGAAAGAGGAAGAACATTGCATAAGGAAGGGCCAAGGACTGGAAAAAGAAAATGACCACCCATTGGGTCTCTTTGAACGAGAGGTATGGTGAGTAGAAGCAGGCTGGGTAAGCAAAGCACATTGTATGTGATATATAGATGAAATGTATCTCTGGGGCAGAGGGCACAGATTCAGTGAAAGGATCTATGAATATTAGCTAGGGTCTTGTATGTAATCCTTTCACGTAAAAGAGCCTATGAAGCTTAGCCAGCAGAAATGTGCAAGAACTACAACGGGAGGAATTGACAGCCAGATGGACAGCTGCATTTTAAATTTTCTGCAGATGGACCACATAATATGCCAATCCCAAATGTAAAGAGTTCCCATAGTCCAGTGTTGAGAGACAAGAGTGGAGACCACCTAGACTCTCAGATCCATTGCCAGGTGAGGGAACAAGTGCTTTGGAATGTTGAATACCAAATAAACAGCTGTTGGACATACTTCTGTCTGCAAATGAGAAGGACACCTCGATAGAGCCAGAATCCATGATTATGCACTGTAAAAACAGGAGTAGGAAAAGTGTTCAGTTCTGACAGCCAAAACTGTGGGCCCCAGAGAACCAAATTGCCACCTGTCACCAACAGCTCTGTCTTATCTCTAGTCCATTTCTACCAGTTGTCTGCTATATAACCGTCCAGAGTTCATGCACAAAAGGAGAAATTAGCTTGATAAGTTTGCGTATTCTGCTCAAGTCAGACTGGAGACATGCTGCTAGCACAGCTGCCCGGCCATAAGGTGGAGGCAGAGGGCAGGCCACAGTTGATGACACCCTCCCCCTTGCACACAACCAAGCCCTATTCTGCATTTCTCTTTTAGTGCCTTCGTTGTGCAGGTTGAGAGATGTGCACAGACCTTTCAGGGATAGGAATTTGAAGGAAGAGCGATGGGGGAGGAGTATGGGGTTTTTAAATGCTCGCTGCACTCAAAGATAGCCTCTTCATTTTCTGGTGCTGAATATGTTCCTGTGTTTTCTATCCCACACACCCCTAAAATGATTCTTGGATTGTAGTTCGTAAAACAGACGCTGTGTAAAAAGGGCTCATTAATTGTTGTCATTTTGTCATGGTCACTTTATGAAGTGTAATAACAATGGTACAGCGACTTGTGTCTAATTGCAAAAGGCTTAGGTGACATCAGCGTCTGAGTACAATTGAAAACCATGGTTGTGGATAAGTTGGGTCAACGGCCAAAGATGGACATTAAGCAAGAGGAGTGATAGTGCAAATCCCCAGGAATACCCCCAAGGAGAGGAAAAGTGGGAGGAGTGAAAAAGGGCCAAATATACAAATTGGATTCGACCCACCAGAAAGGGTCTAGAGTTGTGCCCCTAATGCCTATGTCAACCAATCGCTAACGAAGAATGGGTTGATATTAATTGTAAAAAGCAGTCAAAAGATCTAGTAATATGAGTCACTGACACCGTGAGATGCCAAGTGTAGGTCATTAAGGGCAGGGGCCAGCACTGACTCGTGAGGGGTGAAAAACAGCCTGAAAACATAGTCAAGGGCATTAAGTGTTCTCAAGAAAGTCTGCAAGTCACTGGTCGCCTGTGAATTCAATCACCTTTCCTAATGCTGCAAGGAAGAAGATGGGTCTCGGTTGGCTAAAATGGCTGAACCCACAAAGTCTTTAAATTTTTTTTGTAAAAAGTATGATAAATAGCTGCCCCGGAAATAAAGGAAGAAACAAAGTGGGTCAGCAAGAACCTCAGAGTGATGCAAGTTTAGTAATCTACCCCAAGAATGATTCTTGAACTTGCTCTATCGGTTAAGACAGATATGTGAGGTCTAGTGTGAACTAGGCTGTTAGCAATATTTCGTTGTTTTTTTACATCCAAAAACACTGATAATTAGTTGACCAGAGTTTGTGAGGGAGCTGCATTAGAGGGAGTAGACAAGGAGGCAAGAGTTTTTCAAATATGAACAGCTAAATTTGCCTTTTGTCTGGATGATAATCTTGCCATGATTGACATTCTAGATTATGCATTGCTCTTTACTGTTTTTATTTTGCGTTTTGCATAACCCAAGACTCAAAAAAAGGACTGTAGGAAACATCCTTACTAGTCTTTATAAGTGCAAAGTGGCCAGCCGCCTAGGTAAGTCATTCGATGTTCTTCCATAAGGTGGTGGTGTCATTAGACAGGGTACAATACTATTCCCTCGGGTGACAGCTACATTGCTGTGCAACTTGGGAAAACACGAACAAACATTGGTGACGTTGGTTAGTGACAATACTTATTGACACATTAAGGGGCATTCCCTTGACTGGTTGGCCACTGAAAAAAATGGCAATTTCTAACGTAACATCCACTGAGCTCGATTGGTCTATCCATAAGGCGATTAATTTGATTTTGGTCCCAGCTAAACCAGTTAAATTAAATTCCAATGTTCAATTGACAAAGAAGTGCAGATCAACATGGCTGCTCAAATGTAAATCATTTTCACCTCAAATTAAGACTGCTTTCCAGTGAGTAACCTTGTTCTCTACTTTAAATGAACAGTTGGCATATTTTATTTGTACATTGACAAGTACCTATGAGTGTGACACTTTGCCCCATAGTGTCAATTGAATTTGATAATTGCGTTTTGCCATCAATGAGGAGCTGTTTGAGTTCCCTATTAGAAGGGCAACCGCAAGGCCCCCTCAGACTTTGAGAACCATAACAACCACTTCCAGGTGCAGCCATATAGGAGAGAGGAAAGGGGTTTGTCTCTAGCAGCAAAGCTGTTCTTAGTAGTTTAGTTTTTCATTGTTGGATTGCCTGCTGCTGAACATCTGCAGAGTACAATGCCCTGAATTTCTTGCAGTAATCTAGAGACTTGGCTAAAGAAGGTGGGTCTAAAGTGATTGACAATGGCCTACTTTTATACATCCTTTTGTAAGGACAACAGTTCTGCCTGAGTTTATGCAAGCAGTGAAGCCACTGCAAGATGTCCACCACTGTAAACAAACTGCTGGTCCTCTTTCTGTGTCCATGCATGAGGCCCAGCAGCTCGGCTTGGTCCAGCACACCCAAGCAAGTAGAGGCCGAACACTTGACCAACAGAGATGGTGTCCACTAATGTGGCAATCTAGAGATGGTGTCCACTAATGTGGCAATCGGGGAAGAAAGATAGCAAGCAACACTGAGCAGCGGAACTGGCATACAAACTTCAGACGCTTCCAGAACGAGGGCCAAACTAGCTGCCGCCATAGTCATGCGCTGCCAACCTGACCAACGTGGTGCAATGTCCGCTGGGGGTGCTGCAGCATCATCAACTAAAGCACCTCCAGGTGTGACTCTCCAGGAATTACCAAATCTCAACCACAATCCGCACACCAACAATGCCAACATTTGCAATGGACCAACAGCAGCAGCCCAGTAAGGCAACATTTGTGGCAAGGTCCCAATTACAGGAAGAGTGACAGGTTTGTTTTGCCATCTCAATCATTCTGTCCGTCCCCCTCCCCCCGACAAACTTGTGTGTTCCCTTTTAACTCAAACTAAACTCCCTGAATAGTTGTATGAAGAGTGAAACAATACATCATATGCTACATCACCATGAGATAAAGCTGTATACTTAAACCCAAGCAGGCTTCAGTCCATTCTTCTGGTCTCATGGATGAGACCATAGTCAAAATGGGCATTTTACAGGATGGATTCCCAATAGGCATGGGAGTGGTTGAATGTTCCCTAGTGACGCTGAGTGGGGATGGTATTGCGTCTCCTGCATAGGCCCCCGTTCCTGTGAATACTCAGAACTTTTAAGGCATGTTTTCATTAATTGCAATGAAGCTCCCTCACTGCATGACACATTTGTGACTGTCACTGCTGTCAGGGAAACCGTGAGTGCAAAATGATCAGATCATTCCTCGACTAGGTAGTTATTTGGTTGATGGCCTCAGCTGATGCCCACTGTCAATCATGGAGTTTAGCTCAAGAGGGGAACCCTCTCCGCCCTGTGTTGCTGTGAAAGACAAATTACAGCTGACTGTTAGGGAATGAGCTTCCTGATACAGAGATAATTGCAGTGATCACTAGATCTAGGGCCAGAGATGCAGGACTTGAGGCCTTCCCTGGAGGAATTCCAGCTGGAGAAAACAAATGGCCTGGAGACCCCTTGTGTGCCAAGTTCAGACCCTATCTCTCTGCTCGTTTCCTTCTGAATTGCTGCTACTAGTTGTAGACCAATTTGCATTATATTCAGTAGAAAAAGGAGGTCAGGCGAGCACTCTAGTTCCCAGTCGTTTAATCCTGATGCAAGTGATAACAGGGTTAAATCCCAACAATGTTCAAAATATACCAGGGTTAAATACCAACTGCTGCAGTTCAAACGCACAATAGTTCTACTCCTCCAAGTACTTTCAAGTCTCAAACTCTCTTCAGGGAGGCTGTGTTCCTTTTCAGGTGTTGCTAATTACTGTTTCAATTTCAGTCTCAAGGGATTCTGGTTACTGTAGTGATGGCACAATTAATTGTTTCATTCAGGAGACCAGGAACCAACTCCCCTCGAAACACACAAATCTTAGCCAAAATTGGGGGAGGGAGGAAAACCATGACCATGGCTCTCCAACGTGGGGGCATAATAACCCCGGTGCTGCTGCCTCTGGAGCCCGGGTCTCCTGCAACATTAAGTAGAAAAAGGTCAGGCGTGCACTCTAGTTCTCAGTTATTTAATCTTGATGCAAGTAATAACAGGGTTAAATCCCAACTGCTGCAGTTCAAACGCACAATAGTTCTACTCCTCCAAGTACTTTCAAGTCTCAAACTCTCTTCAGGGAGGCTGTGTTCCTTTTCAGGTGTTGCTAATTACTTTTTCAATTTCAGTCTCAGCGGATTCTGGGATTTAGCCCAGTTACTACTTGCATCAGTATTAAATGACTGGGAACTAGAGTGCGCGCCTGACCTTCTTTTTCTACTCAATTTGCATTATACTTTTTTATATATCATAGGTTTTATCCAGTTATATGAAATATTTTAGAGCTTTTACCTAACTGCTGCTAAAATTATTTCTCTATGTATTTAAAATTGTATTTGTGCGTCGTTGCAATCTCTGGGTCCGCCTATTTTAGAAACTCTTGCTTAGTACGCTCTCGTTGCAGTTCCTGGACTGTACTACCTTGAGTAAACTACAATCTCCATCTGTATTGTAGTTCCGGCCGGTACTTAATATCACCTCAGGTGCGTAAGCGCCGGCACATAGGAGCCGGTTTGTTCCGGTTCGTTCAGGGAGACTGGAGACAGGCCACATCCCTTGCTCCGTGTTCTGTAAGTATAAAGTGACAGATCGTGGGAATTGTGGAAGTTCTGCCTGCCATCCGTGTTGCAACAGAGAAGTCACTTGTCAATAGCTTGCTATTGTCAGCACAATGTATTCTTGTCAGTGATGCTCCTAAGGATGATGGCTATAATAGAACCCTCCCTACTTTAAACTCCCAACTCCTCCCTCCATGAGGCCATTTCTAAAGTCCAAGGGGCGATAGAGTCAGAGGACAGTTCACAGGTTGATTCATTTGCACTAGCATCAGTAGGTAATATATCTAACACAACGGATGACCATGGAACCTATAGCACCCAAACCCCCACGCCCCATGAGATTACTTTCAAGGCCCACGAGGAGGGGGGCCGGGCCAAAGGGACACAAGCTGTTCAATCTACACATAGCCCGATTTTAGGGCCAAATATTTACATTTCGAAACCTGTGAACACGCATAAATACTATGTCAGACAGAGTAGCTCATTGAAGGAATTGCCAGATAAAACCCACAAATCCCAGGATGACAATAATTCGGGAACATCCCTTTCCTGTACTTTGAAATGTATGCTGCTAAAGTTCTTTGCTTAAACACGCCACTGGTGTAGCCACGCACATTGAAGAGTGCAATCTTGATATTTGTGCCCTCACCGAGAACTGGAGCCATGAGGCTGCAGGACCCTCATTGGCATTGGCTATACCAGAAGGTTATTTCTTGACAAGACGGGACAAAGCTGATAGATAGGGGGAGAGGAGTGGGCGTGATCATTAAATCAGACCTTAAGGGCCCCGACACCAGCACCTGCTTTCCCAAAACAGCTCAGCAATTTTCTGTTATCTGTCCTTAATCCCAATACTAAACTAATTCTCCCAGGAGATTTCAATCTCTGGCTTGGCAGTGACATGGATGCCCCCGCAGGGTCTTTGTAGACAGCGTTGGATTCATTGGGCTTCTCTCGTTTTATTAGAGAGCCCACACACACACTAAGGGACATACCCTAGACTGGGTCTCTATGCATAATCTCAATTTATCTGACATGGTAGTCCTACCATGCCCCTGGTCAGACCACATCTGTATCTATTTCCAGACATGTATTAATTATTTTACTAAAAGATGGACCAAGGCCAAGGTTCTCGTACCAGTTAGAAGCTTCAAGAAACAAACCTTAGAGAATCTCAGTTCTTGGGCCATGACCTTGAATACAGATATCTCCTACATTGGAGGACTAGAGGAGATTACTGATACTCTTGTGAAATCCCTAAGAGCTGTCACGGAGAGTCTAGCCCCCTTAAAGGTAATACACCAGATGAAATACAAAATAAAATACCTGGTTCAACAATACCCTCAAAGAACTTAAATAAAATCAAATTATTTTATGCATGGTGACAGTGCTGAGTCATACCCAGCCTGGAGGCCTATAAAGAAGCTGCAACCACTTATAAAATGGCAATTATCTTAGCCAAAAAGGAGTCATTGAACCTCAGAATAGTAAATGCTACATCGAATAGTAAAGAGCTCTTTAAAATATTAAAAGAGCAGGAACATCCGAAGGGCCCCAATCAAGATCCTATTATAAAAGATGAGATATGGTTTACAGACATTCAGGAAGCCATGTGTAATAAACTGGAAAGATAAAAGTTTCCATTTGATGAAAAGAAATAGCTTTTGAGCAAAAATTATCTTGAAGCCAATCATCGCTCATTACTGATAAAAGATAAGAACCCTCAGACCTTCAATTTTTCACCTGTTTCAGAAGCATAATTATCAAAATAATTGCACAGCTAAAAACCACTAGCTGGAAGGGTGACTCCTGTTCAGCGGTCTTGATCAAAGAGTGCTCTCCCTTACTTATTCCAGCCATCACAAAATTTGTGAACGCTTCTTTCGCACAGAATTGTTTTCTGGATGATCTCAAGAATGCCTGGATCACTCCTTTATTGAAAAAAACGAATCTCTGCCCAATGACTTATACCAACTACAGACCCATCACCAACTCTCCCTTTCTGTTGAAGATCCTGGACAGAGTTGCATATAATCAGATCTCACACCACCTAAATAACTCCCAGATTCTTCACAAATACTAGTCGGGATTTTGTCAATGTCATGGGACAGAGACCGCTCTTTTAGCTCTAAAATCGCAGCTACTTCGAATTCTGGATGCAGGCCAAACAGCCCTATTGATGATCTTAGATCTCTCGGCAGCCTTTGACCTGGTGGATCGTTCCATCTTGTCCACTGAGTTAAGGGACATTGCCAATTTTTCTGCTCAAGCTACCCAATGGGTCTAATCTTTTCTGAGTGGTAGACAGATGAGTGGCCAGTGAGGCTGCAGAGGCTAAACCAACGCCTCTGCTGTTCGGGGTCTCTCAAGGAGCTTGTGTTTCCCCATGTTTTCACAATGTTTTCATGATACCTTTCTTCACATGTTAGAACAAAAAGGGATTCTATTTGCTAACTATGCAGAGTACACACAATGTGTCATGAGTATTTCAAGCTCACGTAGTGAGGATGAAATAAACATCAATAAAGTGCATCAAGCTATTCAAGGCTGGATGGCATGGTGTTGAATAGCTCAAAACCAGAGCTCCTGATTGTCGGCTCCGACAATAGGCTGGCGCTGTTAGGCCTATTGTATAACAATCTTACCATAGATAACTGCAAAATCGAGGTCAAGACTAAGGTGAAGACTTTAGGCATTTTCTTAGATAAGAACTTGAATATGAAGGCTCAGGTCAATAGCCTAGTCTGCTTCTTATCATATTTTATCAAGTTGTTCCATCACCTCCGTCCACTGATCTCTGAGAAAAATTCAGAGACCTTAGCTAGAGCCATTGTTGATTATAAATTGGATTATTGCTGCAGTCTCCTAGTTGGCATCTCGCAGGCAGACTTCCATCGGCTCCAGGTCATCCAGAATGGGGTGGTGAGGGTCGTGAAAGGACTCTGTCGTAGGGACCATGTATTGGATGCAAGACGGAGCTTGCACTGGCTGCTTGTACAGGCAAGAGTGCGCTTCCTGATGCTACTTATCACCCATAAATGTCTTAAAGGCCAAATGCCACTCTATTTAATGGAAGCCATCGAAAAAAAGCAAACCACCAGATCCCAAAGATCAGACAACCCAAACATCTTGAAAGTTTTCCGCTGTAATTCAGCTAAAGCTCGTAATGGAGCTTTCAACATAGCAGCTCAGTCAGCTTGGAATGCCTTGCCCCCGGACATTAGAATCATCGAATCCATAGACGTTTTTAAGAAGAAATTGAAGACCCTATTATTTTGCTAGATCTGTTTAAAGTCTTCTTCCTGTTACTTCAATATTGACCAATTCAGCCCCATGAACTGTTCTGTCAGTTCTTGTATGTTTTTTGTGTGCGCCTTTAAGCCAGAGGGTACCAGGAGCATGTTACAAATTAACAAACATAAACCGAGAAACCCGGACATGGCCTAGGTGCCACTGAGGTGCCTACTTTGGTGACACTGTATTCATTGTGGCATAGAACCTGAGCCTGAGATGCAAGTCACGGGTCGCTTCAGACCTCAAGGGCCTGCCCGAACTCTGTGAGTTGTCATCAGCTGGATTCCCAACTTAGGCTGACATTTTCAAGGCACACAGAGACTGACCCACTCGAGCTGATCTGTGAGGGCAGGCAGAGAATTAGACTCAGGCCAAGAGCGCTGGGATGTTCAAGTTGTACTGGTAGAATGGGCTCCTGTACATTGACCCGAGGAACTCTGGGGCAAGTCCAGCCAGAGGCCAGCAGTGCTCCAATGCCACAGGAGATTCCTACTGGACTTTGAACACAGCATTCCTTTGGCCAGTCACTTAGGAGTGACCAATACAGCTGACAGGCGGTCTGCCCATTTTTTCTGACCTCAGATGGGAGTAAAAATCAGGCAATTTGTCTGGTCCTGCCACACTTGCCAAGCATCCGGTAAAGTAGGCGACAGAGGCCCTCTTAATTTCACTACCAGCAGTTAGGCAGCCTTTGGTTATGATTTGCATGGATCTTGTCATCCCCAATTAGGTGCTTTGGGGATCCTTGGATCCTCAAACTACCTCAGGGAACAAATGCACCTTTTTCATGGTAGATCACGCCAGCTGGTACCTTTTAGTAGCATCAAAGCCCCTGTGGTGGTGAAACTCTAAAAGGAATAGTAACTCTGTGCTGGGTCCCCTAAAGTGATAATTTCTGACAGTTATGTAGATTTTTAAATAAAATGTTTGTCTTATCCATGGAACGATAACATACACTCCTTTTATTTTAAGGATATGTTTTATCTAATTGACCATTTGCATGTTTCTGTTTCTTTTGTTCTATTGTTGAATGTATAAACAAATTGAGAAAGGTTTTACTACATAAACGAACACACAGTAAAAAACAAAACATTTCTGACAGGGACTCCAACTTCATATCTGAACCAATGGCTTTTAGAGAGATTGAACAAGAACCTCAAAGGCTTGATAGGGGCTTGGAAGTACCAATGAGAAGACAATAAGATGTTCGCATGCCATGCCTTCTGTTCGCCCTACCAGGGGGTGCCACATAACGGAGTAAAGTTCAATTACTTTAAGCTTTTGTTTGGCCATCCTATTAGTGGTTGTCTACGTCTGATACGAGAGGGGTGGGAGGGTAATATGCAAAGCCCGTCCCATAGTGGATTTGGGGCTGAGACTAAGATCCAAAATGATCAAATTCAGAGAACAGAGTACTCAGAACCTCAAGGTTAGCTTATGATATATTATATGATATTTATAACGTCCCTATACTCAAGTGTTTCAAGGCTTGACGAGGCAAGGGAGGGTAAACAAGGGGAGGACAAGACAATGATCTTACTAGGCCTAGTGACATTGAGATTGTGCCAGTTCAGGGGAGAGGGAAGGGAAAAAGTGCCAGGGGAAGGCAAGGAGTAGAAGTGCAAGACGTAGGATCAAACATCAAAGAACAAGTAATGTGTCCAGCAGGTGGCAGTGCAAGGTTAGGTGCGGACAAGTGTCTGATAAGTGCAGGTAGGGGGGCTGTAGGAATGCAGCTACAGTGCAGGGTTGCCAGGAGGCAGTGCAGGTGTGCAGCTGGCAGGGCAGGGACCTGGGCCCGTAGTTCAGAGGGTAGCCAGGAGACCAGTACAGTATCAGGCAGGAGATCAGCAGGGAAAAGGAAGAGAGAAGGCAGATGCAATGAGGAAAGTCTTGAGATACTTCCGGAACTTGGGGTGGTTCTGCTTGTTGCTGATGAAGCACTGGCACAACAAGAAGGCCACAGTGACCGAGTACTCTCCAGGGCAGATGTCTGGATTATGGAACTAGTCAAACCGTGCACACTTCATGATTAGTGGACTGGGACTTATGTGGTTCTGGAAAAGATGAATTAATGTAACGGTGAAGTTAACCGTCTCATTGTTAAAAATGCCTCTAAGCAGGCGCAGAGGGTCTTTCATGTCAGCAGGCTAAAACCACATTATAAAAAGGATGACTTAATTGTTGAGTCTGTTGCACTCAGAGTGCACAGAAGGGTCTCTGAAGAGAATGCTCCCCAGACATGGAATGCTGTCAGGTCTCCATATCTCAGAATTATAGAAGGAAAGCTGATTACCCCTCTCTTTGGCCAAATATCTTTTATAGATTGGTGACTAGTTAATTAACCTTTTATCAATACTGGTTAATATATTTTCTCCACCACAAGAGTCTTTTCACACTGATAGTTAATTTGTACTTTCAGTTGTACATAAAAACAGAATTATAATTCATGATAAAATACTCAGAAATGAGTCATAAATTGAAACAAAGTGAGGTTAGTGAGTGACTTTAAGCCTTCATTCTACAATGTAATTATTCTGAAAAAATGATAGGACAGAGGATACTAGACAAGAACTGTCATATTTTCTAACATGTTCCCTTGATGTTCATTTTGCAGCGCTGTAAATATCATTAGTGTGTCGCAGAAATCTAGATTTGTTGAAAACGTTGACCTAAAATGGTCTCCTAAGTGATGAGACTGACTAATTTCGATAGTCGACATATGTCGACATATGTCGACATATATTTCGGCCACGTGATCAATTAAGTGCCATCTCTTTTTCAGGAACATTTTGTGGCTTTCTTCAGGACAGGAACATTTCTTTTTTGGAGAATCAATCTCATATACCCCTTGATTGTCAAAGTGATGGTTGCTCTACAAATGAACACAAAACAATTGACCTGCGTTCCTTAATGTCTCCCTGTAATAGAGGAGATGGCTGGGTTGTATTCATTACCTCAAAGTTTCTTCATAGGTTAATTTACCTGTAGATTAAGATATACTAACCTGGGGCCCCAGATTTCTTTGTGTGATACCAACTCAGTTCAGTTTCTTTAGTAGAACTTCTCACAAGACCTTAGTCAATAGGTTCCTGTCAAGGAGAATAGAAATGGGTCAGAGCTTTACTTTTTTGTCAATGGGATTGACATAATCTAGTCAGTCTCATGTTTTAGTGATGATTTTACATATTTGGTCATGCCCACTTTGTTAGCAGTTTCATCACGTGATGTTATCATATTAGATAAGGGAGGGACCTGGTGCGGTATTCTGAGCAGTTCGTTTATCATACACGCTTTCATCACTGTCTTATACTTAATTGTTGATGTTTTCAATCCTAATTATTCACATTCAGGCCGGACCCGGCAATTTCATTTGTAATTTTCATACTTGTAAATGATTGTAGTTTATTTTCTGCAATCAAAGGGCTGCACGTCTGGCCGCCTTGTTCGATAGATCCCTGCTGGAGAAACGAAGGATACCGATCTTTTTTTGTTATCCAAAAAAGCCTCTTGATTGTATCATTATAGTGTGTGAACACGTAGTGTCTCTCTTTTGCACTTGTGCACTAATCTATATGGATTTTTTCAAAATGAATTTTTTCCAAAATGGTGCCGGTTTAATCACCATTCGTTTGACATTTAAACTTGTGCCGATGCCCTTTTCGTTAGTTTCTAAATGACTTATAATATATTTGTTATTTAGCCGAACCTCACGGTAAAGTTTCATATTTTTGTACACTGATTTGTGATACGCGGCAGTCGTGTTTCCTTTTTCACCCGCTACGTGTTTTCTCATTCAAACGCAGCGAGTGGATCTCATCTTTTTACTTGTGGCGCCTGTTAATCTTGCATCGTGGATGTCCAGGCTCCCGTTCACGTTGGTTTAAAGAAGCAGTGCCATCTTGTACTATAATTTAATGTTACTCCATAATCGGAATTAAATCTATATGTCTGTGTTGCCTATCATTATCACCACTTGTAATTTTGTGGCGTATAAATTGTCTAGCAAATAACAAGTTGGCGATTTTATTTTATGAAAATCCACTCTTTTATATACTGATGTTCACATCGCTACGTGATCCTTACACGTCATCACCTCTTTCCAGGGGAATGGATATTCATTAATTTCTGTGGATTCTGATGATACACCAAGTGGCAATATTGTTCTATTAATATGGCACCTCGATGTTGCATGTACATTTCAAAGGCCCTTCATGTGTATTTGTTATTTTTTTATTGTGAAACATGATGGAACTTTACATAAAAAATGATGGCGCTTTACATGAAAAGGCTCCATTCAACCGAGGAGTTCAGGCCGTTTTTTACAGTATCTAAATTGTAAATCCATTGCTGTTTACATTTTGATAGGGATAGCTCACAATTTCTGCCTCTGCTTTGAGCCTTGACTACTTGAATCATGAACCAAAACATCTTGGTATACGTATGTTGATATTTCACAAAATGTACCATGAGTGGTTTCTTTTCAACTTTATTTTTATACACGAGCCATGCTCGCAAATCCGTCGACGCACTTGGCGTTTAGCTTTGCCAACATAAAGAGGGGTAGCAGGGGCATTTTTTGCCATACAATGCCCATTCTGTCATGCAGTTTGTAAAACTGTTCAGCTTCCATTCTTTCCCTCTTAGCTCTATTGATTTTATATCTCTTGGAAGAGTGCAGACAAAGCATTTATCACATTTCCAATGACCCACACCTGGAGGCAAAACCCCATTTGGTTGATTGTCTGGTTTCACCATAATCATTCTTTGGGTATGTGTTTATGACAGTATCTTTTACATTTTTTGCCTTTTACAGGCAAATCTTGATGGTGCTGTGTTGAACTGTTTTTATGAAACGCCAGTTTTTAAAAATTGCTCTTCTTAAGCCATTGCTAATGAGGCTGAATGTGCTGATACAAGTTATTTTGTTTAGGCACGTCTTCTTTTGTGGGTGTAAGCGCGCTTCTCTGTTGGCATGTTTTGCCCTTTTATACGATGTCTTAATTATCTTTTTTGCTGGTGCCCTCGATCTTTGAGCTGTGATTTTAAATGTTTCCCTTGTTACACAAAATCACTCATATTTGAGCAATTCCTGCGGACCCTTAAGAATTGTCCTACAGGTAGGATGTCTCTTAGTTTTAGGGGATGGAAACTGTTATACTGTAGAAGAGTGTTTTTATCTGTTGGCGTTCTATAAAGCGTAGTCTCTAACGAGCCCTGTGGTGTCTTCAGGATGAATAGATCGAGGAAAGGCATTTTGTTGTAATCATATGCCATTGTAAACTTAATATGTTCATTTTGGCCATTCAGCCAAATTCGGAATTGTTCCAACTATATGTCTGGCCCCTTCCACATCATAAAGACGACGTCTATATAACAAAAACCAAGGGTTATCTGGGCTGTAGACTGAAAGATCTTCTAGATTGTCCATAAACAGACTAGCAATGTCTGGGGCAAAAGCTGCCTCCATGCTTGTGCCATGATTTTGATTGTAAAAAGTGCCTTCAAAAAGAAAAAAGTTCTCTGTCAGAGCTATTCTGATACATTCCAATATAAACGGAGTTGGAACTTCATGTAAAGTGGTAGCATGTAGATATTTGGGCAAAGAGAGGGGTAATTAGCTTTCCTTCTGGAATTCTGAATTTGAGACTCTTCCCATTTGAAAGCCGATCCCACCGTAACAAAAAATCAGGGAAGTACCCAACTAGATAGTATCAGGTCTCCGGATCTGACAGTCTAGCAATTGCGGGACTGTCTGCATCTGCTGGGCCAGTTTGCAGGTACGTTCTCTCAGACTTCTGGTCAAATAATAATGATGTGTTATTTCTATAGAACTTATGCCTAAGCGCTTTACATAGAATATAGCTGAACTAGAGTTGGTACTCATTTATCGACCTTAGAAGGATGAAAGGGATTCGAACCTGCAACCTGTAGGTCACACACATATCGCAGCAGCAAGCGCTCAACCCGCTGAACTATCTTACCAGATAGTTTGGTGCTTCCATGACATTGACACTAGGGACAGTAAGCCAATGAAGAGCAGAAATCACTGAATGTCTGACAAGGTAAGCAATACCATCACAGAGGAAGTATCAAAGATGCTGGACTAGGGGTTGTTGAGCCATTCCATAGCCCGGGGAAATCCAGAAATGGGAAGACTGAAGTCTGCTTTTGTGTGGACTAAAGAGGGCTCAATTCTGTCACTGAGACAAATGCTCACTGTATCCTGCGGGAGGAGGAGCTAATTGACAATTTAGGATTACTGCTTGCCAAACAGCTTTTGAAGACTCAACAGATGGTTTGTACAGGGCCCAGTTCCAATTGCTTTACAAAGTGAGATAGCAGCTGGTACAGTATCGAAAAAGAGGTATTGGCATTAGTTTGGACTGTACACCCGTTGAAACCCTACATTTGTGAGGTCTAACTTTACCATCCAAACTGACCACTGACCTCTCGGGTGTCTGATGACCACTGACACAAAGTATCCCAAGTTGCTGCATTGAGCCAGAGGAACTTTTCTCCAGACACCTTAAAATGGGTTTTTCTATAAGGGATTATGTTGACCAACTTGAATAATATTAAAGTGGAAACAACTTTGTTAAAGGGACGTTATGGTTAAGTTGCACTACTAAAAACCTATGAAAATCAGTAAAAAGAACTTTGTTAAAGGGACGTTATGGTTCGAAGTAAAACTGAAAAACCCCAGAAAATCGCCAGTTATGGTAAGCTAAGCAACCATAACTGGCGCCACCACCGTGCACTGCTAAGACTAACACCCAGGACATCAAAGATGACATCTCAAATGTCCTATCTCCAGAACATTACTATACAGCGTAGTAAAACGCACCCAATCATCACCTACGTGATAACGTTACTTGACGCAGAACCCGGAATATCAACACCCATCATCTCACAACACAGCGCGTCCCAATTTTGAAAATGAAACCATACTTTTAAAGGAAATACCAAATTGTACAATAGTAAAGTACTTTTATTTCACAATAAATGCCCTGAGAACATCCAGAGACTTACATATGCAAGCAAATAGGTAATTGTTTTCTTCATTCTCGATCGATAAATGTTTATCGTGAGTCACGCGCTATTCCTTTTGGATTTAAAAACAGATTGGACGCACTGTGAAGACTTTGGCATGAACTTCCGCTAGGCCACCACAAAAGATATGAAGTTGCTCCTTATCGCTGGTATGGCGTACAGGCATATGGGCCTGTGTCGATCATCCCAAAAAAGCATTGCTGTAATCCAACCATTGACGTATATCTGTAGCTGACAGTTAAAAAAAACATCAGTTGGTATCTGGAATCCATGACAATCGCAGAAAGTCAAGATGTAGCTGTTTAAAAAAAGATAACAGAAATATGTCTCAGTAACCAATCTTATTACAGTTTATAATTTTAACCATCAATGTGGGCCCCTGTTAAAACTATTGATAAACACAGACGTCAAACAATGATAACTTGAACAAAAGAACGTGCAAATTACTCTTCAGTTTGCTGTACATGTTACTGCTGCGGAGTATGGTGAGCTTGAAATGGGATGCTAACACTGACGCTGCAATTAGAGAGCTAGATACAACCAAAAAGAACAGATACACAGAATTTTAATTAAATATTAGCGTTCAATTACGCGTTTGTGAACCTGGGGAAACCCACTACTGCACTACACCCATCTCGATGCTGCACTGCCCATATCCCCACAACAAAACAAACTACACACACAAGTTCTAATTGCGTGTCATTGCAACATACCACACACAACAAACAATACAATGTACCCCACCAATATTGACACCGAATTATAATTTGACTAGTTCGTGTATAAAATCGTCCAAAGTAAAACTTACTAATATTCAGCATTTCCATTCTATCGGCGTAAAACAAGTACTCGGTCCACTTCAACGAATTTTCATAAAATGAAATGACATGTTCCTTTGTCCAATTTTTGAATGGTGAACATAATCATATTTGAAAGTCTTACATCCCTCCCTTCATGCATTCCGTTCGCAATCCCCCCTTTGTTTCAAGGTCAAAAAACAATTTAACCTTATACCATGTATGGCTGTGCTTAGCTAGGAAACACAAATTCTACAGTGCCAACCTTCGCTCAGAATGGAAACCGATAGCGCTTCACAGCACAGAGGCATTACAAATATTTTTGAAAAACATATGAATAATTTGCTACCATTCACCAATGCGGCCGACATTTCTACAGATTTATTTTGTTCCTCTGGAGAACTTTGCAGTCTCCCAGCGACTCCCATAGTCAGGCCATACCACCTGTCAGCTCAGCCCATCTCCTGTTCACACAGCAACTCAAAACCAACATCATACTAAAGTGAAGAGATAGCCAGTAGTGCATTGATTATATCCACGGACAACCACTATGACCGCGGACATGGCAAACACATCAGGGGCACCTGCCACCTAAACAAATACATCTTACTCCCCAACCCTCCCCAAGCACTTCTGCACACCAACACACTCCTCAAAATTGCATTTTGCCTCTGTTCAACAAAAACAGCAAAATTACCTCCCTCTAAATTAGTGAAAGGCATTCGTGGCAAAGTAGTTTATGATTAGATCTCAAAGAAAATGCACACAATCGTACACCACAATCCAAAATATTTACTTCCAAAGGTATCTCATAACTCAGTCCTATTACAAAATCTACAATCTTAACTGCATAACCTAGCCAATACTTCACATACAAACTCTACAAATGAAACAGTACACAAACATTTGCGTTCTGGATATTTGATGGGAGTCTGATTCTATGGGTGTGTTAAGCTGCAGTGTTTGTGTCCAGGGCATAGAGTTTGGGTGCATGGCCTACGGCCTACAACCATGCACCCAAGACTCTACGCCCTGGCCACAACCACTGCAGCATAACACACCTATAATACCAAACATTTTGACTGTGGTATGTGGGCTGCTTATAGGGGATATTAATTACAATCAATCCTCTGCTAACAACCAAAAACCAACATCATACTAAAGTAAAATAGCCAGTAATGCATTGACTATATCCGCGGAGAACCGCTACGACCGCGGACATAAACACATCAGGGGCACCTGCCACCTAAATAAATAGAGTATTTCACCCATCTCTTACTCCCCAACCCTCCCCAAGCACTTCTGCACACCAACACACTCCCCAAAATTGCATTTTGTCTCTGTTCTGTTCGCTGCCACGGCGTCGGCGGATCCAAGATGGCGGGCGCATCGAAACAATGTGACGCACCGCACACCTCACCCCAGCCAATCAGAGAACACGTTGCCTGTCCGCGGACATGACTCAAGCAAAGTAGCCAATCAGTGTCTTTCTTGTCCACGGAGCGAACAGGGAAGTATGTCCGCAGAGCAGACATACATATCACTAATTTTTTTGCCTGATGTTTTGGCTGTTTCTAAAAATAACTACTGGACGAATTTACACCAAATTAACAAAAGCACGCTTTTGGATCAAGCCGCCGCTCCTGCCGAAAATTTATTGGAAATCCGTCCAGCGGTTTAGGCTGTAGGCCTGAGCAAAGTTTTTTCCCATTATGTCTAAGGGAAAAACAGAGGTTTTGGGACCAGCCCTACAACTTTGCCTCCCCCTGGACTAAACCTCACCAAAATTTGCAAAAAAATTCTGAGTGGGCCATATACTTTTTTCTGCAAAGTTTGGTGAAGATTCGTCCAGTGGGAGTGAAGTTATAAGCCGCCCAAAAAGTGTTCTTCCTATGGGATTAGCAACTTAACCATAACTACACGGCCACTACAGTGGCTATGTAATATAGAGAAGAGAAACTCCTTTTATGTATGTAAGCTGTGTGTATATGTAGATACGTATGTACCTGTGCATGCGTGCGTGCGTGCATGCGTATAAAATGAGACCATTTGGAATCCCAGTTTCTACTTGTTGTATTGCTAGCACAGTTCTTATTTTTCGCCTTGTCTGTGATAAGAACACTGTTCTTTACGGTTACTAGCGATCCCCTCACAGGGGTTGAATATGCCACTTATATTGGTCGGTATTTTTACTTATGGATAGTGCAAGCTTATTGAAAGTGTTACCTGCAAATCTTGTTTATTGTGTTTCAGTTGGTCCCTGTGAGTTTCCTTATTACCTTAGGCGTATGTACGTTTGAGGTCTATGCATAAATGCCTTGAAATGCATGTCCGTGAATGCTCACGCCTTAGTTCCAAGGGATTTTGGTGGCCTATCTGATATTTACCATACAGGTTGTGCGCCTGTGGTATTGTTGCGTGAAGAAGGGCTCTGCATTATGCCAGGTACTTGACTTCCCTCATGGTTACCCGTGATAGCACCAGTATAGAATTACATGCATATTCCCCCTCCTTTTTTCTGTAAAGGTCTTCCTCTGCCATCCTATTCCACATACCCCTTACCATGTATCCTTCCCACAGTCTCCTTCCATGCAAGACAGAAATTAACTTGTCTGAAACGCCTCAGTCCCACCTTGTGCCCTGCAGTGGAGGTTTCCCTTGCCACCAATACACGAGGCACCACCCAGACTGACTCTAGGCTGACCTCCAAAATGCGATTCTCCAAATACCCCTTCTTTATGTCTCATGTGTTTCCCATTGTTGTCTTAATCCGCTATTGTAATGTTCTGGGAATGTGCCTGGTCACTAACGTAACCCAAAGGCTCTCAGACCGCAATACGGCCATGGCTTGACGTTTTATTTCGACTTCCTCTATATTTATAACAAGTGCAGCTCCCGTGTTTTCTTTATACTCTTTCCCCTCCCTCTGAACGTCAGGCCCGACCTGCAGGTTCGGCTGCGTGGCACGGTGTCACTTTTAACTGTGCCATAATCTACGTAAAACGACCCATTAAAGGCAATATCATCATTGTTGTGCGGACAGTATGAAAGCAGGAACTATGAGAAATCGAAGCATGCTCGTGCGTGGGGGGTGAACAGGCAGAGTCATTTGCATATACAGCTGTTCAAACAGAGGGACATGCTTCACTGTAGCTTGTCCACACCTAGCAGGGGACTCGGGGCAGCTGTTGCCAAGCTGCAGGGCCCTATTGAAGGGAAACCTGAGCTGTGTAATAAGCACCCAGTGTATGCCACTGGCCATCCATCATTCCAACCGGCCAAGCAATTAGTTGTATTTTGAATATAAAAAGGGAGGCGGGGAGGTCTTTGGAATTAGGGGAAATACCAGAAGCAATGGATTGTTGTTACGGTTGTCTGAGAAACTAGGGAAATTCAGTATAAATCCCTACCTGGCAATTCGGTAATCTGTTTATTTCTGCATTGCTTTGCGGAAGATGGTTTGCTTGTCCTATATACCCGTGTATGTCTCCCATGTTTGCATAAGTTAAGGTATATTAGTGTTTACCGTAAAAATATAACCATCCATCCAGCTCGAGTGATTTTGGTGATCCAGAAGCTTTGTTTGCTGTCAACTTCTTTAATGTGCAGGATATCAGCCTCAGGTTTGCTTCCATGTCACATCGAAGAGCACAAGACATGGCTAAACGGGTCTGTGTTTGTTGAACATATTTGAGAGATTTCTGTCTTTGACTAGAAAAGTCACCCTGAAAGTGGCAGTGACTTTACATTTATATAAGCATGTTTGGCATGAGCCTAAGGGCCAGAAATGGGTGCCTTGGAAAGGACCAGCCAGCAAAATTCACATACCAAGGGAATATTAACACCTCGCAGATAGACTACATTTTTTTGATCTATGAAAATGTGGACCCATGCAAAGTATTTTGAGTTCCTGGAAAAAAGGAGTCGTGATCATAAGCCATTGTCCTTAATGTTGATCAATTTGGGTAAATATGTGAGTAGCCATCAAAGATCCCTAGTAACTCTGTTCAAATCCAGGGACAAACTAAACAAAGAATTAAATATTGAGACCAAATATTTATGAGTCGATCTTGCCTGAGGCAGTCCGACCTTCATCGATGGAACTTGGTGATGCAGATATCTACTCCGTATATGATAACCTGGTCAAGCCATACAACCCTTTGTTACTAAGCCTAGCAAGAGCATAAAGAAAAGTGCTATCAAACACAACATTTAGTTTGACGAGGACTGCAGGATAGCCAAGCTTAATATCCTAAATTGCTTAACGAGAGATCTGGGTGTGGATAGGATTGAATTGAGGCGCCTCAGAGCACAGTATAGATATCTGATCAATGCCAAAAAAGATAGTCATGCTCAGCAAGAATGGGACAGATTGCAGGAAGCATCTCAATCTGGGTATATCGGTCTGGTCTGGAAAAATAGTGGGAACAAAGAAGGCTGTGGTAATGACGTGGCCGTTAACATTAGTCCAAATACCTGCATGAAACACTTCCAGAAGCTTTATGGGCTGGAAGTTGCATCTGATACCCAGGGCACTCTATTGCAGGATCAGACAGAGAAAATATCCCAGGCCTCATCCAATTTGATTAACAGGAAGTTTCTAATACTATTCGATCTCAAAGGTGGGGAAGAGCACCTGGACCGGATTTAATACCTATTGACCTGGTCATGGATGAACCAACTGTATGGGCACCGGTATTATGGTATTTGATTAATGCAATCCTTAGATTTAATAAGGATTGGTTAAGACAAACTGGCAAAATGCAACCATAATTCCTATTTACAAAAAAGGAGGAAGAGAGGATCCCAGGAATTTTAGGCCAATTTCGTTATTGGATGGAGTGGAGAAAGTATTCACTAGAATTATTTATGTGTACCTTCCGGCATGGGTCATTCAACAAGAACTAGTTGACCACCTCCAGGCAGGTTTTCGGACCAAAACGAGTGCCATGGACCAGGCATTGCGCTTACACCTAGTCATGCAGAAATCCACGGTCCTGAGAAACATGAGCGTGTTGGTGATGATGAAAGGGAGTTTGCCATGATTATTTGGATCTCTGCAAGCAGCATATCAAGCTATGGGTTGTGATCACTACGAGGGTGGGGGCGCACAACAAGATATTCTATGTCCCTTAATTCCTTTGGTCCGGTGGAGGGGGGCCCCAAAGGTGTCTATGTCAGGGCCCAAAAAGTGCTTAAGGTGGCGTTGCCCCAAACCGCTTTGTAGGCCAGCCTGCAGCCGTTCGTCCAGCTTCTCTCACTGAACCATCTTGCTGCCTGATACCCGCAGCTAACTCCTGTCTTCAGCTCTGTTCCAGAAGCATGCAAAGCGCCCTGAAGCCGACTCCACCCAGTCGAGCACCAAAAAGAGCTGAGTGGCCTTGTAGAAAACGCGATAAAAAAAGGGGAATTTGATTATTAAAGGAGGAAGGAAGATTACAAAATGCATATTAAGAAAGGGTTATGGTCGAGGTTGCAGTGGTGTAGGCAGTTCTGGTTCTGGGGTGCGAGTGACTCTGGCGGATGTCTATTATTTTAATTGAAGGGGTGTACATTTTTCCTGCTAATTTGTTCAAAAGACAGAGCCTAGCTAGGAAGCCCCAGGCAAGCAAGGGTGGTTCGGGGGTGGAGAGTTCCACCCCACGAGAAATCTTGTATAATAATCGATAAAAACTGTGCATTTTACAGCACGCTTTTTGTAAAATAGGTTAAAAAGCCGCAATGTTTACAGCCGGTTTTGGAGGGTAATATAAGAAATAATCCAGCAGATGCCAGGTCACCGGCAGAACACATGAACCATTTTCCATTGCATTTTAATGATGCCTTTGCACACAGTATATGCCAGTATTCTGCCATTATACAAAGACAATTTCATGCGGACTGTGGCCATATGTGTCAGTATCTCCAAATTTGGCTTTGCTCTTAATGCCAGTATTAATGCCATGCCACATCAAGAAGACATTTCCCTGCTGGTTGTGCAGAACATCCATTTTGGGTTTGCTCTTAAAGCCACTAATGATTCCTCATTGCAATCGTCACCGGAACAGGCATAGGTGCTCTTGTAAGCAGTGCATCATAACATAGAGCACAGCAAGATGATCCACTAAGAGTCACCAGCAGCTCCCCAGGCACCACCAGATGCCCCGTTTACGAGATCACTCTTTTCACCCCCTAGATACATGACCCTAGTCTCTGCCTCTCCAAGTCTAGATGACGGCTATGAACCAGAGCGTCTCAAGAAAAGAACATTGCATGCTAGCCCAAGACTTATGTCTACCACTAGTCACGCTCAAAGCCGGAGAGTCCAAGAGATGCGGCTGGTCAGCCAGGAATGAGTGGCTGTGGGAAACACCCACAGCACGGGAAGGATGATCGAAGGGGAATTTTGCAGCCTGTACACTGTCCAATTATCCAGAAGGAAACAGTCAAGGGTGGAATTTGTCTTCAGTGGACCCACTGAGAGTATCCCGTGGAGCAGTGGCGGCTGATGAATGTTTTATTTGGATTGGTGTAACCATTTCACATCAATGTGCGCGAGTTACCGAGCATAGTGAAAGAACCACAATCAACCAAGGAAGGTTTGACGGTGTTCTCTCCCAAGACCATGTTTTAAACAATGGGTTAAAATAGTTCATCTTACACACTTGCTGTGAAAAATGTGGTAAAATCCCTCACAGTTTACTATTGATTTTAAAAGGTAACATGTGGAAAAATCCCAAAATGCCTAGTCCTCAAGAATGCACAGGAGCATTTCCGGGTGAATTGTTATGATGTCTTTGCCCACTCTCCCAGTGTAAACAAACATTTTACTGTTCGCTGTGCCCAAACATATCCATTCTGGCTGTGCCACTTTATGCCTATATCCCCACGTTAAAGCATATGGCTGTTGGCTTTGCCCATAACGCCAGTAAAAATGCCATGTCGCTGTGAGAAAATATTACCCATGCCTGCTGCACCAATTTATGAGAGTATCTCTATATACACAAACTAATCATGTTAGCTTTGCCCCTAGAAGCAGTAAAAATGCCATGTCACTATAAAAAAAATATGTCCACACTGGCTGCACCAACTCTATCTGTTGGCTTTCCCCATATTGACAGTACACAATGCCATAACGCTGTGAGAAAACATATTCATACTGGCAGGCCTGTACACCCATGTTAAACGCTCATAATGCCATGCCAGTTCAGTGTGCCCCACTCTTCCTCCCTCGCTCCCCAGGTCATACACTGCCTCCTCTGATTATGGGGAACCCCCATATTCACACAGCCGATTCCCCTTCACATTTTCAAACAAATTCACACACATCCTTTCTTTCTCTCATTTATGTGTCTCCCTCTCCCTGGCCACATTACACACACAGAGGCACGCAAATGCAAAAACAGTTTATTTTTTTTTTTAAACATACCTTTCTTTCCACACGGTTATTGCAGAGTACTTCTCCTTCGGCCTGGGCTCCTGGCTCCACAGGCATCCCTACACATGAAGCGGGACTTGGAAGCACACCACTTGTATTATTGGATAACCGCCGGGATCAGAAAGGGGTTGATGAGCTACGCTGGAGAATCTGTGGTTCGACAGGTGTCTTAGACGTGTAAGTCTCAACGTTTTGCGTGCATGAAGTATAGGAATCGGGTCCTGAGTAAAATTTCTATTTTAGGTTTTAAGAGGATATTTATATGAGGTATTGGATTGTGAGAAATGACACCTGTGAGAAATCTGAGGGCGTTCTCACATTTAACCCGCTTAAGACCCTCCTGAGGTAACAAAGTGAAGGGCAGGTTTTCTAGATTCTGACCCTTTTAGTGAGTCTGCGAAGGGGTACTACGGGTATGGAGGGTCCTTGAAGAACGAGGGTGGGATGCCCATGGGTGAAACATGGTATCTCCCGTTCCTAGATCCGATCTATCCTATCTCCGCTCTGCTGCCATAGGATATTGTCATACAGGTCCTACACTACCCCAGGACTTTCCCTCAAACACTGACCTTGTGAAAGGGAAAAGAAACCTAACAGTAATACCATCTTTCTTTCATAAGGGCACTCCTAGAACTACACAATACCCCCCTTTCTCTGACAGTACCCTATCTAACCCCTCCTCAGTCGTCAGAGGATATATTAAGACATGCAATCTACATCCCCCTAAATATCACTCCAGTACTGTGACGAAGAAGGGGGAGTCAGGAAGAATTCAGACTTCCTATATGAAACACCACTATGGTACTGGGACGAAGAAGATGCGAACACCAGCATACCTTCATACTCAATGGACATGTCCTGGTAACAAAGTCAGGCGAGGGAAATCAAGCAGCCTCACCTGCAGCCTGTTAACCACTCAGGAGAATATAAAAGGGAATACTCTTTCAGAGAGGAGAGCAAGTTAGAAGGAGGTCTGAAGAGCCGTGGCTTCCCCGGAACAGACGGGAGACGTCAGAACGCTGAGACGCTGGGGGTCTGGGTAAAGAAATACTCAGGACCGGCGTGGCTAAAATACCGTGTCTCCAGCAGGTTAAAAGGGTCCATGGAAGGGAGCCAGGAGACATGCTGATTCCCCTTGAAGTTTGCCAGGGCGAATGCTCGTTCTACTGGGCCAGGACAGGAGCCCAGGAGTGTCTGAGGGGCAGGTGGTGAGACCCTGACCTCAGACAGTAAAGACACTGATAATAAACCTGGAAAAAGCACAACCAGTGAGTCGATAGCAGCGGAGGTCCGGTATGTGTTGGCAAAGTGAATGAGATACACGGTAGCAACCCAGATGCGTAAAACAGGAAACGCGTTGTGTGAAACTGACAAACAGTGAAGAGAACAATGCAGTGAAACATAAACGCACAGTGGTTGCGTGTATAATTACACGTTGTGGAAAGACTCTGTATGGAGGAAAGAGGCTCCTGCAAGCGGGTTAGCTGTGCGAATGCCAGAAGTGTGAGCTAAATAGAGATACCCAAGAAAGGGAGCTGCGGACAAAAAAACGGAGTGGGGGCAAAGACTCCCAAGCCTATGGAAAAGAG
The DNA here is from genome assembly GCF_040938575.1 of Ambystoma mexicanum. Classification (NCBI taxonomy): domain Eukaryota; kingdom Metazoa; phylum Chordata; class Amphibia; order Caudata; family Ambystomatidae; genus Ambystoma; species Ambystoma mexicanum. The sequence continues at coordinate 679,363,617 of NC_090926.1, forward strand.
ACTAAACAAGGAAAAGAGTGTATGAATAGCATTGGCGTGGCCACTAGGCGAGAGAGTGATCCAGGTTGGCTGAAGAGACCCCATTACAAGGAAAAGAGTGTATGAAAAGCATTGGGATGGCCACCATGTGGGAGAGTAATCCAGGTTGGCCGCAGAGACCCCACAAGGAGTGCACAGACCCTACTACCAGGAAATAACGTATCCTTAAAGTTGAAGGCACCTGGTTGTGTGACCTGTAATGGGTGGACAGTGCGGTCTGACAACTGCGCAACAATCAGGGGGCCCTGTTGAAAGGAAAAAGGAATTGAAAATGGGGAAGGGAGCCCCGAAAACAAATGCACCTGTTTTGCAGAGCTGAGATTTTGTGTTGAACTTTTGTGTTAAAGAAGCCAGTGTGAAATTAGAAAGGGTCTGAGGTTGGGCGGGGAAAGCCTGAAAGGCCCATTAAGGAAAAGTTAACCAGAGACTTTTGGGTTCAAGAAAAGGGAACCCGAAGAAGCCTAACAAACTTACAAGGAATAAAGGGTACTGTGAACTTTTTGCCCAGTGAATATCGAGAAACTCTTAGAACTTTATGATCCCGAGTGCCTTAAACCTGATGAAGGGAGATATAGAAGAGCTCCAGTGTCACATTAACTTTGCTTTGAACACTATTGAGTTGGTCAACACCATACACCCTGTTTTCCTATAAAAGTGAGGACAAGCATGGGTCTTGACATAGTATATTTGTTTGGACTGAAAGACTTACACTGTCCCTTAGTTTTGCTTTCCGATAGGGAACAGTCCCACCTTAGAGTTGGGGCAAATTAGGCGTTCTGACATCCTGACCATTGAGGATAAAGGTTTTCAAACTTTGTTTCACTTGTCTGTGTCATCTCTTGATACCATGTTTGTCTCGCACACCCATAAACCTTTTGCAAAGGTGTGATGTCTGTTGGATTGGACTGCAATTCTAGATTGATCTAGCAAGAGAACTTCTCAGTGTGATGCGCGTGGTGTGGTATCGAGTGGTTCTTGATGTTTTGCTGGTTTAGTTAGTTGAAGAGCCATTTCTTGAGCTGTTTCCTAACTGTCAAATGAATCTCTTCAATTCTGACAAGTTTAGGTAGGTTGTCTCATGGTTTCGTGCCCTGTAGGGAGAGCTTACCTTTTGTTTCCTATTAAAGTTTAAGGCTACAGCTAATGCAGAATTACCGGACCTAAGTGTTCTGTAGGGCTTGTAATGCTGGAACATGCTTTTGAAAGTTGGCAGATCTTTTCCATGGTGGCAGTGATGGCGCAATAGGGAGGGTTGAGAAATGTATCCTCTTCTTGGCAGGAAGCCAATGTGTGTAATACTGGGGAGATGTGTTGAAATCGTTAAATCCTGTGGAGTAGTATGCTGCTTATTCAACTCTTTTTTTTAGTTTTCTGATGAGATCGAGGCTGTTAGCATAGTACTAGTGATATCAAAGCAATGCCTCTGTGGGTGGACATTAGGGTAAGGTATGTTGCAGCATAGAGTGCAGAGTTCATTAAAGTTGTTTCTGACAATAGCTCTCATCTGTGGTTAAATTGTGAGAGCATTCTCCTTAGTAATTACGAGATACCATGGAGGATAGTTTTGGACATTGGCCCATCTTTGCAGTACAGGAGAATGAAACTGTTAGACACTGGATTACAAATCAACCTTTCGATTTTAGCAGTGTTGAGTTTTAGGTGTTTTTTTTTTAAATGGTGCTGTAGTTTGTGTGTTTTCTGCGTAGTTGTAGCAGGTGATGCCAACGTGTTTGAAGAGGTCCAGTAAGGGTGTCATATAGATGTTCAAAAGAAGATGAGTCCTTATCATGCCTTGCATTACTCTGCAGGTCATAATGTGAGGTTGGGATTTGACCGGGGGCATCCATGATAGTGGATACGGTTCTAAGAGTGACGAGATTGGTGATCCTGTGTAAAGTTATTACTTTGATCCCATTGTCTCCCAGTCTCCATAGAAGGATCTGATGAAAGATGGTGTCAAAAGCATCTAAGGGGTCCAGAAGATTGAGTGTGCTCTGTTTTTAGCTGTGTTCTTCTCATTGGAGGAAAGACCAGACTGAACAGTTTTACCATAGTGCTGCGCTCTCACTTAAGTCTGACACTGGCATTCTTAATTTGTTAACCGCTGTGGTTTCACTGTATCCATGCTGTGGGTTATTTCCTAGTGTCAATTACTAGCTAGGACAAATATATGTAACAATATATAGGGAGAGTTCCATTGTAGCCAGCTTGGTCATTGGTAAGGTATCATGGAAATTGTGCTCTATGATGTCAAGTGAGCCGAAGGTTGGAGGCCCCAGGCCTGAACCAAAGGTAAAACTTGTAGATTTGCCAGTGCTTGCTTAATCTTATACAACAATTCTTAAGGTGGACACTGTTTTAGAGATTGCCTGAGACAAGGCAGTTTGCCAAGGATCACACAATTATGGTAAATCCAGCTCTCTTGTTTCCAAATTATACAGCTTTGCCTATAATAGCTGGCAGTCAGATGAATTGTCATATCAAGCAGACTTGCCAAGACTAATTAGTGTGCATTGGGAACAAATTATTGGCATAACCTTGATTGTTTAACCTGGATTTAAGAAGACGCATATCTTTCAGTGATACTTTTCCATGCCAAACGTTGTTGCTTAACGTTCAACTTTTCTGAATCTGGCAATAAAGTAGAGGATTTAGAAACACTTGAGTCAAAGCATGCATGGTTCGTTCTGTTTTAGAGGATACATTATCACAACAGAGAATACGCATCTTCCAAAGGCAATGAAGTGAAACGGATTAAAACATCAGCAAGGCATTGTAGTTAATCTACAAAGTGTAATGTCAGATGCAAATAAGGAACGTGCTGTGAATTAAGATTTCAGAAGGTGACAAACTTGCTGACACAAAACATAATTTAGCAGAGCAATAGAGCTTGTACATAATTGCATTTGAAAAGAAAGGTGACCACTCTTGTAAAATACTTAGGCCCCCAGGTTAGCAGACTTAACGCAAACCAGGGAGATCATTTCACCAAAATGGAAGTGATATAATTTGCCCCGCCCCAAGTGACATCACAGGAAGTGATTCCGGTACTCTAATTTCAGCCAGATGTAAGAACCGAGGCACAGAGGGAGGCATGATTTGTCCACGGTTACACATTTGGCGAATGCCATTTTCCAGATTCGATGTGGGGGTCTATATGTAAAACATACATAATGCAGTTTTTCCAACAATGTAACGCAGGCTTCAGATAGTGTATGAAACATTTATAGATCAATGGACACAGAAGTAAATGTTATCTGTGGTGTTGCTGTGTTAAGCCAAAAAAACACTGACCTGGGGAGGCGTGAGCTGCTTTTTAACCAGGAGAAAAATGCTGCATGAGCAAGGCCTGAAAATTAAATGATTGACCAGGATTTAGTATCAACAACATTCCCTGGTTATAAGTGTATATATAATTCAGCTACCACTACGGTAGAAGAAACCTATTAGACTGGCCTGCGTGCACAGAGGGGAGTGCACCTGATAATGTTATCTTTGCTGCAGTATTATACCTGGGAAAGTTTCTTTCAATATATCCAAGACCCCCCCATAGTTTTTATTATCTAAGTGTAATACTGGGTGACAGAGGACTTTGAAAACCGCTCACCATTTAAAGTAATATCATTGCTGCACACATAAATTCATAGGACCACACAGTTATTTAAAATTGAAAACACCCACAAGTGGCTTCTCACCCGGGGACTCACCGGTAGACTTCAAGGCACACACTGCACACTACCCCTTTGTCAGACCCAGTGGTGCCCAATGGCATAGCACAATATTTGGCAGCTCCTCTGCGAGCCCTGCTCTGGGCCCCCCATCCCCTTAACAAAGCACAGGGCACGCCACAACCCAGGCCGGTCCGGACCACCACGTGTGCAGAATATCCATGATGATTGTGCTGCTGCAGGGGCATGCATTACTTCAAGTGAAAGAAGTAAATATGTTTTTCAATCAAAGCTTAAATCTGTAACATAACATAGAGAGAAGGGGGGTAATGCCTGGTCCACAAATATACCAGCCACCAATGGTGGCTGGTAAATATTTTTTTTGGAGGGTGTATATATTTGCCACAAGTATGTTATTGCGACTGAGCCTGCGACTGACCATCGCGAGGGAGCCTGAACTAACGAAAATGGTTTGCGGCAGGGGTTCGGGGGGGATTCTTCTCCCTCCCCAGAGTAAATATTTTGAATAATGGCTTAAAATGGTGCATTATAAAGCACACTTTCTGGGAAAATGTGGGTAAATGGCAAACAATGTGGGTAAAAGGCCAGCTATTGGTTTTGCAATATATGCCAGTATAAAAAACATTTGTATACTAGTTGTGCCTACACATTTCCATGCTAGCTCCACCAGCATATGCTAGTATTCCCATATAAGACCATACTTTAAAAAAAACATTTTTTTAACTCTTTGTTTTACATTAATTAACCAACACAACAACAAACAAAACGTAGCAGTCATCCTGGCACTTCTTCGTGGATTCTGCCTCACATCATCACTTGTCGTGATCACTTGTTGTGGCGCGATTCCGTGGCGTACTGCCCTGAGTGATTATTGTCTGTCCCATCCAATACCACATCCGGCTCATGTCCTCTTTTCTTCTCCATGTTGGGGTAGTCTTACTCTTTAGCGGGTCTCCTTTTACGCCTCTCCTGCACCTTCGGGTCCATCATTACCGATTGCTTCTCCTTGTCCAAACAAGCCGTGTTTCAAAGAGTTCCATGCAAGTATCTTGTGCCCACTTTCCCCTTCGCCCCTCTGCGCCGCTCTAGTCCACACTACTGTCTCCGCCACTGACCATTTCTTAACATCAGTCCACCACAAGTCTATGCTTGCACCCGAACTGGAGTTCCATGCCATTGCTAAGCGCCTTTTAGCCAAGATGCTCACCAGATCCTTCATTTTGGCCAGATGTGTTCTGTGCCTGTCTCCCCTGGGGAAGAGGCCCAATAGGGACGATTCTGGGGTCCATGCTCGCATGTGGATTCCGCCCTCCACCCTTTCTTTGATCCCCCCCCCAAAATGTCTTCATCACTGGGCAGGTCCAGAACATGTGCAGTATGTCAGCCTCCCTTTCGGCGTAAGTGGGCAGCCCCGGGGATCCCCAATCTTCTTTGTAGTCATCCTCCTAGGTGTAAGATATGCTTTATGCGTGAGGTATAGCTGCGCCTGTCTAAATATTGCATTCTTAGACACTTTCTTTGGGTATTGCAAGACTCTCATCCATTCCTGGTCGCTGAAGGGCCTCTGGTGCTCCGTTTCTCATCAGTCCCTTATTCCCTGCTCCCGTTCATTGTTTGATTTCAGCATTTGTTTGTACAGCCTAGAGACTGCATGTCCCCCTTCTGATACATCCCACCACGCGTCCAGCCTGCTCTCCGAGTCCCCCTCATCTGACAATTCCGACCATCTTCTCTTTGTTGTCCGGACCATGCGGTTGTAAAGGATAAACTGACCCCTGTGTATATTGTGCGCCTCCATCAAGTGTCAGAATTCCAACAATTGACCTTCCTTCCTCCGGTCCCCTATCTGGAATGTGCCCTTTGCTTCCAACTGGGTTTGGTATGTTGTAAGGGTCCCTGTAAACATGACTACGAACCCTGTGAGAGGAATTTGTGCCGAGTAGGGATTCTGCTCCCCCTGAAGTTTCTACGCTGTGTGCCACAGGGTCTGGCCCAGTTTGACCATGTTAGGTAGTCTCTATCAGAGGCTTGTCGGTCCATAACAATTCCCTCAGGTAATATTGCTTCAAATCCTGCTGGAAGAGTAATGAGTCTATTGATGTTTCATCCCCTAGTTATATGACCACAAACTACAGTTGCCCTGCAAAATAGTATCGTACAAAGTCTGGGAGTCTGATACCCCCGGCTTCATAGTCCCTTTGTAAAGTATTCAAGGCAATCCTGTTCCTCTCCCCCCCCACAGGAATTCTCGTGCCATTGTGTTGAAGAAGGCCTTAGGTACAACGTGTGGGATGTTAGTAAAGTAGTATAGCATACATGGCAATACCGTCATCTTCAGTAGGGCCGCCCTCCCTATCATCCCCAGCGGAAGTGTCTCCCAGAAGGTCATTGCCTTCCATGTCTTCTTGAGGGCTCCCAATGTGTTGGATTTGTGTGTATCCTTGGTATCATGGTGTACTTCTATCCCCAAATAACAGAAGGATTTCGACACCAATGCAAGTCCCATGTCTGGCATTTGGTTTGAGGGGACTCACCTTAGATCGGCCAGGGGGAAGAGAGAGGACTTGTCTTTATTAATAGCTATACCCGACAGTCTGTTATATGCATCTATTGCTGCCAGCAAGCATAGCAGGTGCACCCGCGGGTTCCCCACGAAGAGGATCATATCGTCTGTGTATAACGAGATTTGATGTACAATCCCATCTATATCTATCCCAGTGTCCCTATTTTCTTCCCTCAGGAAGGCCGCCAGCAGTTTGTAGGCCAGTATATACAGCATTGGTGACAGCGGGCATCCCTGCTTAAACCTCTATAAATCCTCCATGGCCCCGAGATGTATCTTCCAGTTTTGACTCTCGCTCTGGGGTTTTTATATAGCAATTCCACCCAGCAGAGGAACCTCTCCCCATCCCAAAGTGGCTAAGGACCTTCTATAGCCACTCCCAATTTACGGAGTCGAAAGCTTTAACAGCGTCTAGTGATGCTATTGTACATTCCTCCCGTCTGTTATTCGTCTGGTCTACCACATGGTGTAATCTTCGCAGATTCCACGTTGTGTTCCTCCCTTGGACATATCCTATTTGGATTAACGTGGGTATCACCCTTTTAAGTTGGTTGGCTAGCACAGCTGTAAGAATTTTAGAGTCCTGATTGATGAGGCAGATCAGCCTATAGGAAGCGCACTCTAGTGGTGACTTCCCTGGTTTGAGGATGGGTACAATTACTGATTCCGACATACTGTCAGACAACTGCCCCTTTTCATACGACTCTTGATATGTTTCCAGCAATCTCGGTGCTAAGGTACTTTTGTGTTCCTTGTATGACTCGCCTGGGAGCCCGTCGGGTTCCGGGATTTTGCCCGATGGGAGCTCAGAAATTACAGTCTCCAACTCCTCCACCGTAACGGGAGCTTCCAGTATCTGAACCTGGTTTTCCGCAAGCTTTGGTAGTGTAATCTCTGCCAGGGTGTCAGCTATATCGCCCATTTCTACCGCCGGCTTGGGAGCATACAATTTCTCGTAAAATTGTGAAAATAGATCCTTAATGCCCTCTTGGGTCCTGACCTCCTCCCCCGCTTTGTCTCTTACCGCATTAATAGGGTTTCTCCAGCATGGGGTCTGGCATGGATTCACATGCTCATGAATATTCCCCGTCTTCAGGCCGGGAATCCTCGCTATAGAAAAAATCAGTATCAGTTTCGTTTCTGATCTGTCTTTCTTAGTAGTAACCAATCACTGGTCTCTGGGTCATACTGCCTCCAGCCAATGACTGCCCTCTCCCTAAGCCCCACCTCTGGCAGCCATCCTCAGATTTTTACCGCACGTTCAAGTGTTGGGAGTCCTCGTGCTGTAGCTCTCGAGCTTTTGCTGCATTTTCGCGCTTTTTCAGGAGATTTTTCTCATTTTTCTGTTAAATAGAGCCTCAAGGTTCACCGTTTCTACATCCGATCAACGGGGACCCGTTTCAGAGTTTTCTTCGCCCTTCAAGGGTGAATATTTCATCGAGCTACGCTTTTGGAGGATTCCAGAAGTTCTGAGGCCTACACCGGACATGGCCCAGGAGAAAGGAAGCTCGACGCCCGGGAAGCTGTTCAGGACCTCCCTGGATGCCAGCTTCAGAATGTGTTCAAGGAGGACAAGCATTTGTTATGCCTCTACTGTCTCCATGAGGACAAGACGCACGTGGAGAAGGACTGTGCGTTTTGTGGGAACATTTCGGAGCGGACCATGAAGGATCGCCACCTCCGTCTCGCCAACTGGCTGGAAGGGAAGAGCCCGTCAGGCGAGAAGAAGAAGAAGAAGTCCGAGTGGTCTTCTAAGTCCTGTGGGGGCCCAACAAAAGTCCAAGCACCGCGAGTCCGCGGGCACCGGGAGCGCCGAACGGTCGAGCTCCTTGGCTGCTAGGCAGGGCGCGTCCTCCCCGGCGCCATCAACCATGAGCCAACGCTCTGGCTCGGGTAAGAGGAAGTCAGAGAACCCGGCAAAGCTTCTGGAGAGGCCCCGGTCGATCTCGAAGATTCCGGCAGAGGGGGAGCGAGGCTCGGACCCTCCCCCCCAAGGTGAAGGCCCCAGGCGTACAGAAGGTGACGATGGCCTTAATTCACCCTGCTAAGAACTCGATTGAGGATGTCGCCGCGGCCCTGGCTCAGTCTGTGGAGGCTACGCCAGTGGAGGCGACCTCAGGATCCAGAGTCTCCCTGCCACCGCGGAGGGAGTCGTCTTTCAGGCCCATCGAGAAGACCCCCATGAAGTCCCCGTTGGAAAAGGAGGGGGAGGGGCAGGTGGCCATCGTGGATACGGACACGACCTCTGAAGAAGAGCTCATCGAGGTCGTGGAGGAGGCCCAGCCCATCGGGAGGTATCCGACGAGGGCGACGACGAGAGCGGCGGTGTCGCCGACGAGGTTCCTCAAGAGCCCTCGCGCCCGTCGTTTCCGGTGCTGCAGGACACTTCGGCTGCCATTTTGTCAGCGATTCAGTCCTTATGCTCAGAGATAAGGACAAGGTTGCCCCTCCCCCCGACGGAGGTACCTGAGCCAGACCCGACGGGGGAACCGGAGCCGGGACCTTCGGAAAGTCCTCCACATAAGAAGAGGAAGACGCATCCTCCGCCACCTCTCCCACCACTGCGGCCTGCTCTGCCTTCCCCCCGGTCTACTACCCACGGCGGATGATACAGGCACGGACACGGCTACGACAGGTACAGATGACGACGGAGGTGACGACGGGACATGCCCCCCCCGTCGCCCCCTGCTCGGGCGTCCCCGTCCGACGAGATTGGATCCTTCCATGCCATGATTTCCAGGGCATCCGAGCTCTTCCAGCTCTGCCCCGAAGAGAAGAAGAAGGAAGGGTTCCTTTACCAACGGCGCAAGGCTAAAAGGAAGACGGTCCTCGCCGTACCACTTCTTGATGACATCTGGGATGAGGAGCTCGCCCTCCTCAAGAACCCTGCCACGGCGCCTGCAAAGAGGGACCGGTACGAGAAGAAGTTAGGTTTCTTTTAAGAATACTGGCGATTGCTTACAAAACTTTCCTACGCCAAAAGTGTAAAACTTTCTGGACTAATTAACAAATGTCGTGCAGACTACATGTCACTAGATGCGGTCCACGAGTGGACTCTGACCTATGACGCTGCCCCCTTGTGCCTTCGGGCGCAACCTACCCCGGATTCGGTCGTCTCGGCGGCGGGAAAGAAGAAAGCTGGGGGGGCATCGGCCTCGACATCAACTTCCCCGCTGGACGGCGAGGGCAGGAAGCTGGACACGATCGGACGACGGGTCATCTTATCCGCAGCGACGACTATCAAGGCGGCCAACGCCCTGGCTGTCGTAGCCCGCTACGACAGGGAGTTGTGGTTCAAAATCGCCCCTCTATTGGACTTCCTTCCGGACGCCAAAAGGGCTGAGGCCCTTGAAATCTTACAGGAAGGTGAGATTGCTTCGGACCACGCCATCACGGTGGCAACGGACATCGCCGACACCGGTTTCCGTCAGTTGGGCAACGGCGTTTGCCTGAGACGACGAGGATGGCTTAAGACGACGGATTTCCGCCAGGACGTACGAACCAAGGTTTTGGACATGCCCTTCAACGGGAACAACCTGTTTGGGAAGGCGGTTGATGAGTCCCTTCAGGCTATCAAGACAGACACGGAGACTGCCCGGGCACTGGGAGTGCTCCAACAGCGACGGCCGTCCTTTCGGAGCTCCGGAGGCAGACAAGGTGCCTCCAAGGGATCCGGCAGCGGCTCCTCGACGTACCACCAAGTGGCAAGATCTTCGTCTCAGGAGGCCTACAGGGGACGCGGCAAGTCAGGTGGTGCCCGTCGTCGTCGACAGGGAGGTCAAGGAGGCAAGGCGGCCTCCAAACAAGATTGAACCAACCGTGGGGTCGGGCCCCCGCCGAAGCACCCCGGTGGGAGGCCAGCTGACGAGGTTCGTCAGCGTGTGGGAGTCCATCTCCACCGACCGTTGGGTGCTGGACGCCCTGGCCCAAGGGCACGCCCTCGAGTTCCAGGAGAAGTGCCCTCGCATTCCACCCATGGCCAGGAAGGAAAATCACATCCCTCAACTACTGTTGGAAGTAAGGGCGATGCTCAAGAAAGGTGCCATTGAGCTCGTCCCAAAGAGGCTTCGGGGCTCCAGAGTTTACTCAAGGTACTTCATCGTAAAGAAGAAGACAGGAGGATGGCGTCCCATCCTGGACCTGCGACGTCTGAACAAGTACATCAAGGCACAGAAGTTCCGGATGGTCACCCTCCAGCACGTGCTCGGACAGCTGGAGGAGGGCGATTTCCTGTCGTCGGTGGACTTGGAGGATGCGTACTTCCACATCCTCATTCTAAAAAGACACCGAAAGTTCCTCAGATTTGTGGTCCAAGGGCGGCACTACCAGTTCAAGGCCCTCCCGTTCGGATTGAAGTCGGCACCCAGGGTGTTCACCAAGTGCCTCGCACTGGTGGCGGCGCGGCTGCGCCTGCAGGGGATCCACGTCTACCCCTACCTGGACGACTGGCTCATCCGGGCAAGGACAAGGGAGCTCGCCGTGGAGCACACTGCGTAGACCGTCCAGCTGCTCACGGACCTGGGGTTCTCCATCAACTTTCCAAAATCACACCTGGTCCCCTCGCAAGTCGCCCTGTTTCTGGGAGCCAAGCTTGACACAGTGGCGCGGCTGGCCTCGCCGTCGGAGGAAAGGACCAGGACCATACTGGGCAAGGTGCAGCGTCTGCTGGCCACGAACATGGCCATGGTAAGATCTATCAAGTCCCTCCTTGGGATGATGTCCTCCTGCATTTATCTGGTGCGCCTTTGCAGGCTTCGGATGTGCCCCTTACAAGAGTTCCTCGACGCCCGCTGGGTCCAGTTGACGGGCAGCTTCGAGGACAGGATCCCACTCAACGAGACGTTCCGTCAGGCGATCCGGTGGTTGGGTACCCGCTCTCATCTGTCGGCGGGCATGGACTTTGAGACCCCAGCTCACCAGGTGACAGTGACGACAGATGCCTCCGTGGAAGGTTGGGGAGCGCACTCCGGAGATCTTCACGTGAGAGGCCTTTGGCTCCCGGAGGAGAAGTCACTCCACATCAACATCTTGGAGCTCCGCGCAGTGTTCTGGGCCCTCAGGTCTTTTCTTCCGTCCCTCAAGGGCAAGGTGGTGAGGATCTTCACCGACAACACCACCACGATGTTCTACATCCAGAAGCAGGGCGGAACCAGATCCCCTGCCCTATCCAACGAAGCCCAGGATCTGTGGCATTGGGCTGTCGCCCAAGGAATGTTTCTGGTGCCTTTGCATCTGGCAGGAATAAAAAACACCATCGCCGACTCACTTAGCAGAGAGCTGTGCTCGTGCCAAGAGTGGGAACTACGCCAGGATCAAGTGGATCGACTCTTCCGACGATGGGGGGAACCCCAGATCGATCTCTTCGCGACGGCGACAAACTCCAAGTGCCGGAGGTTCGCCAGCAGGTTCCCCCAGCCGAGGAGCATGGACGATGCTTTCTCATTCCCCTGGGACGGCCTATTTCTTTATGCGTTCCCTCCTTTGCCGTTGCTGCTCCGGCTCATCAACCAGCTCAAGAGGTCCCGGTGCAGGATGATCCTCGTTGCACCGGCGTGGCCGAGACAGATCTGGTTCCCGGACCTTCTGGACTTATCAGCGTCCACACCAGTCAAGCTGCCGACGGACGCGGATCTTCTCTCCAGAGAAGGTGGCGCCATTCTTAATCACAACCCAGAGTCGCTGAACTTGCAGGCCTGGCTCCTGCAGCACTAGAGTTTGGAGGGTACGACATACCCGCCGACTGCAGAGAGGTTTGTGCAAAGGCCAGGGCGTCCTCAACTCTCAAGTGCTACGGACATAAATGGAAGAGGTTCTCTGTCTGGTGCCGTGCACAGAAGATTAACCCTCTGCGAATTACGGCCCTTCAGGTATTGCCGTACCTACTGTCATTGGCCAAGGCTGGACTAGCTCACGCTTCCATCAAGATACATCTGGCCACTATCTCACGATACACCAGAACTACGGGACGGGCGTCCTTGTGGTCTCATCGGCTGGTGAAGGAATTCATGAAAGGATTTTTCCGATCATTCCCGCTGGTGAAGGCCCCTGCCCCGGCGTGGGAGCTCAACGTGGTGCTGACCAGGCTCATGGGGGCCCCATTTGAGCCTATGCATTCGGCACCATTGAAGTTTCTGTCGTGGAAGACAGCGTTTCTCGTGGCCATCACCTCCGCACGATGAGTGGGAGAGATCCAAGCCCTATCTTGCAAGCCACCATACTTGACTTTTCACGACACGAGGGTGGTGCTGAGGACGCACCCCTCCTTCATGCCCAAGGTGCCGTCGGACTTCCACCTCAATGAACCCTTGGTGTTGCCAGTTTTCTTCCCGTCGCCGGCTGAGAGGACTCTGCACTCGCTGGACGTAGCTAGAGCGCTGAAGTTCTACGTGACCCGCACGAAGAGTTTTCGGAAGACATCACAGCTGTTTGTAAACTTTGGACCTGTGAATCAAGGGAAGGCTCTCTCGAAGGCTTCCATTTCCAGATGGCTCTCCGGCTGCATCATGCACTGTCACCGGTTGGCAAACCGACCGCTGCCCGGCCGTCCGAGAGCCCACTCGACCAGAGCGATCGCTGCTACCACGGCGTCCCTATCTGGTGTGCCCCTGCTCAACATCTGCAGGGCTGCGACATGGAGGTCGACAGACACCTTCACGAGATTCTACTGCGTCGATCGGGACTCCAGGGAGGAGTCCAGGGTCGGCCAAGCAGTGCTGCGCAACCTGTTCGCTTAAGGTGAGCCTGGCGAGGAGGTAAGAGATGCTTAATGTTGAGTTTTTTGTATTGCTTAATGTTAAGCCTGTTGCCACCTCCCGTGGTTGTGCATGTGTATACTGCTATGTATTCTTATATTCATGAGCATGTGAATCCATGCCAGACCCCATGCTGGAGAAGGAACAAGTTACTTACCTGTAACTGTTGTTCTCCAGCATGGGTCTGGCATGGATTCACATGCGAACCCTCCCGCATACCCCTCTGCGGCTCTTCACTTGGTCATACTGCCACTTTACGTGCTACCAAATCTGAGGATGGCTGCCAGAGGCGGGGCTTAGGGAGAGGGCAGTCATTGGCTGGGGGCAGTATGACCCAGAGACCAGTGATTGGTTACTACTAAGAAAGACATCAGAAACGAAACTGATACTGATTTTTTCTATACTGAGGATTCCCGGCCTGACGACGGGGAATATTCATGAGCATATGAATCCATGCCAGACCCATGCTGGAGAACAACAGTTACAGGTAAGTAACTTGTTCCATCTCCTACCTTTACCTGCTTGGTGAGCCAGGCCAAAAGCCAGCCTGGTTTGTCCCCCTCTGCATGCAATCTCTGAATATACCTCCCATAATCCAGTTTTCCCAGTCTTTCCCAGATTGCTACACATTTCATTCTCAAATCCGTGAGTTTTCTGGATTCCTCCCCCACCAGGCCCGGTGGGCGTTCAGCCCCCTCTATCTCCTTTTCCGCCTCCTCCAGGTCTGCCAGAGCTCTTCCTTTTAGTCCCCCCGTTTTCCCTATCGCCACTCCCCTTATCACAACTTTCAAGGCATCCCAAATCATACCGGTGCTCTCTATACTACCCTTATTGTGCTCAAAGTAATCTACTATTGCATCTTGCATGTATTCCTGGAACTCGCCTTCCTTCAATGCCTCCGCTCTTAGCCGGCATGTTGGTATTGGGGCCTTTCTATAAGTATGTGCCCACGTTGCTAGCAATGGTGCATGGCCTGAGAGTGTCCGTGCCCTAATATGTATCCCTGCGCTATAGTGTGTGTACCCCTTCCCTGTCCATGCACCTTCCTCCAGACATCCTCCAGATGCAGTTGCTTCAGGATCGTTTGTAGGACCTTCGCTGGCGGTGCTGATTTTTCTATATTTGTCATCAGATCTGTACAGGGGCGGGTCGAGGGTGCAGTGAAAGTCTCCCGCCCAGATGAATGTTGCCTCCCTGTTTTAGGCCAATTTGGGTGCAATTTTCTTGAAGAACTCTGTTGCATCATGATTTGGAGCATATGTATTTATGAAGTATATTTCCTTGTTCTCCAGCATTCCATGCGCCAACACAAATCTGCCTTCCTGGTCTCTCTCTTGTTTTATCAATTGGAATGGTACCCCCGGGGCTACCCATATCAGGACACCCCTAGCATAATTGGAGTATGTCGCACTGTATATTTGGCCTCCCCATTTCTTAGCCACTTTGGTTTGCTTCTCAGGCATTAGATGAGTCTCTTGCAACAATGCTTCTTTTAACCTTCATCCTGTTCAGCCAGGAATACACTCAGAGTCTCTTGACATAAGCGTTAAGTCCTCTTACGTTCCAGGTTGCAATGATCACCTAGCCCGATCCCATTTCAGTGGTGCGCCCTGTATGTGGGCCCCTTTCATGTCCCTCCCCGGGGCCGCCTGCCTGGCGCTCCTCTTTCTGGCCCCAGTCCGTGTCGTTCTGTCTCCCCATGGGCGTTGGTATTTCTTCCCCGCACCACTTTCCTTCTGTGGTGTTGTCACCACTTGCCTCGGGCTGGGGAGTTTTCCTCGGGCTTGCTTCATTTGATCCATATCAGTTTCATCACCACATGTGCCACGTCTTATACTTCTTTTTATGCTGCTTCTTCCATTTTCTGTGCCTTTCACCAACCAAACAACTAACTACAACTATTAAACAAACGCCCAGCTATCCCCCACCCCCTGCTCGGACTTTGCTGCTTCTCTTGCTCCGCCCACTGAGGTGGGGCCGGCCCGCGGCAGCGTGATGCCTTAAAACTGACATCCTGACTAATAAGTGTCTTGGGATTGCGTGTGCTGTCCCCATCTGCGGCAATACCGAAATTCGTTGCTCCTTTAGTTATATTCCATCTGACTTGCGTGATGTCTATGGTGTCGGAACCATCTTTCCATTTTAGGCTTATTCCCGCTGTCTCCTGGGTAGGAATTCATTGTTGGCATTTCTGGGTCTCCCTTGCGCGATTCCCTGTTGGTCCAACCACTCTTGGGACTCTTCTGTTCTCTCAAAGAAGTAAGATCTTTCTTCTCGTATCACCTTCAGTTTTGCTGGGTACAGTAGCATGTACTGTATTCCCGCAGCCCTGAGTCTTTCCTTGGTGGGGCCATATCGTGCGCTTTCTTTGGTCCAGGATTGTATAGTCCATGTGTAGATGGTTGTTCTGGAGGAATTCCTAGTTATTATTTCCCCTTCTCTAGAGAATACCAATATTTTGTCTAGGTATCATTCTTGCCATTATCGAGCTTGGGGGCAGGTGGGTGGGCTCCCGGTTGGGGCCTCCTGGTCAGGACACTGTGGGCGCTCTACACTGCAAACCTTTGGGACAGTGCTCCTGCTCCGATCTCCTGCAACAGGAGATTCTCCACATAATTTGTGGGGTCCTGACCCTCTTCTCCCTCCGGCAATTCTACAATCCGGATATTGTTCCTTCGGGCTCTCCCTGCTGCATACTCCGCCCTCTGTTCCAGGATCTTAATCCGTCGGAGAGGAGCACATCTGACATTTGGGTCTGGGTAGTCGCAATGTCTGTGGTGTTTTGCTGCTCCTGTTGTTCTGCCGTACCCACTCAGTCTGCCAGGGTCCGTACGTCTTGTCTGAGGAAGCCCACATCCACCATAACTGTCCATCTTATTTTCCAGAGACGTCTTTAAGACTGCTATGGCTGTATCCAGCTTGTTTTCCAGAGACGCCTTCAGGGCCACTATGGCTTCCAATATCGGGCTCTCGCTCTCGCCTTCCTCCTGGTTTGCAGCGCTGGACGAGGCCATGGTTGCCGCCGATGGAGTGGGCTGGCCTTTGTCTGACCTCCAGGCAAAAGAGTTGATGCTGGTTTGCTTGCTTCTACCGCCTTTTGATTTGCTTGGCATTCTTTGCTGGTTGACGCAGCGATGTCCCCGACCACCTTCACCTTGTCTGGCGGCCCTCCCGGCTTCTTCTCTGAATTCGCTGCCCAGATGCCACTATCTTGCTCTGCGGGTGGGTTTTGCTCTCCCACGTCCACTCGCCTCTGTCTGCCTTTGTTGCCTGGTCTTTATTCTCAGCTGGTTATGGTCCTGTGCCCCCTTTTGTCACTTGTGTGGTTCTCCGTTCCTCACAGGCTGGGCTTGTCAATGTCCAACGTGCAGTTGGGGCCCGGGAGGCGCGGGCTCCCACTGCCCTCTCCTTACTCTGTTTCTCACTGCGGTACTCTGAGTGGGTTGTATTCTCCCACGTTGTCCTGTCTTGTTCGCCGACTTCTGTGTCCTCGCCATGCTTGGCGACGCTCCTTTTCTCACCTAGCTACGTGCGGAGGTGCCCTTATTATGCGCATGTCCCTGTGCCTTGGATTTCCCCACTGAGATCTTAATGGTGGGTATGTGAGTATGCTCCGCTGCTGTCTCAACCCCTGGATTCCTTGGGCCTGCCTGTACCTTTCTATGTCCAAGGTGCAGCCCCCCTCGATCAACCTCTGTGCCCCTGGGGTAGGGTGAATGGAATCTCTTCCTGCCCGGCTTGTCCCTCTTACCAGAGGATATCCCCCTCAGTATCTGAGCCCTCTTCTCCTTGCTGTGTTGCTCAGCGATTGGGGAGTGCTCTCCCACGTCCACCAGCTGCCGCCTGCTATTGTTATCTTGTGGAGCCCTGAAGGGTGGTAGTTCGCTGTGTACAAATCTTGAATGGTGGCTCCTCTCCTGCGGCAGCAGCACTTTGCAGCCAGTCTGCCTGCTTCAGGGGTGTTTATTGACTCCGTACATGCAACTGCTTTACTGAGCCCAGTCCAGCTGTTGAAGCTCAGTGCGCCGCAAGAACACTGTAGGTTATATCCCCACTTATCAACTCCATGTCTGTCTTGCATGCATTATCTCTTCTCCCCAGGGGTGCCCTGTATGGTAGCGCGTCCTCTGTCACGCTCTGCAGCTAATCCGCCTGCTCGCATGGGTTACCGTTGATTATGTGCTTGTGTTTGGCACCCAGTTCCGTCCTGCTGCTGCAGTGCAATTCGCCGTGTGAAACACTGTTGGTTGTGTTCCCCACATCCACCAAATTCGAGTTCTTGCGTCCATTAGTTTCCATCCCCTGCACTATTGGTTCCCTTTGCTTAGTGTAAAGGCGTGCTTAGGCGCTACCCAGTGATTTTGACACAAGTGCAGGGCATAGCCCATGCAAACTCCTCGAGTCCTCTCCTCGCAGGTCTGGGCCGTTTTGTTGAAGACCCTGTTTTTCGTTCTCTCCTCACCTGACTGGCTCTGGTTGCCTGCCGAATCGGGGCCGGGATGCTTTGGCACTCAGTGGCTGTGGGCTATGCCTCCCCCCGCGATGCGGGCCGGGGGATGTGTCCCCTGTTGTGGAAGCCCCGCCTGGGCTGATTGTGCGGCACGCTCCAGGTGCAGCAATGTCTGATGCCTGTTGCTGGACGTGGCATGCTCACACCCCCAGGAGGGAGCCTGTGCTACTGTCCCTCGATGAGACCTCCAAAGCAAGAGTCGGCCTCCCCCATGAGGGGGGGGAGCCACGGATACTCTCATCCTCAGCTGCGTGCTCCTCATTGCTCAGCCCCGGGCCGTCCGCTTGACCAGCCCATCCATTCCTGGGAGGTGCTGATCCATGAGCCCCATATTCCTGATTGGATTGAAATTTGCCATCCCCGTGGCCCTTGGCTCATGTACGCCAGTGGACATGGGGGTGGCAGAGTCCAGGGATTGGAAGAGATGAAGGCCTCTGGTACTAGGGTTCCTGAGGTTATGCTCAGGTGTTTCCCTTTCCCAGCTGATGGACTCACACCTAGCAGCTCCTCTTCCCGCTGGCCGCCCTCGGGTCTTCCAATGCGACGGTACTTCTCCGGAGACCTCACAACACTTTTCCCGCCATCTTGGATGCATTGAGCAGGATATTTATCTTCGGATTTCTTCACTTTTTCCACTCTGATTGTTAGCTGCACGTTCCCCAGCTGGTCTCTGGGTGTTCCGACACCTGTACTGATATTCCGGCTATATTTTCTAGCGATTCATGCCAGTTTTTTCTGGATGTTCTTCAGGATCACTCAGGAGCTCTCGAGTCCAAACTCCTACCGCATGGCCTCCAACCACGCCCCCAGATATAAGACCATACTTATGTTCGCCAATATATGCCAGGACTCCTATGTAAGTACATACTGTAACGCTCACCTGATTCTCGCAGAGGCGCCGGTCTTGACTGGGCGACTACCGTATCTTCAAAGGTGATGTGCAGCACCCGGTTGGCTCTTTGGGCTGGACCTCTGTGCCCTGTATGCCTGACGTGCAGAGAAGATGTCTGCAGATAGAAAATACGGGGTTAATGAACTGGGGTTATTGGGGTGTCCCTATCTCTTTCCTCTTCTCCTCTCCTGTAGACCCCCACAGGTTAACGCTCTCACCTTAGGTAAGTGAATGCCGAGCTCTCCATCTGCCACGGGGCAGGGTGCTGTAACCAGTTCCTTCACTGGATAGGTAGCGCAGGCCTCTTGACTTCAGAGGACTGCTGTCCGTCGTTTACTGCACGAACGGTAAGTTTCGAGTAACTCAAATGTCTTTAAAGTCTTTAATAATGATGTCTCTTGTTTTGCAGGGCTCCGGCGATGGCGGATGACGGGCTGAAGTGAGTTGAAGATGGAGCCCGTGTGATGAATAGAAGCGCCTGGAAGCACGTAAGTAAGCGCTTGTTCCCAGCTTCACGATGCGCTCTAACTGTCTTTTATTTTGCAGGTACAAGTTCGGAGCGGCTGCAGGGTGCCGGGATACCCACTGGGTTAGATGTGGAAAGGAGTAATGGCACGTGAGTATTAAAGTTCCCCAATGTCTTTAAACGCACCTTGTTTTGTCTTTCAGATGCCGGAATGCAGTGTGAAGACCTCCGGAGCGCACGAAGAGTAGGTAAGCCTTTGCCTTTCAGATGCCGGAATGCTAACCTGTTCTTTCTTGTCTTTATAGGAGTTGCTGAAGACTGGATTAAGGATGGTAAGCCTTTTTCCTTAGGCCCAGGACCGGATGCAGAAGACACGATGAGCGTTCTGCTGCAGAGGGTGCAGAATAACGCAAAGCAAGATTCATCCACCGGGTGTGGTTTAAATAGCCTCCTGTAGTGCTTAGGTGTCTCCTTCCACAGCCACGCCTAAGTAAGAAAAGAGTTCCTGGTAAGAAAAGAGTTCCTGCCTTCCAGAAGAGTTCCAGTGTTCTGAATCTAGGGAGTGGCTCCAGCCCCACCCAACAGGAAAAGTAGTTCCAAACAGAAGAGGATCAGAGACTCAACTGGCAGGCAAGTAAGCAGCATGGTCTGCTGCAGGTAAGTCCACCCAAGCATTATGAGCCCGGCGCTTCCAGCGCTGGGACTGGGCATATTTATGAGCCTGGTGCCACTGGCGCCAGGACTGGGTCCAAAAGGTCCCAATTGGGACTGATTGGCACTCAAAACCTGGGTTATGGATCTGCTTCCAAGGGAGTTGGGAAAACCCTGACCTTTTGGAAGCAGAGACCATGACACATACTCCCGTTGGTTTGGCCATTAAAAGTGGCAGGTCACAATACGAAAACATGTCTAAACTAGTTACAATGTAAGCCAGTCTAGACCCATAAGAACACTTATCTTACTTGATTCATCATAGATGCTCAGTCAATAAAGTCATGCTACAGTGAAGACTATACAGGCTGCTAAGCCAAAACATCAATCTAGCCAGGTAACACAACTTGTCATACTTGCTTTTTTAAAGATGCCGTGTAATAAATGTCATGCCACAGTAAGCAATGGCTAGACTGACTGCACCAAAATGCCAGTCTAGCCAGGGAATGACACACATGAACTTGCCTTTGCCCAAAAATACCAGTAAAACATGCAAAGTCAATAAAGAATGTGGCAAAAATGCTCCAATGACCCTCAGTCTCCCAGGGCCTTAGACACACATGCATCACCTTTCACCCATCGGTCACTCACCCATACATCTCCTCTCGCACTCGCTCACACTGGATTCACCACACAGGAACACACCGAACCCCACCCACAACATTCAAACACACACTACCACATTTATGCTCATTCGCCCACCAGTCACTCACAACTTCTGTTACATGCACTCATTGCATTCTCTACGCAGGCACACACCCACCCAGCCAGAACATTGAAAAACACGCCATCACATTCATACTCATTCAAACACCAGTCACTCAATCATACATCTTTTCTTACCTCCACCCATTGCCTTTTCCACACAAGCGCCACCCACAAAGAACATTCAAAAACACACCATCACATTCATACTCATTCACCCTCCATTCACTCAAACACACATTCTCTTGCATCCACTCCTTGCATCCTCTAAACAAGCACACACCCATCCACTCGTTGCATTCTATACATAGGCCCACACCCACCAACCCAACCAGAACATTTTAAAACACATCACTTCTCATTCACCCACCAGTCACTCACACCTTCTCTTCCATCCACTGATTGCATTCTCTACACAGGAACACACCCACACACTCAGGACATTCAGAAACACACATCACATCACTTATCATTCACCCACCAGTCACTCACACCTTCTCTTACATCCACTCATTACATTCTCTGAACACATCTGTTCAGCTGGCTTGGCAAACCCAGCTCTCTCTACCCCGAACATGGGGATTGTTAATTACAAAATAAGGCAGTGAAACTCTAAACTACAAGGGCTCACTTGAGCACAACTAAAGCCCATCATGCAAACACACACCAGATACATCTAGTACTGTGTGTCGTCGGGTCTAGATAATGTCATCACAGTAAAGCCTTGCTTCAAAATGAGTTACTAGATGCTCTAGAACCCTTTGCTTTACACAGTTAAGAAACATGCATCCCTATTATTACAAACATACTCCCACTGAACCTTTTTGTCTTTTGCCTAACCCCTTCTCTCACCCTCTTCCCTCCTACCCATAGACCAGAGTCTGGAGACACCCTGTTCGGGACCACAATACAACTCCTCTCGGACAAGGTCAGGCATGGGCGCAGTACAAATATCAGATATCATAACATAACTGTGCTCCAGATTGGAGACACAGTTGATTCTGTGCCACTAGATGATCTGACGCTGTGCTGAGCCTCATCCGGGAAATTGTTTTGATGAGACCCCTTAGTTGGCCGTGTGTGACTTTTTCTATAACTTTTTTGATCAAAGGGATGTTTGAGATGGGGCAGCAGCTAGGAGGGTGATTTAGGGTTGGCTGTGGATTTTTGGAGCAGTAGTCTGATGTAAGATTTCAGTAAAGGTGGGAAGCTCCCCGTGCTGATGGGATCATTAAGAAAGGATATGAATACATAGGTATCAGTTTGGGATGTTTCTGAGACGGATTTTGAACAAAGCACAGATGTTCTGCAGATTCTATAGGGTTGAAGGATTCAATGGTTGTGGCAAAATCCTAAGCATAGAAAAGGTGGAAGGAAGTTAAGGGTGTGTTGGTGAAGGAGAGGGAGCTGCATCTTTGTTATGTCGAGTGGCAAACATCCTTTGTTATTAAGGTACCCTTGGATTTGGTGGATGTGTCTCTCATCAAGTATAGTTGTTGGCCTACCCATATAGACGGTGGGCTTGTTTGCTTCCAGTCTTTCCAGTAGAATGTCACGAGACTCGACATATAAACAATTCAATCCGTGAGTAAATCGCTCTAACTCTTTAAATAAATCACTTTTCAGAACAGCAGAGAAACAAATAGCCCTGGCTGTGTTGCATACAATCAAAGTTTACTTTGGGAACATGAATGGCAAAAGATGTATAGGTTTGAGAAATAGTGAGTCATGTGTGAAACCTTCTGAACAGGTAATGCGCACCGGGCTTGGTGCTCCTTTCATTTGTCAGAACACTCACCCAAACACTTTAGTGTCTACAAACCACGAATCATATACACCCAGTTCTACAGTACTTCCCCCTAAATGCATTTCTTTCAAACCTTGTAAATCGATCCCTCCCCTGTCATTCTTAATTAGTGCAAGTCTCCTAAAGTGCTTTTCTAGGCATGCGGGTAGCAGGGAGGACGGGGGCACTCTGGGATGTGGTGGAGGGATCCAGGGGCGGCAACTGCCCCCTCTGCCGCTCCCGCGCAGTTGAGCAAAGGAAGTTAGCCGCACAGGAAAAAATTGATTGCTTTTTTAAAAAAGGGGGGGGTGTATGTGTATTTATTATTTATGAAAATAGTGAGACTCGTAGAAGTATAGCTGGTACATAGAAGACCAAGATTGACAACCATGGAGATAGTTGGATGGGACTCTGCTATTCAGAGCTATAGATGGGTGTGCTGATGGCTAAATAAACTTATGGATGTGTGAATCATTGGATAATCCCATGGGTCGATGGAGAAGGTAGAGAGACCTATAGCAGGACGGTGGATGAATGAATCGATGGAGCAATGCTAGTATGAATGAATGGAGAGCTGCACGTTTGATATTTGATTTGATGGGTGGAAAATGGGAGCGTCAGGGATGATGATCCAGTGCGAATGAACCCTATCGAGAAACAGAGTGAGCTAGCAAGTGATAAGATGGACGCTCCACAATATGTACTCGTATAGAAATAGCAAAGAAAAGAAAGCTCGTCAGATAAACAAAACAGTTCATGCGGCTTCAGTATTCCATCTGTCAATGTTGACGGGCAGCAGCTCCCTGTGATTTGTGTCCCCAACACCACCCGTGCGCCCCACCCTCTTACTTCATCGTCGGACAAAAGAGGGCGCAGAAGGCCAGGTTTATTTGCCTAATAAACCAACTCTTGTATTGCCCGGGAAATTATGGCATTTCTCAGGCGAGGAATCCTAGTAACTGGCAAACATGGAGTCCCGAGCCGGCTCGGAAGAAGGTCAGCCAATATTGCCCATTCTTCTGTGCGCCGGTGGCCATGACAGCCGCTGGGGGCTTTATTTGAGGATCCCAGACTCCGGAGTCACTGCTCGCATTGTTTGCTCCGCGAGTGTTTTAGGCTGTGCCAACAGTTTAGGATATTAATGTATTCAGCAGATCCCTCAATGCTGAGTCCCCTTGGCCTTGTTTCCCCCCCCCCCCCATTCCTTGCACTTTGCCATTTTCTTGTGTGTGTATTTTTCCCCCCCTTCCTCTCTTTTTGACGGATGTTGCTGGGCGTTTTGAATGAGAAAGCAAAGAATGACGGAAGAAAGAGACGAAAAACAACAAAGGCGAGAGGCAATCGGGGGGTGGTTGGGAGATCAGATCTTAGTTAAACCCCCCAGTGGGAAACTGCTTGACACTTGTTATATGATTGAGTTTTACTAAATTGGTCAGG
This sequence comes from Ambystoma mexicanum, assembly GCF_040938575.1. Taxonomy (NCBI): domain Eukaryota; kingdom Metazoa; phylum Chordata; class Amphibia; order Caudata; family Ambystomatidae; genus Ambystoma; species Ambystoma mexicanum. Next base: position 679,387,167 of record NC_090926.1, read on the forward strand.
TGCATAGGCCAGGCCCTGCCTCGGGGCGGGGGAGTTCCTGGGGAAGAGAGGAGCAGCGGGTCATGCAGGTCGGCAGAGAAGAGAGGAATGTTGCTTCCACTCTCACTCACAGTCTGCTTCCTATCCATGCATCCTTATATTCGGTCGCATCACCAACTGCATGAACACGCGACCACTTCCACTTCTTCTCACTTGGTTAGTGTGGCTTGCCTGCAACAGTACAGAACCTCCTGAAACCACTACTAGCACCCCCGCTGTCCGGGTCGGACTGGGACAACAAGTAGGCCCGGACACCCCATAAAAAGTGGCCCACCTCTCGCCTCAAAAAAGTGGCCCTCAAACCATCATCCGTAAATCGGATTAATTCACGACTTTACAGAAAATGCTACTTATCGAGGGTTCATGTGTCTGTCGCATGTTATGTTTTGTGTAAACGCTTGAGAAAGTGATAACATAGCGCAATACTTATTTTGAAGAACCAGACTCAAGGCATGTCTATTCGTTGCCACCTGTAATGAAAAGTTGCATTTAATAAGCAGTACAGCCAAATGATGACACTGGAAAGTACCAGTTGTATTTGTGCTCAAATTAACAACTCATAAAATAACATCACTTTTGCATACAGTTCTACGACCGGATCCACAGCTCCGAGGCGCAGGAGTGGCATGAACCAACCACCCCCGCTGCGGTTTTGGGACCTGCTGCAAGTCGATGCTTATACAGAGCTTCGGTTGGATAGGAAGAGGGGCGGGAGGAGTAGGGAAACCAGAATGAAGTTTGGGGAGGAGAGGTTATGGATAGGTAGGGGAATGTTAAAATTATCAGTGTTCACTGCCTTCAACCAAATTCCCACACCTCTGCTGAAAGGCTGTGCCAAGCTTGAACAAAGTATTTCACCGGCAAACTAAATGTGTGGAACTTTTTGGAATGCAAAGTGCAACCATTCAGAGAAGTGTATAATCACCCACCAGTCGACTGGTCTAAGCCTTAAATAGAGATCCTTTACAACCAGCGGCCCAGAGCTGTTAGTAGGGAAGTCTTCTGTTCCAGGGAAAGCAGCATGTGCAACACTTTTCCGGTTAAAGATTTTACCTTTTTTTTATTTTCCACAAATCATTGTTTTCAGACTCAAGTCCAATTTGCTCAATAAAAAAACACCAAAACTACAACTCCCACAATGCATTATTTAATGTGATAAATGAAAGCCAAGGGCTGGAAACATGACATTCTGGTGACTGTCTCGCCTGGTCATCACAGTATTTGAGAAATCTATAGCACGCAAAATCAATGTGCTCTCTACTTTTTGGCTGGTGCAAAAGCCTAATATTTAAAACGGTCAGTTTCAAACACGCGTTTTTCTGGAGGAAATTCCCCCCAAAAAATGTAGCCTAAAAATAACAACTCAAAATGTAATACTTGGCCTGTGTTGCTAAACCAATATTCTTGTAAGCAACTGTTACTCTGTGGCTAATTTGCACCTCCATCAGTGGTCCCCTTCGAAGCTATAGATGCACAAAACTTCAGTTTCCCGAATACAGTCCTTCCAATCTCCCCATGACATGATAAAAAACGGGGGACATTTTTACGAGATGTGTGCTCTCATAATATTTATTTATTTTCAACTGGAGTACCTTAACCATAAAATATCCTTTCCATTGCTCTGACCATGCCTGGTTGTACCCCCTCCTAAGGGCATCACAATGCCACCTGTGTGGGTGGCGGGGGCGGGGATGTTCTGCACGGAAATTTGAGTTCAGATACAAACCGCCCAAGGATTACCCTCTTCACCCCACCAGGGGATATAAAATGAAGCCAAGGGCCTCAATGAAACGGTCTGTCCTGCCCCTCTGTCAAACGCAGGCGACGTGCCGCCGTTTATCGGCCCAAAAGGATATGCTGGCGCAGGTCACTGGGTCTCGGGGGCAAGCAGCACATCATTGGAATAAGAAAGCTGTCCATTATAATTATGAGAAACATGCAGCACTTAATGCCGCAAGCCAACAAGTTGCATTTGATAACGATCTGAGGGCAAGCTGCCAGGGCAGCCGGCCCTGCTGCAACTTCACAGGGAGCAAAAAGCAGAAGCAAAGCTCGTACAGCGGAAGTCCGCCACTTGAAGGGAGGTGGGGGGTTGTTCAAATGTGTAGGTATGTATCCAGTCGGTTTGATACAGTGACGTTGCCTCCAAGTACAGTTTTTAAATAAAACATGCGTACATGTTCTTTGTGCATCACTCGTAGGTTCAGGAAACCAAACTTGACATTCATTTCTAAACGACACATCCCCCATCCAGTCATGCACTGCATTCACAGAGGGGAAAGCTTTCCTCGCTCTCTTGGGGGTGGGGAATCCGATCAAGAGGGGAAACAGCGACAAGATTTTCTTTGAAAGCAATCAACAGAAATGTTAGTGCTTGCTTGTGGAGCGATGTGGATTGCGGAGCATTCATTAAGATGCCTGCTATTAAAACCGCCTTTCACTTTCAATTGGCAAGGAGGGGTTAGCTGACTTTCCCTATGACTCATCGGTGCTACGTAAGATGCCATATCCACAGCGGACCGGGAGGGACCCCTGGAAGGTTTACATCATGTGAGAGATGAAATTAAAATATTGACTTTTGATTGAAATGGTCCCCCTCCCACCTCCTGGAATTAACTTACTTGGTCAGCTGCTGCTAGGTGGCAGCCGGTGCTGTGCACTGTCCGTGCTCCTGGCCCGCTGCTCACGGTGGCAGCTAAGTGAGGTTTCACAGCGGTGCAGTCCCAGTGCAGCGTGGCGGGCACAGGCGCCATCTTAGCAGGAACTTGAGGGTGGCGGGGACGGGTGGGCCGGGCGGGTGCTATTAATGTGCGCAGTCTCTCTCGACCCTCTTTCAACGTCTGCTGCTGCCTGCTGCACCGTGGTCCGTGGTGCACATGAGACTTGCTGCTAGCCAGTCCAGTCGCCCTCCCTATGCGGCTGTCTATGGCTGGCCGTCGACTGACTCTGTGCAACTGTGCTGAGCCTGAGTGTGCACCCAAATCATGCCCGGCGGCCGCCTAGCCCAAGGACCAATATCTGTGAGACACATCGCATGACACGTGACATCACGTTCCGGAATTGACCCCTAGGCTCTGGCGGCGCGAAGTCTGTGTGCAGGGCAGCCAGGCAGAATTTTCATTGGCCCGCCGCCCGCACTCCCCGGCGGCATCCCAGCCACAAGTTGCTTTCAAATTTGCATGCAAGTGCAATACATTTGTTGTTGTTACTTCCTGCAAAGTTGAAAGCAACTTAAATATGGAGAACTTGTGTGCCGCAGGCACGGTGTTTACGGCCCAGCCCACGCTGTCTGCAGGCTGCAGCCCATAGAGCACAACCCAGCAGGCAGCCCAGGAGGACTCAGTGTTACATTTAGCACTCAGATCGCCTCGCACAGCCTGGAACACGGCTAGGCCTGGCTGACTGGCGCCAGGCCAGCTCTGTCGCCGGATGCCCATTGCCCAGACAGGCCACTGACTGAGCCTGAGGCTGCGGAAGGTGAGCAACCACGGCGCCCCGGCTGGCGGTCCCTCTTCCCCCTCTATGCATAAAAAAATCATCAGAGCAAGGTAACAACGTGTGTGTGTTGTTACCTTGCTTTGATGAATGCTCGGGACGCAGTTCATTCAGTGACAAAAAAAACCCCACCATAATTAATTAGAAAAATCATCTACTGAAAACTGGCCCAGGGGTGGTTTGTTCAAAAACTGGTCCTCAAGGTCGATCGGCCAGCGGCCGAACGACCATTGCCCCAGTCCGACCCTGCCCGCTGTGTTCAGTGACAGGGGCAGCTTTTGGTACTTTGAAGGTTTAGGGGGGCGTAAAGCACATTAAGAGTCGTCAAGAAGTTAAATGATTTATGAGTGAGCCCTCAAGGGGTTCTGAATGTTTACAGTGGATGGGCCTAAATCTTTTCTCAAATTAACACGAGCGACCAAGCATAGCGAGAGATGCCCAAACAATTAAGGGGTGTTTGGGAGAGCCCTGCCCACCAAGATTTTTTTTTAATTATGTGCTTAAATGATGCATTTTGCAGCATAATTCTGGGGGGAAATTGGGTGAAAAGCCGCTAGGGAAACATAATAAAATAGCCAGTAAATTTCATGATCCATGGGCAAGTATGCATGAATGCTTGCAGTGGCGGCGTCTCCATATATATAGTCAAATTAGCGCAATCCAATGTGTAGTGAGGGAGTTCCAAATCATTAAAGGGGGTATGTTTTTTTTTTTTTTTAAATAAGGTGCTGAAGTGCTGCATTTTCCAGCACATCTTTTGCGAAAAATCAGGTTAAACCCATACAGTTGATTATTGTGAGGGGTCAGAAATGTGAGGTGGACAATTTTGTGAGGTTTTTCATAGCATGCCATTTTATTAACTTAAAAGGGTTCGATAAACGCCTCACTATCCCTACCCTAACGAGAACTTCCCTGCCTCTCAAACTAAGTAAAGAAAACACTCTGTCCCTCACACTTATACATACAATAAACATATAAAGGAAATGTATGGCAATTCAAAGTATAACAAAGCCACATTTATATCAACCATATATTTAATAACTGTTGCTCCTTGTAACATGGGCAATGCTCCCTTCCCCAGATTCAAATCAGGAATTTTGTATCATCAGTTCAAAATAGGAAAGTTCAGTTTTATAACACAGTTCTGGAAAGCAATGTTCTTCTTGATCCACCAAGTCTGTCAGTGGGTCTTCCCTATGCTTCCAACAGAATAACAAATCTGTGTTTTCCCACTGATAACAAAAAGTTAAACACAGCTTCTTCAGAACCAGAATACTTCCACAGTTCCTTAATGGTAACAAAATTAGTTTGTCGGCATGATTCAACAATGATTCACAATGTACGTTGTAGCTTTTGCCACTTCTTCTTCACCACCGTCTTTAACCACAACACAGTACTTTAATATCTTCCACCTGGTCCACACACCTTCCAGGTCTAACACTAGAAGGTCCCTTGCCCTGGTATACTCACCTGCCAGGGCCATAAACGTATAACTCTACTGCAACTACCTCTGTGGTAAAGTTCATTTGGCAACAACTTAACAAAGTGTTTTGACTTTCAAAAACTTTTTTAAAAAAACACTTCTTCCGTAAAGACATGAACCACATTGGTGCTGTTTATTCCACTTGTATTTCAGACTATGCTTCTCTCCTCCTGAATGCTGGCTATCAGGAGGGCAGCTCTTCTGCTACAACAAAGTATTTTGTTTTCAACAAAAGTAATAACAACAACTTTTAGTCTGGGCTACCTTTACTAGGTGAACATAAAACACATTGATATTGCTGATTTCACCCTTGGAATTGCCACCTGTGATGCATATTACACTCCTTTCCTCCTGAATACTGACTATCAAGAGGGCAGCTCTTCTGCCACACTTGTTACCCCACTTTTGCATCAATTAAACATTGATAATGGCTTTCTATCACACTCGCTCTTATTGGGTCTAGGCAATGCTTTTTGGGGTCTTTCTTAATTATTGCCTCTTCCTCTTAGTGACAATAGCATCTACAATTGTTCTTCTTAACTGCCCTATTTGGGTTGCAGCAACATTGGCTGCTGTAAAAGTATTTTCCTATTGCCTTCTTTTGACTTTGGCAATGGTGGTTTTTATCATCTTCAGAATTACAACTGCAAACAATGTTCTTATCCTGCCACCTTAGCTGATGAGCCATATTTTGGTATGCAAAGTTAGGCCCAATCCTCCACTGCTGCCTCTTGGCATTAGTTTGGCATTCAAAATTAGTAGCAGTGTCGTGGGCAATCACAAAGCTTTCCGGGGTCAAATTCAACTAGTGAACTCACAGGGTGCTGCATATGTGTCCGCTCGCTGCAGTGTCTTTGTGCATTCTGCTTCCTGGTTCCAGGTAAGTCACTTTCTCCTACTTTCCGCAGTCTGCGCTGGTCAGGCAAAGAGTGGTCCTCGCTCCAGAACTGCTCCGTTGCTAGTCTGCCACCAGAGCACTCTTCACTTTGGGGAAAGCATTTGAAATTAACACTTCCCGCTGCGCAATCTCTGCAGACACAGTGCTTGAGGGTAGGGACCCTCACAAAATCGCCATCCGCTTTCCACTATGCAGTGGCTCCGGTTTCTGCTGCCCCTCAATCTCGGCTGCAAGCCATAACATATTCTGACATCACTGACATCGTTTCCTTCAAGGGAGACAAATACATCGTCTGACCCAACGGAGTCCTCCCGCTCCCTTGGGGCCCTTCTCCTCCCAGGGGATCCTCCCAGCTAATACCACCCCCAAAGTTAGGATCAGGTAGCGACTGCCTTCCCCTAGCCACCTTGGAGGAGACTTTAGGTAGGGTTTCTGTGAAGACTTCAGAGGATGCATCACATTATCTAGGGAACACATGAAAAACCCAGTGAATGTGATTTCATCAACACAACACTGCACATGAATACTTTATACCATTGTCATTAGTCTCGGGCCACAACACATCTATGCCAGTATTCGTCAGTATAAATCTGTACGAGGCTGCATCCACAACCTATCTATGCCAGCAATGGTCATTGTAAATCGCTTGCATAAGTCTGCTTCCATAGCCTATTCATGCCAATAATGGTCACTGTATATCACATGCATGTGGCTGTTTTCACAATCTGTTTGCCATAAGTGGTCATTGTAAGTCACATTCATGAGGCTGCTGCTGGCACAACCTATCTATGCCTTCTGGTAACTGTAAATCCTGTGCATGAGGCTGCACCCACATCCTATCCCTGCCATTAATGTTCACTTTAAATCACATGAATGAAGCTGCTTCCACAACCTATTTATGTCAGTAGTGGTCCCATTAAATCCTATGCATGAATCTGCTGACACAACATATCTATGCCAACAGGACCAACCATAAAAGCACATGCACTCATGTCAAGACACGCCACGCACACATTCACAATAGGTATTACATTGAAGCACAGAGTCTAGAACAGCACCACCACCTAGGGAGTGGCAAACGGGAAGAATTGGGGCGTGCAGCGCCAGCGCACCCCTGAAGAAATTGAATATCCAAGGCAGCTGGTGGCGCGCCTTTGAGCAACGTGATTGCCAAGCAACCGCGTGAGCGGAAAGTTATTCTTCATATGTCAGCACCCTGACTGAGCGGCAGCCCCTTGGGAGAAATGGGGGCGCACTGGCACCAGGGTGGAGTCCCGGGAGGGGCAGCCGAGCCCTCCATTGCAGCTCTGCTACTGGTGTTGTAGTTGTGGCCCGGTGCATAGAGCTAAATAGTTCAGTTGGGGGGGCGCAGTAAGGGCCCCACCCAGAAAGCTGATGCTGAACTTGCCAAGAACATATTACACAGCCTGCTGTGCCACTGAGCGCTCCCTTGAGACGTTCAGCTAGCTGCTCTTTGCTGACTTGTGGATGACTACAATGCCTTTGGAATATGCAAACAAAGGAATGCATATTCTAAACACAGCTTGTGAGATGCTCTGGAGTGACACACCCTGTGACCATCATTCTTTGTTTTGACAGCTTTTCAAGTGGGGCAATTTATAAGTGATGACTCATTTAGCAAGCTATTGTTTTTACACAGTATCTGCTTACAATTTCAGTTTTAAGAAGTGAAAATGGGGCATTTGTATTCTCCAGGCCAGCACAAGGATCAGTTAGCTGACCAAACCTATGCATTCTTCAAAGAGAATTAAAATGCCACACTGAAAAAGTTGTAAAAAATGTACATATTGCACATCCCAGGAAAGGTTAACTGTCATTCTTGCTCAAGTATTCTAGAAGCTGCCTTTGGACATGGACTAAATGCATCAGCTCAGCATCAAATGTCTTTTAATTGACTAAACATGCCTGCCAGCCACACCAGATGGCACCTCATTGTGACTTTGCACGTTGATTAGGAAAGTGGGGTTCATGGTGTGCCACCATGCAGACAGTAGTCCATGGCAAATCAATACAGTGATATTTGTGCAGCAATGTTTTGTGCGCTGCACACGCCCCCACCCTGTTGGTTAATGGCGTCTATGTGGCACATATGCCTATTTTTATCTGAGGTGTCCAATGTCTATACAATAGCATACTGGAACGTTTTGTGTATGTGGCTCCGACGAGCAGGCCATACTGTGCCCACACTTAAATCCATAAAGCAAGCAAAGAAGTTGCCTCAAATTGTACATCCCCTAGGCCAAACGTCCTTTCTACACCATGTCTTTCACTAGCTGCAGGCCTGCACTAATAAGATATGCTATTGCCAGCTCTGTTAGATAAAGCATGGGCCTGCTCTTTTTTGCCGAGATAGCCCCACAGGCCTTCATAATAGTGAGGAGGTAGTGGTTGAGGAACTGTGGATCCGTTACCATGGATTAGAAGCTGGTTTTGTTTGAAATGCATCATCAGCTTATTACTGGTAAGAGGTACAATCCTTTCTGTGTAGCCTTTCTGTGCATTATTAATTAGGTCTCTCTTCTACGGTATCCTGTCCTGTCTATATTGTTATAATTCCCTAAAGATGTTTCTGTAATGGACACTGGGCATGCTCACACTGAGACCCAGCCCTTCCTCATCTAAAATTCTTCAGAAACAAGAAGCAAAATAGCCCTTTACCCCATTTGAGTGGCTGATGCATCCAAAAAACTAAGCTGTCCAAATGAGTATGTATGGATCATGGTTATAAACATTTTAATGTTAGGCTGAGTGTTTTGAACAGTTATGTGGGCACCAAGCCATGTGTCTGTTATTTATTTAGAGATTCACACATACAATCCTTTTATCACAGACTTGTTTATCCAATATAGAGATCTGTGGTCACTGTTCTAGTCATGAAAATTGCTCTGTGATTTAATGTAAAGCATACAGGAACCCTCACTGGTGCTATTTGTCCCTATGCTCACTCTAATAGAGGCATTTTGAAAGAGTACAATAAGAGTGTACCAGACTGTCCATCTTGGAATGATAACCTTCCATCAGAAAATAATTCATATGGTTAGTCTAGTATTAACCCTTGCGAAATACAAGTGAGGTGGTACGAACAGAACACCTGCAACACAGGGCTAGTGGTCAGTGTGCCCTCATACCCAGTAGGCTGGTCACACCGCAGTGTGCCAGTACGAAAAGTTTGAAACTGTGTTCAGGCAAAGCCTTCCGTAAAAGCAGGTGACAGAAAAACCATTTACTTCGGTAGCAACAGCTGTGTTTTCACATTAAAAATCTTCTGTAAAGTACTTGTATTACAATGTAATGAAATAAGGTTGGTTTATATAGTAATTGTTTATTAATATTGATGAGGGGAGTTGCCGCACAACACAGAGGTGTAGTTTGGGAGTGACGTGTGCCGAGGGGGCGGGGGGCACATTCTGGTGTTTCACCCTGGACACCAAGTCGTCTAGCAACTGCCCTGGTTAAGCAAAAGAAGAAAAAAAAATAAGTCGAAAACGCTACTAGATGATAACGCTTCGAAAACAAAAACGTGCCAAATAAGATTGGCCCAAAAACCTAATTTAAGAGGTGGTAACTTTATAAAAAATGTTCAACACTTCTTTTAAGCTATTGCAGACAACCAATGGAGGCTGAAGCACCTGCTACTGGGGCATATTGAAAGGGGCCCCTAGCGGTCCCTTACGTCTATGGAAACAAGGCGAGTCACCACACACGATAGATACGCCAGACACGAGGTTGTATTCCCAAAGCTAGGGTTTATTGCAAAGAAAAAGTCTCAGTTGGTCAACTCGGACGTGTATCTCTAGACCTCGAGGGACGCAAGAGAGTGAATTACGTACATCAGTTACATATATACAAAATGCATATCAAACAATCAGCTATTACATGTTTAACACCCCCCTTTATTGGGTTTCTTTGAACTTGGTGTGATGATGGACACTTTCGACAACTATGACACCTTCAAATATCTATTCTAGTAACAATTTGCAATTTGTGAGTGCGGAGTCATCTTTCAGTTGTTGAACAGAACACAGCGCTTCTGTTCTTGGAAGCGAGCTACATACGGGGGAAGAGTCACATTCCACACCTTGCTATCTATGAGGTGCTATTCGTGTCCAGGGCTCAGCAAGGGGGGCCGTAAGAAGAGCATAATTCAAGCCTTTAGCTGCTTTATTCTAACATATTCTACGATATAACGAGACTGGCTAGCAGCTGCAAAATGATTAAATGCCCTGCAGCTCTGCTTCAAGGCTACATTTGGGAGGGAGCCGGGCATTCTTCCTGGCGCTGCCTACGTTGTGTTTCAACAAACTTTTGTTATCCTCGCGGCCCTGCGGCCTTGTCCTTTCACGTGCAGACAACAATGTTTTACAGTCGAGCAGTGTAAGCAGAAAATGTACTGCGAAGCAATAAGAACAGAAAGCAATGAGCAATGGTTAGAAAACAAAATGGCGATTCTTGTTACATCAAAATGGGCGTTCATTGGCAAACTCGGAAACCTATATTCTGTCATATCGTGCATGAGTCGGTTGGCCCACGGCCAACAGAATACGTTTGCGGTCACATATGAGAGGTATCCATCTTTCTAGACTGACAATATCACATGCAGAGCTTATAGCTTTTGTCAAGGGCAAAACACTTCAACTCAATGATAAGTGCTTACTTACCATGTGATGTTTTGGCAAGCCCACAGTCGCGGTTTATTTCAACAACCCTGGTGTAAGCACTAGCGTCCCTTAATAGATGTGCAAATGTTATTTCTTACAACAAGGAAACCGTTTGCATGGTTGTACTCTTTTCACCAAGGAGATTGGTTCATGATATGTTTTTAATCTGTGTTTGTTGTATGTGACAATGTCCCTATATGAGCCTATTTGGGAGGACCAGCAAACTCTGGGGTGCCATTGGAAGCCACCCTCTCAAAAATGCAACCCCTGGCATTGGTGCATGGAGGAACCACCAACATCTGACACCTCTTCCAACCTCCTTTGTGAAGGCGTCCCAATGCAGGTTGCAGACCCTCCACTCTGGCATTGGAAGAATAGGCTGGATTTATGATGGCAGTTTGTATCTAAGAGCACCAAGGAGGAATCTATGGGCACAGATCACACACAGAAAGCAAGTTCTGCATGAATAGTAAATATGCCGGGTATGAGGAAGTATTCATACACTTGCCGCATGCAGAAGATAGGAAATAACAGTTCACCACTCTCACAGGTGCAGAGTTGCGAAACCATGCCAGGACCATGAGTCCCATGACCGTTCAGTCTAACTCCGATGCCAGTCGAACTCCGATGCCAGATGGAATACATAAGAACTCTGCTCACATGCTGATTGCCAATCAAGTAATTTCTGGAGACAAAGCTATGGGGAAGCCACAACAAATTGGGCATAAGGATTCAGGGATATGAGACCAATGCGAAAAAGGCGGAACTGAGAGACCCTGACAAATCCTGTGGCCTAAAGTTAATGAGGACATGTCTTAGCCAATCCACGGCAGCATTACAGCACTTAGTTCAGACTATGCAGTATACAAGACAGCAAAAAGGACGAGTGTTTCAGGACATTAGGACAGCAGTCCAGGGAGGTATGGTGTTAGAGTAGAAAGATCAAAGAAGAAAGCAAGAAGTCATAGCTTACTGGGAACTATAAATCAGTCACTGAGACAAGTCAGCCAATGAGTAAGACATGCTTCTGAGAGCCTGCTGAGGGGCCGTAGTCCAGATCCTGGCCAAGGACTGACTTCCAAAAGGAAAAAGGTTTGATTGGTTGCCTTCTGTGGGCTGTATCCCAGACCCTAGCAAATGCCATTGACCCTGGTCGAAAAGAACAAACACAGAGCCTTTTGTGGTTCATACCTAGAAGGGTATCCTTTGACTAGAGGTTGAGAATAACTTGACCTTGGTATCCCCAAAGGTAAGGGGAGTACCCCTCAACCTATGTGCAATTCGGAAGAAATGCTAGGAGCGTGGAACCTCCATAAAAAAAACGAATAACTTTGGGACTCTGAACACTAGGTCTATGTGGAATTCGGCCATACACACAGTGGGTATGCGTTTGCCTGAGCTTTTTAATTAAATGGAATGATGGTAGACTAACCTCGGCAAAATGTGTGGGGTTAATGCACACACATTTGCAGACCTTGACAAACGCATAGACCCATTTACTATGAGTGGACACAGCCTCAGGCAGTCCACCCTGTCATTTTTAGTTGGGATAGGACAGCCTAGAGTACACTGTCATCTCCATAAAGGGGGAGGTCCAACCTTCCCCCCTGCCATGGCCAAATTTATCCGGCCTACTCTTTTGTTGGGCCCTGCAGGTGGTGGCAGAAATTAGCATACAAATTAGAGGGTACTTCAAACAGGCCCACATGATGCCTGGCTGCAGAGGTTAACAAAGGCGACCGGAAACTCCAACAACCTTTCATATGTAACTGTGTCAACCCCAAGCCAGTTCCCACCCTCAGTATCTATGACAGTGAGCTGTCATGTCTGGGACTGTGTCTTTACAGTAGGCCACACCACAGGGGGACCCCGTTCATAAGGTACAAGAATGTGGTTTGCAGGAGCTAGAGAGTCTGGTCTTGCAGCAGCTTCAAGGGAGACCTGCCACTTTAATCAGGAACCACAGAGAGATTAATTAACCAGAGAGACTCCTTCATCCACAACAAACAGGAGGATGGGTGGGACTTAGTATCAAAGGTTTTCACTTCTTTACCTTCGTGAAAGCACTCTGGTTATGACCTCATGCATACAGGAGATTGTTGGTAGGAGCCCCAGGATTGGTTCATTAAGGTAGGCTTAGCCTACACAAATCACTGTGGCTCATTTGGCTTTAAAAGAGAGCTGAGTCCCTATTTTGCCAGATAATTTGAAGACTTTGCAAGGAGTAGCAAGAAGAACTCATCATTTGACCCTGTCTGAAGGTACACCTGCCTTACATCTTTCGCCAGTGAAGGAAGGCCAGGACCTCCAAAGAGGGAAGCAAGATCCCTCCCCTAAACATCTCCCAGGAACAGAGGGAAATACTGAATCCAGAGGACCCCCTAGCCGCTCCAGAAGGGGCACCTAGCCTGCACACATTGTGCCCTGCTAAGTTCTGCAGCAAGCTTCCTATGCAGGAAGTGCCAGAAGGTCTCGGACACTGAAACCAATGACAAGGCAGCTGCCTGCAACACACTCCTCAGCTTTGGGCTGTCCACCTTAAAGGACGCCACAAGCCCATTGAAGAAGTTGCGAGAAGTGCCTTAATGAGCTTCTACCGACGTCTGCCTTAAAGGACTTTTTTGAGCCAGTCGAGTTCCTCGAGCTGCAACCGACTACAACGCTGACCGTGTCAAGCTGCAGTCACTTAAAGACATCCGAGACGTCTCGACCAGTGCTTCAGAACTGCTGACCAGCACTGAGACAATTCCTGACCTGAGCTGCCATCTCTGCCAGCCTGCAGCTGTTTTTCCAGCTTCGCTCTCCGAACCGTCTTCCCGCCTGATACCCGCAGCTGACATCTGGATCTCTGTCACAGAAGCCTGCAAAGCACACTGAAGCCCGCTCAACCCTGTGGACCACCAAGAACACCTACAGGACAAGGTACATTGTGGGTCTGTCCCCCAGGTCCTTCCCAGAACGCCACAAGAGATAATTTAAGATCTGTTGCTCTCTTTGTGCTGAAAGCCAAGAAACCTTAAACTGTTATGGTTATTAACCATACCGACTACCTTCCCCTCAGTATCCAGAGTGTATTCCTTTTCCTTCTTTGAAACTGTCTGTCCACTGCATACCTTTCTGGGTGGGTTGTATTTCGTAGTGTTGCTAGAACTGTCTGTTGTGATACAAAAAAAGTAGGTATTTTTGATACAATCTTGACTGGACAGTCCCTTTTATCATTGGGTAATGTATTTTCACTGTGTTGCACCTAACCATTGATCCACGACCTTCCGGAGATAAGCCTGCCGTTCCGTCCACGTTTCCAAAATTGGATAACTAGGTTTATAATTTGCCTGTTATTCCAATCTGTTCGGATCCCTTCTGGTGTGATTGATGGTTTAGAAACCAGTATTCACCCCTGGACCACAGTTGCCCCGGAAGTTGATTCGTCACAAGGTCCTATGTGACACTAGGAAGTTTGATACTCAGGGAAATATTTTCTATTTGGGGCTAGAACATCTTGAACTGGGACTGGCAAAGCCAATCTAATCTTCGTAGCCATTCTCTTTTGAGTGTTGGGGAACTGGCCTATATTGGAACAAGTTTACTCGAATGTGCTGCCTATTGTTTGTGTAGGAGAGACAGGAGGACACCCCTATGGCCTCTCGGTCTGGGTGGGGTAGGAATGCATAAAACCCAGGAGTCTAGTCTGGTTACTCTCTCTACTTTATTCGCTCCCTGCCTGAGCACTTTTTCGCATAGTAAAGCCAAGTAGGCCTTCCTATTTTGGTATTACCCATTTCACCACTATCAAGCTCATCCAACTCTTCTTTTTGTCATAATAAAGGTGTTGAAACTTACGATGAGTCCCGAGTGATTTTGTCGCCTATCACATTTACATTTTCAAAATGGCTCCTATGTAGTCCCTATGCTGCCCCTTAAGTAGTAGAGACCACTTTCTCTGCTTCTCCTCGAATTACTGTGTGTAGAAACAACATTCATCTTCACTGTGACAAGATAGCAATGAGTGCTTTAGAATCTCACCCCCGAGAACTGTGCATGACCCTGCTAAGCAAGGATAACTAGGATTTTCATATGTCCAAAATTGATCAAATGAGTGCCGTTGAGTGAGCTACTTTTCTTAGGGTAAGCAGCACTACAGATTTCTGTTTGTGGCATGGACTGTGTAAAGGGTTGACATTTATTTGTATAACTCATTATCCCTGTAGCAACGAAAGTGCTGGGGAGTAAGAATGTGAACAGTGTTATAGGAAAACATGTCATAACCTCACTGGCGAAAAGACTAGCATGTTAGACCAACATATTGATGTTGTATTAAAAGGGGCCAAATGGTCTTTTTGAATTAATGCTCTGATAATGCTGACTTTTGAGCAATTTACTGGTCAGAGTCCTCGGGTGATAATATATCTACTTTTTATGAACCCAATAAGTGACTTGTTATATCTAGTAAAGTTTAAACCAATTATTGGTTCTTTCTTGATGGATTGAGGAACATGACTTGTCCAGTAGTCCAGTGCTCGTTAAACATTTCAATAGGCTAGTATAATTTTGTTTCCAAAGCACCGAGGTCATTCTGATGAAGTGGTTTGTCTGATGGCCTACTGGAAAAATAACCACTGGCAATGCCAATAGGTTTTTGCTTTCGTGTTGACATGGGATAGGTATTTGCCATGCACTGCCATCATGCTTCCCCCTATGGTTTTTAAAGTGCTCCATTGTTTCCTGAAACAAGGTCTGCGCCCAATAAATGCTATATTAATACTAGTAGGCCATTAATTGCAGCTTCTGTAAAATAGTGTGAGTGCATAGGCATATAATAGCATCTGGGCCCAGCCTATCTAATTCCTATCACTAGCCAAAACTGTTGGCTTTGCCAATGCTTGTCTTTAACAGAACTTGTGTGTATTTAAGGAAGGCATGGTATCAAAGCAAGACAGACACAAGTGAATACAGTTCAATGGTGTTTATTAAACTGTAAAAATGTGTGAGACAGATGCCTAATCTAAACCTAACTCTAAGAAGAGAGCAAGCTACGACCATCAAATAACAATAATACAGTCCTAGTGGAGTCTAGTCAAATAAAAAGGGCTTATACTAAAAAAAAACTATGACAGAAAGAAAGAACACATATGCACACCTAGAATGCTTCAGGATTCAACCTGTTTCATGGTTTTATGATTGGTAGTGAGGTGCTGAGGAGTGTAACACAACCCTGACACTAGGTTGTGAGTTTGAGAAAACTGGAAAGGAGAGTGTAACCACAAAATGTGGACCCCTCGCGTCCCCTGCACACTCGAGAATACTGTCAGTAGACAGTCAATATATGTAGTTTTCAGGATTGTAATATTTTGGATACCCGAGTCAATTTAAAAATACATGGATAGTTCAATATTAATACTTCAATTACTTTCTTAGAAAAGAAGGTTAATAATTGTGCTTGTAATGAATTAGTATACCTCTAGGTTCACAGAGACATATTTGTTTATTCACAAATATAGTAAGTCAGTTTCTTTTGTTAACATGCAAACCATTTCTCACCAATTTTTGTTGCATATCATACAATTTATACGAAACATTTAGCAATCCCTGATTTCTCATACGTATTAGTACATAAAAACTCAACGGGTTTCGGGAAAAATCCCTTTTTCTGGAGTAAATGTTAATGATTGTCAAAGTCTATTAGTGTCCATATAGTTTTCTTCAGTTCCTAAACTTCAACAGCGATATTTCTGGATATCTACAAGAGAAATGATAATTCTCAGATGGAATTACGCTTATTAAGCCAGTAATGAGTATTTCTTACTAATAGCTTACATCAAATTAGCACAGTAGTTCATACCTCACATAGATGCCCCACGGTTGTGTCTAAGGGTCTGAGTTGCTGAAATTAACTTCATTCCAGTCTTCTGTGGCATGATATGGTAAATATGCTCCCTATAAATCAACGATTAATCTAATTAGCACATGTGAAAAAATTTTGTTTAAAGAAAATGAATGTACAATATTCTTTAAAGAAAGGATTTATAAAGAAATGTACCTTTTTTAATTGGGTTGTGAGGAGCTTGAGTCGACCTTGTGAAAATACTGTGGATGCCTGAAGATAGGGGTAAAACCTATTGCCAGTCCTTACTTCTAAATGCAGAATAGTGTGGGATAATGTTCACAAAGAAAGAAAGACACAGTCCCTGGGCTTGAGGCCATGGCTAAGACTTGCAGTTCTGTTCTGGATGAGTTGCAGAGGGCGTAAGGCTGAAGAAGGGAGGTTGAGGAAGAGCCTGTTGCAGTAGTCCAGCATAGAGAGAACCAGGGCTCTGGAGACAGTAAGCTGCTGGGTGAAGGTGAGAAAAGTTAGAGTACCTCGGAGGAGGTGCAGCTGGTAGTTAGACTTTTTAGAGATGTCCGAAATGTGAGAGAAGAAGGAGAGAGTGGAGTAAAAAATGACCCCAAGGTTTCTTGCCTCGCAGGTGGGGGCGGGCGCAGGATCAAGGGAGGTTGGCCAGAGTGAAAGTGGTAAAGAGGCAGCAGGGGTACCAAAGCGAACAATCTCAGTCTTGCTGGCGTTGAGGCAGAGGTCATTTGCATTACACCATGACTGAATAGCAGACAGTCAGATATGAGCAAAGAGGACGAGGTGGCTGTGGGTATCCTGAAAGATATTTCAGTAGACGTTGAAGAGCCAGGGGGATAGGTTAGATTCCTGGGAACGCCACAAGTAGTGAGAGCTATAGTTGAGAGAAAGGCTCTGAGTTCCACCTGGGATGGGTGGTCTCATAGAAAGGAGGGTAACTATGCCAGAGCCTGACCTATGATTCCCGGGGTGTCACAGAGACTTGCGATCAGGATGTTTTGGTTAACCGTGTTAAAGGCAGAGGATTTGAGAGCAGGTTTTCACAAGTGTTCAGAAAAGCAGTTTCCGTGCCTCTGGATGCTCTAAACCCAGACTGATGGTCATTGAAGCAACCAATGGATTCAGTGTGAAGGGTCAGCTGAGATATAGCCAACTTCTCAAGGAGTTTGCCCAGGAAAGAAGTGTTGGAGATAGGGGGGTAGTTTGCCAGAATGGAGGGGTCGGCAGCGGGTTTCTTGAGCAGAGGGTGCATAAGGGAGTGTTTAAGCGCAGTTGGAAAAACTCCAGTGGAAAAGGAGAGATTGCAGAGTTCAGGCAGGGCTGGAGCGGGGGAGTCAATTTTGCCTTTAATGGTTTTAGTGGGGCAGGGCTCCACCTGTTTGAATGAAGCCTTCATAGATCGGACTTGTCTGGAGACCTCATCAGGTGTGACGGGTGACAGAGAAGAGAGGGTAAGTGGAGGGGGGACCAAGGGAGGCTCCGGTGTTGGTGTATGCTGTGTTGTGGTGGAAAGAATGTCTTGGGTTTTTGTGGTGAAGTGTGCAGCCAGGGGTGAGCAAAGGTCCTAGGTGGGTGTGACAGAAGAAGAGGTTTCTGCAGGATTGGCCCGCTCCTTGCAGACTTTTAAAAGTTCTGCCGTGTTGTTTGATGCCACAGAGATGTGGGCTTGAATACACTTGCATTTAAGGGCAGTTTGGTCAGAGTCGTACCAAGAGTTTCGCTTTTTGCAAGGCTTCAGTTGGACCCTCATGGCAGGGGCAAGAGTGTAAGGGTGTTGGAGATAGAATATATATATATATATATATATATATATATATATATATATATATATATATATATATATATATTTCTGAGGCTTGTTGAATCTGCTTAGATCACATGCTGTGCATAGGCCGACGTCTAGTGGAAGCTGCAGAGTATTACAGTTTGTTTTTGAAACTTGAAAATGGGCTTCGACACAGGGCGTGCCAGTAATACTATCTCTAGTGTGACGTCCACTGTACCTATGATCCCTCACGCGTCTAGGACCCTCAGATTGTTTTTTCTGCCATATTTGTCGGAAGCATTGCGTGGAGTTCCCTGGCTTTCAGCCATATTTTGCTAAATATCATATAATTTCCCCGTTCTTCCACTCCCACGTCGAGACATCGAAGTTCGAAGACCGAAGCCGGTCCGGAGAACAAACAACCGTTGAGAGCTGTATGACAGACTTTTGGCCTCGAAAGGCCTCTGGCCTCGGCCAGGCCTTGGAAGGCCTCTGGCCTCAGCCCTGAAAGTAGGGAGAGTGGGGGGTGGAAACATACTCTACACTATTATTTTTCCTACACACACTAGCCCGCTGCCACAGGGTGCGTATGGAGGGTACCTCATTTAAATTTTGCCACCTGTAACCTCTGCTTGCCGAGGGATCACCCCGAGGCAAACTGCAGAGCGTGTAGCCGGTTCAAGGCTAAAACACTAAAGGACCGCTCGAACAAACATTGAGCCCACCACGCCAGGCAACTTGAGGCCATGGAAGCGGAGGGCGCCTTCAGTGATGGCAGCAACGCCATACTTTCGGACGGCGAGGGCAAAGAGGTGTCGAAAGACACCCAAGCGCAAGTCCCGACCTCAGAAGATTGTCCGGCAGGGCAGTTATGGGGAACACACCTGAGCGACACGAGCGCTACCCACACCACTTCTACACCTAAACACTCGAAGTCCAACCGAGACTCGACACGTGTGTCCAGTTCTCGGAAAAAGGCTCGAAGAGAGCGATCCACCGAATCGGTGTCCTCTGGGCGTTCCCGGCCAAGATCGCTGCACGACACGAGGCAACTGTCCACAGTTGCCAAAGCTGCCTCACTCACCAAAGTCACGGAGGTACGCTCATCAGAAGATGAATCCGACCTCCAGCCCCAGGCCGCACACCAGAAGTCGGCTCGGCAGACAGTTGGGCGGCTGCTTCCGAGTCCCGACGTGCTCACTCTAAAGAAAGAGACACTACCCCCGAATCTCGACGCCAGGCGTCAGAAAGCTCAGAGAAGGTGAAAACATCAGGGAAACGCTGTTCTACTCATGGGGAAGGTGGTAAACAGCAGAAGAAACCATCTCACCCTTCTTCTGCACCACAGACACATAAGGACATTTCAAAGTCTTCAGATAAGCATAAATCCAAGACCCCTGTCCAGGCCCCTAGGTCCAAACAAGGAATAGAAGGGGAACCCTCTCAGGAAATGGTCATTCCCAGCTCCAAAAAATGGACCAGTGAAGATATAGACAGGGTAATGACTAGAATATCCTCCCAACTGACTTCTACTCCAAGAACCCAGAGCACTTCCTCACATGTACCCCGGACAGTGCTACTCCTTCAGGATCCAGGGACCCTCAACCCCCTACTAAGAAACCTCGGGTTGAGACTCCAACTCAGGGACTGATTTTAGACCCTTTTTACATACAGCTTTACACTCAGTATGGTGAGGATCCACAACAGTACGATGAGGATCCAGACTTAGTAACGTTGGATGACTAAACTGGGGTGGACTATTATGGGGATGACGAGGGCCAAGAGGGGGAGGAAGATGACGTCGCAGAAGTCTACAGGATAGACTCGCCTGTTCACAAAGAACTTCAGGTTACCGACTCTCCGGTAGACAACCAGCCCCTCCTAAATGAGGTTTTGGCTAGAGCGGCGGAGCACTTCCGCATAGACACTCAGGGGGCACAGGAGGAGAGGGACTTTGCAGAAGAACTAGTGGGAGAGAAGAGACCCATTGCCAAAGCCATTTCAATTCTCAAGTCCATCCAATGGAGAATTGATCCTTCCCTTCTTACTCCTAACCACACCAGGGCCGTAAACCCCAGAATCGAGAAACTCTTCAGGGCCGCCCAGTCAGACCCACTTTACATAAGGGGTCAACTGAAGCCCGACTCCTTGGTAGTTACTAACACCAGAAACAGGGCGGGGACACCTCTATCATCATCTGAGACCCCCCCAGACATGGAGAGCAAGAGAATTTACGGGTTGGGAAGGAAGGTAGCCTCCACTTCCGCTTACCAGACAAGGATTGCCAACACCACCACTCTGCTGGCAAGTTACAGTTGCCACCAGTGGGAGCAGGTAGCTGCCCTCATTGACTCCGCACCGGAACCACTAAAGGGTCAGTTGGCCCAGGTCGCGCCTGAGGGGAGAGCCGTGTCCGGTTGCATCCTTAAAGCAACCTTTGATGCCGCAGATAACACGGGCATGCTCATAGCAGAGAGCACGGTCATTAAGAGACATGCTTGGTTAAGACAGTCAGGGTTCAAACCCAAGACACAAGCATCCCTAATTGACATGCCGGTGGAATCAAATCTCCTATTTGGCAAGGCGGTTGAGGACGCATTAAAAACTGCCAAAGACGAGTATGATACTCTGAAATCCCTGCGACAGTTGACCAACAAGCCCCCTAATCAAAGAGGCAATGGTAATTTTCGTCACCCACGCGGCCAAAATTCACAAAGGGGCTCCAATTATACACAGGGGCAGGGTACATCCTGGGGTAACAACCAGCAGACTACCCAAGGTTACGGCAGAGGAAACAAAAGGGGCCGTGGTAGAGGTAGATGCAGCCCCAGCAGAGGCTGCACGCCTCCTGCAAAACAGTGACGCTGCGCTCAGGGTCCCTTCTCACGCATCCCCAGTAGGGGGACGCATTTCCAACTTCATCCAAGCTTGGGAAGGGATCACATCAGACAGATGGGTGCTGTCCACAGTGTCCGAAGGATAATGCATAGAACTGCTCGAGCGTCCCCAAAACCACCTTCCACGTCAAAAGATACATTCCTTGGACCACCAAAAGATCCTCCTCGAGGAGATCGTCAATCTTCTAGCAAAGGACGCGATATAACTCGTCCCGGGTAACCAGGTAAACAAGGGTATTTATTCAACTTACTTCCTTGTACCAAAGAAAGATTTGGCAATGCGCCCAGTATTAGATTTATGCCCTGCAAACAAGTATGTCAAGCCCCAAAGGTTTTGCATGACTACTCTCCAAGAGGTAATCCCTCTCCTAAAAAAAAGGGGGATTACATGGCAACACTGGATATGAAAGATGCCTATTTTCATATTTCCATGTTCCCAGCGCACAGAAGATTCTTGCGCTTCAAGGTGGACTGTCAGCACTACCAGTTCAAGGTGCTGCCCTTCGGTATAGCCTCGGCTCCAAGGGTATTCACCAAGGTACTGGCGGTGGCGGCGGCACACCTGCGCAGGGAGGCAATCTCGGTGTACCCTTACCTGGACGACTGGCTCATCACAGGGGAGACCCCAGTAATTTGCAGGTCAAACATTCACAGAACGATCAACCTCCTCTTCGAATTGAGTTTCTCCATAAACGAGAAGAAGTCAGGTCTGGTGCCGAGCACCTCCAAACAGTTCCTAGGAGCTGTCTTAAACATTCAAGAGAGGTTGGCCTTTCCATCAGAGGAAAGAATTCGGAATCCACTACTGCAAATTCCTCTATACCAGCCCGGTCGCCAGATAAGGGTGCGCAATGCAATGCATTTGCTAGGCATGATGGCGTCATGTATTTACCTGTCCCCCCACGCACGCCTGCGCATGCGACCCATGCAAGAATGGTTGGCGAAACAGTGGTCTCAGGTAAGTGGTCAGTGGGACGATCTAGTGGTCGTTTCGCCAACACTTGTACAAAGTCTTCACTGGTGGACAAGAGAGAACCTGTCAAAGGGGAAACCCTTTTACGATCCAGAAGTACAGGCTGTAGTCACAACAGACGCATCCCTGTCAGGGTGGGGTGCACACCTCCTTCACCACACAGCTCAGGGTCCCTGGTCTCACACAGTAGCCAAGAATCATATCAATCTGCTAGAGCTTCTGGCAGTATTCAGAGCGCTTCAAGCGTTCGAGCCCCACCTGTTGAACCTGTCAGTGCAGATCCTTACGGACAGCACAACAGCGATGTTTTACCTAAACAAACAGGGAGGGACTTGTTCGCCAAATCTGTCCAAGCCTGCCCAGAAAATTTGGATATGTGCACTCAGATGGAACATTTACCTGTCATCTCAACATGTTCCAGGGGATCTCAATTTGCTAGCAGACGCTTTGAGCAGAGATCCCCTCCCAGAAGAACACGAATGATTCTACTAAGAGAAGTTGTAGAAGACATCTTCTCACAGTGGGGTTTCCCCACTACAGACCTATTTGCCACATGCGAAAACAGGCAATGCCCAGGATTCGCATCCAGGTTCCCTCAGCCAGACTCCAAGGGGAACGCCCTGTGGATGAACTGGTCAGGGATGTTTGCGTACGCTTTTCCACCGACCCCCCTCATCAGGAAGGTGGTCAGCAAGATGCACAGGCAATCGATGACGCTCATCCTAGTTGCTCCCATGTGGGCGAGGCAACCGTGGTTCCCATACCTACGCAGACTAGCGGTGTGCGAACCCATCAGACTCCCGTGCTGGTACAACCTACTGTCCCAGCACCAAGGTCAAACAGTGCATCCTTAACCCTGCTCAATGAACCTGGCAGCATGGCTCCTGAAGTCATAGAGTTTGGACATCTCAACTTACCACAGAGATGTATGGACATCCTAAAAAAATCTAGGAAACCTAACACGAGACACTGTTACTTTGATAAATGGAAAAGATTTGTTATCTGGTGCCAGAATAAGCAAATCAACCCGGTTGATTGCACTCCTTCCAATATTGTCACATATATGCTCGACCTGCTGGATGCAGGGTTGGTATTTAACTCACTCAAGGTAGACCTGGCAGCGCTGTCAGCCTACACCACCTCCCACAACAAGGTTTTGTGGTGGAAGGTACCAGTGGTTAAAGCTTTCATGGAAGGGGTAAAGAGACTCCACCCTCCAATTTCAAACCCACCACCTGGATGGGACCTTAATGTGGTGCTTGCTAAGCTCATGGGCCCACCCTTTGAACCCATGCATAAAGCCAGTCCCAAACATCTGACCTATAAAACTGCCTTCTTAGTAGCCATTACATCCATATGAAGGGTCAGTGAAATTCAGGCTCTGTCAGTGCAGGATCCTTTCTTTACTGTTCATAAGGATAAACTGGTTCTACGAATAGACCCTAGGTTCTCACCTAAGTTCATTTCTAAATTCCACGTTAACCAGTTCATTGAGCTTCCGGCCTTCTTCCAAGAACCCAAAAGCTCTGCTGAGGTGAAACTACACACTAGATGTGCAAAGAGCGGTCCTCTACTACGTAGAAAAGACCAGGCCGCTAAGAAAAACAGACCAACTGTTTGTCTCCGTAGCTACAGGCAGAGAAGGAGATTGCGGCTCTAAAGGTGCCATCTCCAAGTGGATAGTCAATTGTGCCAGCTATGTTACTCCCTTTCTGAAAAGACTCTGCCTTTTACGCCAAGGGCCCACTCTACAAGAGGCATTGGGGCCACGCTGGCTTTCATTGCAAATGTACCCCTTGACACCATTTGCAAAGCAGCTACATGGAGCTCTATTCACACTTTTACTCAGCACTACTGCATTGACACTCATTCCAAGACAGATACGCAAGTGGGACAAGTGGTTCTAAGACATTTATTTGCTCATGGCCCTTCTCACATCCCCCCTCCTTCTAACACTGCTTGCTAATCTATGCACAGCATGTGATCTAAGCAGATTCAACAAGCCTCAGAAGAGATACATTACTCACCGTAATCGTATTTCTGATGCTTGTATCTGCTTAGATTCACATGCGACCCACCCTTCCTCCCCTCTGAGAGAAAGCGCATGGATGCTTGTAGTCTTATCTTTCTATCTATCTGCTTGGATAATCTGTACTCACGCTACTCCTCATGCTACCTCATGTCAGAAAAAATTCAATCTGAGGGTCCTACATGCGTGAGGGATCATGGGTACAGTGGACGTCACACTAGGGATAGTATTACTGGCACGCCCTGTGTCGACGCCCATTTTCGAGTTTCGAAAAACAAACTGTAGCACTCCTGAGCTTCCACTAGATGTCGGCCTATGCACAACATGTGAATCTAAGCAGATACAAGCATCAGAAATACGATTACGGTGAGTAATGTATCCCATATATATCTACAGGAAGGACCAATGATTTTTTGATCACATCCAAATGTACAACAGATAAGAAATTGGATTTGACGGGAAGCAGGAGCTTCTTACAATGGGGTGAGTTTGAGTGACCCTCTGATGGGGTTGTGGAGGTGCGTCAATAGAACAGTCAAAGGGGACAATACATCAGTGGATATTGAGACATTAAGAACAACAAACATTAGACATTTTTAAGTGCAGCTAGGCGGTATGGCCATCTGACTTCGGGATGTGACCGTGATGGATGAAGTGCTAGAGTGGAGGCAGAGAAAGTGAGAGACAGTAGCAGGTTTGGAAGCAAGGGTAAAATGTTAGCTAGAAGGCAGATGAGGGGAAGGTTAAGAGGGTAACTCGGTGGTAGGCTTTTAGTTTGGTTTTGATCAAATCCGTGTGTACTGTCTCTCTGATGTCTGGGGGAAGAGAATTTCATGCAAGTGAAGCATGAAGAGAGAAAAAGCGGACGCGAGAGGCAGCACAGGGAGGGCGAGGTGCCACAAGCGTAGTCAAGAAGGCTAAACAGAGATTACAACAATGCTTGTAGAGTTGGGGAGAAGAGGATAGCTACAGTGATGCATTACGGTGGATAGATTTGTGAACCAGGAGAAGAAATGTATATGTGGCCCTGTTTTGCATCATCAGCCATCCAGCCTAGTGACGGTGCAAGGAAATAGCTGTGAAGCGAGGGTTGCTCAACAATAGCACTAAAAATTGTAGTAAATGATTTTGTTGAGAGGACGGAACGCCTAGTTGGGGATACCAAAGAGGATGCTAGCACAGAAGTCCAATTTCGAGAAGACAAGAATGTTTAAGAGATGCTTGACTGTGTTGGTGCCTAGTTTTCCTAATAGTTGTGAGAAGGATCATAGGTGAAGTTGAGGTTTCTAGCTGAAGAAGAGTATGGTAGAGTGTCAGGTGGGAACTGAATAGGCAGGGGAAGAGATGAAAGAGAGTATTTGGCAGGGAAGAATAGCACCTTTGTTTTGGTAGAGTTGAACACCAGAGAGTGGAAAGCCATCCAATTTTTAATGGCACATAAAGAGTTGGATATTTTGATATAGAGATCAGAGAAGAGGTCAGGAAAATAGGAGGAGGTTTGGGTGTCGTCCACAAAGAGTTGGTGCGAGAATCCAAAGAAGAGATTAGTGCCCCAAGAGCCGAGGTGTGGAGTGTAAAGAGGAGAGGACCCGAAACAGAGACTTGTGAAACACCACAAGTTAGAGGAGTGAGTTGAGAGGTGTTTTTGCTCCAGGAGACAGAGAATTGGCAAGGTGCCAGGTAGGATTCAATCCAGGCAAGGGCTCAGTTGCGAATCTCAAGAAGAAAGAGAGTATAAGGAGATCATAGTGATTGCCAGTATCAAAGGCAGCCGACAGGTCAAGGAGAATTAAGATGAAGGATAGGTTGGAGTGCTTAACGGAAGCAATGAAGTTGGACACATTCATGAGCGCAGTTTCTGTGGAGTGACATTAGCAGAAACCTGCTTGTGGGGGTCCTTGAAAGTTGTGGATGTCTAAGAAATTGTTAAGATGGATGAACACCAACCCTTTGAGCACTTTAGAGTATTGCGGAAGGAGAGAAACAGGGCGAACGTTAGCTAGTAGGTTTGGGGCAGCCCCTTGCTTTTTAGGAGAGGGATGGCCGTGGTCATTGTGAAAATAGAGGGAAAGCAAGCAGACTTGAAGGATAGGCTGAAGAGCTGCTAAAGGACCAATGGGCTGGACTACCTGAGGAGCGAGAGAGTTGATGGGGGTACACAAGGGGAGAGCCTTCATCAGTAGCGATAAGCCTTCTTCAGCATTAGTGTGACTAAAGTGGGAGATAGAGGCAAAGGATGATGGCAGAGCAGAGTGCAGAATGTAGAAGGTGGCGTTTGAGGAAGGTCATGAGAGAGTCTTCAGTGGAGGGGTGCATACTGCTTATACATCAATTGGTTAAGGCGTTTTTATTATCTAAGTAGTTAATTTACAGATCCAGTTAAGCCAATAACTTGCTCTAGACTTCCTTGAAGTAACACTGGCAGTAACGCTGGCAGGCACTTTGAGCACAGTTTGATGTTACATCTTCATAAAGCTAACTCAAAGAGATCCTAGTGCAATGTGTTTTGCCATTTTGCACTTAGCGCAAATGAACATCTGGAAAACACCAGATATGTATGTAACACAATTTCGAGGGGATTGTGTCCTCCGACGTATTCCACATCTATGATAGTAATGGCCGCAGCAGAGCTGCGGTCATTACTATCATAGATGTGGAATACGTCGGAGGAACATCCCATCGAAAATAATGTTACCAGGTACGAAAGTAACTTGTTCATTGAACTGACACAATACAAATTTACAATCAGAAGTCAAAAAATAGATCAAAATATACAGTATTTAATCTCGTTTCATAACATGTACCGTCCTGATCAAATGTATACAGTTTACTGAATGATTTCTAAATGTACAATTTCCCTGAAGAAGCCCAGAGGGTGAAACACTTGTACCTGTTATTGTTTTACTCTCTAAACGAAGAACTGTTATCAACACATAATAGGCATACATGCTTATGAATTCGTTTTTTACTTTAACCAAAGGACTGTTATCCACTCATAAATATCTTGTATAGCAATAATGTCAAACATTCATAATCTTTGAAAAAAATGAACGCATTCTCAATAATGACAGAAATATTACTGTGTTCATTTCCAGCGACCGCAAATGTGCATCCAGAATAACACCCGCTATGGATGCAACACATTATTGACCAGACACAGGATGAGAGTCCAGTTTTTGGATTGGCACGTGTAACTGAGGCCTACAAATTAAATACTCATGAATATTGGATTCCAGAGCTCATAAATGTATTTCCATCACTCTATGTAGCCAATGCCACCTATCTTTATTTTCGACTCATTTCCCAACAAGGCCAAAACATGTCTGGGGATGCTTGTTGTCTAGTGCAGAAGGGATGTGACCAAGCAGTTTGGGCTGGACTGCCTCCTGTGGGGTGGGACTGCGCCAGATTTGCACATGGTCTTTCCCCTTTTGTAATGGCTTGGCAGGTGAAGAACAATGGTCTATAGGGTGGCCCAGAGCAATGCCAAAGTTGTAAACCTTCCGGCCATCACCTCTTTTGTTCGTCTTTTTTAAACACAAAATCGATCACCAACATCTAAGGGATCTCGACTAGGAAAAGTGGAATTTGAATCCCTCACAGTGGTTCCAGTGCATCCAAGCTCTTGTTTGCAGAGAATGTACAAAAGTGTTGCTCCCAGATGATTGGAATGGTGAGGTTACGGGATCATGTTTGATCCCTTTAATTGATTGATTAGGTGTCTGCAAGGGAGTTTCCTAAACACAAAACATTGGCGGCATCCTCAAGCTGGTACCTTGGGCTCTTGGCTGCTCTTAATTGAAATCAATTGGTGCTTCTGCTTCAACATTGGTCTCCGACCTCTCGCCAATATGAAACCCTTGTCCCTATCTTTCCAGGGTTACACCAGTACCTGAATTTGTTGATGATACTTTCCATCTTAAGTAGATGGGTGCGCTGGAATCCTCTTCCACCATTAGTCCTGACCACCAATTCCAGCAAGTTTTGTGGGAGGCAGACCTCGAGAAGCAGTCAGCTTTGGAGAAGTCGTCCCGGAAAGAATTCTCCAGGTCCTCTAATTGTCAAGAGCCAGAAGTTATTTCTCAGGCTACACTTTATTTTGCCCCTTTGCTTGAGAGGTATGTAGTGCCAAATGAAGGATGGACACGTTTTAACTCTGTGTGGTTAAGATAGCCCTCAAGATAGGGCTCTGGGACAAGAGGCATCTTCTTCCATTGACTGTGGCCTATCTCCCAGTGAAGAAGAATAGGCTTTTGGGTCAGTCGAGCAGGATGTTCCTGTTCTCAGTGCGTTAGTCCCCGACTCCAAAGGTTTTTCAACAGATCATATGAGATTTGTTTGCCAAAAACTTCAACACCCTGATTTTTATCTTTTTTCAAAGACGTGGACTTGGTTTAGAAGCAGGATGCCCTATCATTCATTTTGTCCCCTGGCCTTTTGTTTTAGTTCCTGTATGCCTTTCAGTTCTACCTCAAGTAAGGTCAGTGACCCAAAACGCTGCATGATGAGTTAATGACAGCTTGGATGCGGATTGTTAATCCTAGAAGTAGGAAAACACTGATTTTAATTATTCAAAATAGAAATTCTACCAGAAGCTGTAATAACGGAGATGAGGGTTGCACTGGGTCTGGTGAACGCCCCACATGTTCCAGAGTATGCCGAGAATACAAGCTGAGAACTGGTGTATAAACAGTCAGTAAAACACTAAGGGACATGCAGCCGCCAGTAAGAGTAGACTAATTTGTGTGACACAAGTAGGGTGCAAAATGTTTGCATTCACATAAGTAGGAGGTTGCAGAATACCCAGACAGAGCTGCACAAGTAGTATAGACATGAGCAGGTAGGGGAGCGTGCATGTTGCAGCATATACTGGCAGGGAACAACAAATGGCAGCATGCACGCAAGACACGAAGAACACAACATGGCGGATGAATATACAGCGCCCCGAGTGGCTGCCAAAGGAAAGCACACACACGTTAGAATAGCAGAAAATAAATAGATGAATTTGATAACTGAACACTGGTACTTTACCACGTGATCCGACAAGGGTATTTTATTCCAGGCCCAATTAGATAGTGCACCTGCTATTTTCTTAGTATATCCAGGCATAGAGACGGCATGCCAAGGCCACGAACAAACTGACAGGGAATGAGAAGGGAGTAATTTCTTTAAACTAGATCATAACGGTTCGCCCATCTCTCCTTCCCCACCACGTAACTTGGCACAGCATATGCTAGAGGTCAGATGAACAAACGACGGATCAATTACATTTTGTTCTTCTTATCGACTAGTGTACTAGAATGTCAACCAATGGCATGATAGATTGAAATGTATCATTGTCGAAGGATGTATCTAGGCAGAATTATTAGTTGTAGAAGAATCAATAGTAAAAGGGTCACTTATAGATAGCTATATGTTCTTAATATGACGTCAGCTATGACTTTTTCTTTGCTTAAAATCTCGTTATTCCTAACGCTTTTTTGAGATTGTCATTTGTACACTCCCCCCAGTGGCCATTTGTATTGGAATAAAGCTGGTTTTTCGCGTGCATTTGGAGTTACTAAGTGCGAAAAATCTGAGAGTATCCTCACACCTACCTCCCTTGGATCCTCTTCGCAGGTGGATATGAAAGTCCCTTGCTTTTGGATCCTGACCCTGGGGGTGGAGATGCGAGGGAGGGTCACCTGGGTGGAGGGTCCTTGGGGATTGGGGAGAGGATATCCGCAGGTGAGACATGGTTTCCCCCCTTTTCTGGTGAGAACCAACCTTCTCCTTCCCCTTCCCCTACCTTTATAGGCTGTTACCAATCACTTGCCCTAATTTTCCTTATTCATATCACCATAGTACTGGGACGAGGAAGAGGCGACTAGGAGTAGTACACACTAACTTGTCATCTCACCACTCAGATATTGAGACAAGGAAGAGGCCAGAGGACTGTTCTGAGGGTCAGGCACGTCCCAATAGCTATAGTCCGGCAAATGGAGTTAAGAACTCACACCTACAACCCGTTAAATGCTTGCAGGTGTATAAAAGGTGTATAAAAGGAGAAAGGAGCAGCAGAGGAGAGAACCAGCTGGGTAGGAGAGCGCTGCAATCTGAGGAGGAGCAGACAGAATATGGGCTGGTGAAAAGGACGCTGACTACTGCAATGAAGCCAGGAAGATGCTGAGGCCAGAGAGGGTCTGATGTGCCCAATACTGCATACTCCCCGTTGGGAGTGGGGAACACAGAGACTTCCCCGAAGCCACTGATGGCTGCAGGAGAGTCTGGAGGAAGAGAAGAGCTGCCTAATTGGGGAAAGGAACCCCAAGACCTTTTTTGTGAAACTGTGTCGAATTTGGGGAAAGGAAGCTCAAAACCTTTCTGTGGAACTGTGTTCAACTTGGGGAAGGGAACCCGGAGGCCATTTTGTTGGAACTGTCTTGAACTTGGGCAAGGGAGCCAAGAGCAAGCCAGGAGCTGGAAGAAGGTCAGAACTTTAGTTTGAACACTGTTACTTTGTTTACTGACATCCCTGCACATTGTTTAGCTTTAGTTGTGAGGGCAAGTATAGGGTTTTGACACAGACATAAGTTTAAGTTGAAGTTACTGACTCAGACTATCCTTATTTTATTTAGGTAGGGACATCTCACCTTAATATAGGGCAAGTTAGGCCTTACACCATCCTGACATTTGAGCAAATAAAGATCTTTTGTTTGAACTTTCAATCTGTTGTGTGTGTCTTGCTTCATGATACCTTCACATCAGTTATTGAGTTTGTTTGTCTTATTGGTCTTAACCAAGCTTTCAAAGCCACTTAAGTATGTTTGCTACAGCAAAACATTTTTATAAGAAGTATTTTTTCATTTCAATCAGTATAAATTGGTATCCATACCGACACAGAATATTCTTACACAATATTGGGGAAGGAAACCACAAATATCTTGGAGTCTGTCTCTCTGCTTCTCTGTCCATGGCATCACAGGTGAGTGCAGTGTGCCAGACTGGCCACTTCTTACGGAGGGTCCTTCTGAAGATCATGCCCTTTTTTTCCTCCTCTTCGTCCTCCAGTTGTGGCTTTTCTTATTTCTAGCAGGCTGGACCATTGTAATGCTCTCTACCTGGACCAGCCCTCTGGCCTAATCCATCGCCTGCAACTGCTGCAGAACCTGGCTGCTCGGACAGCCACAGCCATCCCTATGGATCCCACATTAGCCCAGTGCTACGTTCCTTGCACTGGCTCCCGGTGAAACAAAGAATAGTCTTTAAATCTCTCGGTCTTGTTCATGGGGCATACTACCAGGCTGGTGCTGATTTCTTTTGGGATAGATTAACTCCTTATATTCCTGGCCACCTTCTCTGGTCAAGCAGTGACTGTCTGGTTGTTTTCCCTCGATTTCTCTTCAACGAGTGGGCGGTTGAGCCTTTTCGGTGGCTGCTAGTAAGTTATGGAATGGTCTCCCTTTAATTTTGAGACTGACCACGAACCACCTACACTTCCGTTGCTTGTTAAGAACTCTGCTCTTTCATTAATCCCCTAGATTGATATTGTACTACTGTGACTAGTCTCACGCCAAGATGCCTTTGGGTGTACGTGCGCATTATAAATCTGAGTAACATAACATATTCTTAGAGTGCAAATCCATTGATTCAAAATTAGTAATATTCTTTCCTCCAATACGTTATAGGAACAGGAATCTGTGGCCCTGGTAGCTCTAGACACTGAGGAGTCTGGTAAACTGGTGACTTGTTCAACGTGGTATCGCTGAGGAAAGCATTTTTATTTATGATCCCCTCTCTCTAAAAGAGTCTTTCCGATTTCTTGTGTGCCATCACACATTCTAGATTTCCTGAGAGAGATTGTTTTACTAAACCTAGCTTCTATGAGGGCAAGTCCTGGCAATCCATGCATTAATAGAATTTGAGATTGGGGTGGGCAGTATTGGTGCTGTTGCACAGAGGTTGCTACATAGCTTCACCATTTGGAGTCTGGTCTCCCTTTCCTTCTGGCAATCTTCTGTTGGTTTTGTAAAGTCTTCAGCTCTTCCCCTTTGAGAATATCTATCGCAATCCTCTTTGCATATTTTCAGTGAAAGACACTTTCCTTGTTTCTAGAACTTCAGGGTGGCGGTTATGAGATATTGGGGTACTGTTGGATCGCATTCCTTATTTTGAATGTGACTGCCCTTTAAACCACCATAGCTTCCGGGTTTTCTCAGGTATAGTTTGTTTCACAGAGGAAAGGACAGCATAATGACCTGATGTCAAACGGGTCTCCCTGCTTGACATGTAATGGCGCCATAATGAATTCACCCTCCATCTTCATTCAATACTACAAATGCTGTGGCACATGTGAGGGATCAAAAATGTGAGGCGGACAACTTTGTGAAGGTTTGTCATAAGATGCCATTTCATTAACTCAAAGGGGTTTGATAAACGCCTCACTTCCCTACCCTAATAAGGGTTTCCCTGTCTATCAAAATAACTAAAGGAAATTAACAATAGGAATCTGCCCCTCACACTTGTGCATATTTCAGACATAAAAAGGTCATATATGGCAGTTCAAATATAACAGAAATAAGTTATGTTCAAAATATGATAACTGCTTATCCTTGTAATCTGGATAATGTCCCCTTGCCCAGATTCAAACAACAGTTCCAAATCAAAATAAAAAAATTCTGTCTAATAACAATCCTAATAATGTTCTTGTTCCACTATGTCTCTCACTTGGATTTGACCAACAGTACACAATATTCAACACGTCTCTTAGCTCTCCACTGGTAGCAAAGACTTCCACATAACTGCTTCTCAGAACAAAAGTATACTTCCACAGTTCATCAGTATCAACAAAAATGCTTCTGTCAGGATGATCTGCAACAATTCATAAAATGCTTGCATCAGCATTATTGATTTTTCAGGCTGATTTCACAACTCACAAATACTTTAGTGACTTTGCCTCTTCTTCTTTAAGGCGTTTAACCACAGCACAGTACTTTAATACTTTGTACCTGGTCCACTCACCTGCCAGGTCTACAACTGCAAAGTCCCTTGCCTTGGTATACTCGCCTGCCAGGGCTAATGAAACCACTAACACTACTACAAGTACTTCTGTGGCACAGTTAAACTATTTATAAAAGTCTTTTGACGTTTCCACATCAGTTTTAATTACTTCTTGTGGGAAAACATGAAACACATTAGTGCTGTTTGTTCCACACTTGCATTTGCTACATGCAATGCAGGTTATGCTCCTCTCCACCTAATTTCTGTCTGTCAGAAGGGTAGCATTTCTGACACTCTTATTTTCCCACTCTTCTATTAACCAAGTTTGGATAATGTATTTTGCTCACTCTTGTTCTTCTTTGGCGTAGGCAATGCTTGTTTAGGTCAGTTTTCCCTATTGCTTCTTTCTCCCTCTGACAATAGGGTCTATAAACAACTTGCTTCTTAATTGCCCTCTCTTGGCTTTGACAATGTTGGCTATTTTTAACTTACTTTGCTATTGCCCTCTTTTGGCTTTGGCAAGAATTGTTTGTATTGGCTTCTAGTAATATTGCCCTCTCTTGTTGGCAATTCTTTTGACCCCTCTAAGCACAATGATACCTTTCGGGCCTGTTCACCAAGTTTTTATTCTGCCACATTCTCTTCTTCGTATCAGCTCGATATTCAACACACATATTTTTTCAGTTCGGTGTTCAAAGTGATTATTATTATACTTTACATCAGTTCGGTATTCAAAGTACCCGGACCTGGTCAGCGAGCGATCACGGAGTGCTCCAGGGTCACAATATGCTAGTGAATTCACCAGGTCTGGTGTGGGCATCCGCTCGCTCCGCTGCCTCTGGGTCTTCTGCTCCGCTCGGCCTGGCAAACTGCTTCTATGTGTTTTCCACAGCCCACACTAATCGGAAAAGAGTGCTCCTCTCGCCAAGGGCTCTCCGGTGCTTGCCTGCCACCGGAGCTCGACTTACCATGGGGAAAGCTTCTAAACTTCACGCTTCCTTCCGTGTGACCTCTGCAGCTATGGCCTTCAGGGGGAAAGCTGCAATCAAAGTCTCTGAAGGTAGAGACCCTCTCAGGACAGGCATCCGTTCTGCAAACGACAGTGGCTCCAGTATCTCTGCTCTCCTACAGCTGAAAATGCAATGTGGAGTTACTGCAATCACTCCACCTACCACTACTACTCTCTATGGCCTGCACCTGAGGGGGCCTTGTAATCCTCTCATTCTCCCTCAGTTGTGGGTTATTAACCCCATTAGGTTCCAACCTGCAGTCTAATACCCCTGCACCCCTCTTCTTTGTCCCAGTACTTTGGGCATTGCGGGACCTGACGTCCCCAATGTTCCCATTTGTTCTTTTAAAGGGAATATTGTTTTTAACAAAATTTCTATCCTTACTGACCCTTTCTAAACAGAGTATTATAAGGATTTAATGAGTGGTTTGGCTTTACTGGGGAATTAGAGTTTTCAGAATCTGAGATGTTAATGTTTGAAGACTCCTATTTAACATTCCCCTATTGATCATAGGAACTTTCATCTCCATAAATATAAGTGATTGTAGGATGGGGATTTTTACTCCCAATAAATGATTGGTAACAACAGTTTCCACCACTCTTAGAATAGTGGGTTTTGGGAAAGAAAACGCCCTCGGACAACAAGCCATTACATATTCAGGCCTCACTGACACTTCCTCCTCTGAGGTAGACAAATACTGCATCTCTCCCAACTGAGTCCTCCTGTTCCCCTGGGGACCTTCCCCTCACAGTTGATCCTCCCGGGTAATACCAGCCCCCAGGTTTAGGATCAGGCAGCGGCAGCTTTCCCTTGGCCCCCTGGGAGGAGACTTTATGTAGGGTCTTTGTTAGGACTCCGCAGGATTCATCACACATAGCATTCAGATTTTGGTACAGAAGTACTCTAGGCTGTAGGATCATGAATTCCTTTAGTTTTGTTTACGTTTTCACTGGGTGTGCAGTCATTTTTGTCTGTTTTTGATTCCCTATGAGGCACTGACTTGAATGACTGTGACGAGGAAGGCAGGAGTTAGGCCCAAATTATTTGCTCCAAGGTCTATTCTTAGTTGTCAAAGTCCAGCTTACCCTTTCAGCACTCCTTATTTGGTGTAGATTGGATGCACCCGACTGCGGCCCTAGCCGAATAACCGTTTTTCTTTCAGGTATTGAAATCGTTAAAACAAGAAGTAAATAAGGGCTTACTGATGATAAAGGAGGTAGAACCCCTTCTATGTTAATGAATTAATGGCAGTAGTTACCTGTCTCAGGGGCAGTAATTCTTATTTTATGAGGACTGTGACAAGCGAGATTGTCAAGGAGGTAATGTTAGTTAATCAGTTACTCAAAAGATTTTGGCTTAAAAATTAATCTGGAAATTCTAAATGCTTTCTTAGTCTGCATGGGTACATGTGTCCAAGTGCCATCAAAACATTGTATGTAGGTCCCTTCGGCATGCCACAAGCTCAGAAGGGAGTGGGGACTGGTGCATTTTATTTTCTGTGCGTTTCAAAAATAAGTTCCAAATGGCAATATCAGACAATGTTAGGATGCTTGTACAAACGTTCAGGCTTCTTACAGCAAAGCTTTTAAAACAAGAAATGCTTTATCACTTCTCATCCTTTTACCTGTTACAGATGGCCTAAACAAACTCGTATATTTTATGTATGGTTCAAGGGTTTTTATTTTTAGATTTCTTGGGTAACAGCAGGATGGTGGTATTAGCTGCAAGCTGATGCGACTAGAGTGTCTTCTGAGATGCTCCTGGAGCCTTCCCAGGGCTCCCTCCACCCTAGCCCAGGCTTCCCTTACTCTAATCCTATTCCAGTTATGGTTTTCACAAAGAGAGCATTGTCTCGATCCAGTCACTCTCCCGTGCACTCTGTTGTACACTCATTCACTCCTCTCACTTCTCCCTATTCGACCCCCTTTCTCCTCCCTCTCGGACCTACCTGTTCTCGCCACCTACCTCCTCTCACCTCCTACCTTTGGCCTTCCCCTTTTGTTCTCCCTCCTTCCTCCGCTTAACTTGTATTACCTCTCTGCCTTTTTCTCCCTCTCTCTCCCACTTTTTCCTCGCCTGTCCCTTTGGTCTTCTCACTCTTGCTTCCCACCTGCTAGCCCCTCATTTACTCCCACCCCTCACCTTTGCTATAGACTTTTCGCTCCTCCACTCACTCCCTCTTTCTCTCCCCTGCCACTCTCACACGTTCTCCCTTTCCCCCTACCCCTCCACTCACTGCCGTTCAACCACCTATTCACTCTCCCATTCACAGCTGTCATGAATCTTTCACACACCGTATCTGAACTGCCCTCCAATCCAGGTGCTCGACAGATGGCTCAACGCTTCGCTCCACCTTCCATCCTCCTTGCAATCTCTCGGTCCTCCTCACCCGAGCCTTGCTCACACTCTACAGACTTCACAAGCTTTTTATACCCGTGTCTTCCTTCTCTCCCCACACTGGCTGTGTGCCCCATCTTACTCTGGGGTCCAGTCATTATCTTTCTTCCCCCCCCTTGGGTGGGTTGTTCCATTGAAAGAGACATAAAAGACCACCCACGCACCCACTTTCGCTCCACAGAAAATTCAACAGTGCATGTGAGTGTTCCTTCTTTTTCTTGGGAAGTGCTAGTTTTTTGGGATCCGTTGGGATGTGTTGGTTTTCTTCTGCAGCCTGCTGATCTCATTTGATCTGGCAATGCATTCTGGTCTGAGTAGTTATTAAAAGGAAACGCAAATAACTCTGGCCAGAATGGATGGTGCTTGTAATTGGGTGATTGAAGGTGATACCACTCACATTCATGGCGTGATTTCTGAGACTGGGCTCCCCCAGCTACCTCACCCCACCAATAAAGGTAGTACTGACTTAGGCATCTGCTGCCTGCCTTTTAGACCTGCTACCCCAGGGCTGGAGGGAGGAGAGGGAGGCCATGTTCCCCTGTGATATTGTCCAGCTCCTGACTGTCACATACCAAAATAGCATTTCTTTATGATTCATGTGAATTCCCTTCTAGAAACTGTAGCATGGATTTTCCGGCTATTATAGTGCCACATTTTGCCATTTGTAAGCCGTACACGAATTACTATTTTGGGCACCCTTTGATATTTTTCAACTTATAAAGCACCTTATCAGCAGTTTTCAAGTACCAGAATTAGAAAAGCCTTGTCCTGAAAGCCTGTGTGTAATCATTTTCTCATAACCAAGGACGTCATTTGGGGGTCACACCTGCTACCTGCTTTTTTTTTTTTAAATTGAAGCCCCTGGGCTGTGGCCAAGCACCGCATGGCTAGAGTGGGTGGCTTTCCTGTTTAGGCCTTTAAAAAAAAACAGGGGGTTCCACAAGTTTAATACTTTGAGCAGTGACCCTAAATACGAAATAATAGGAATAACAAATAATTACTCTTTCTGGAATTCTGTACAATAATTGCTAGAGTCATTAAAGGTTTATTTCAGGCACACTTCAATGGGTGAGTTACTGATTTAGTCTGTTCTTAAACACCTTAAATTGGCAATGCAGGCAAAAACTTCCGAAAAGCCTTTAGAGTAGAATAAGCATCCATTTCGGACAATGTATTTTGCTTTTCGCAAGTTGAAGTTAGAGCTTTTTTTTCTTCTGCCATTGTTTCTGTTGCGACCATCACAAGACATTCCATCTTCGTGTCCTCGGTCACTTGACAACATTCTTGTGCCTAAAAGCTTGTGCACTGTCTAGAAATGTTTGGCCATAGCACATAAAGCGGCCCTTGATTTCATTGGACCACAATTAATGCTTTGTTGTAATGGGTCCCTCGTTCCTATCTCCCTGGCATGCTGTTCAAGATGTTTGTTTGCATATATGAGGTAACGAGTGCCCAGAGTACAGGATCCTGTTTGAGTGTACTGCTTTCCCTGCGCTACTCTAACTTCTTTAATACACAGTTATGAACCCTCCCAATGGTATGTTTTTTGCCAACCTCTGAACCCTGAAAAGTAGGTCCACACAGGTTTGACATGTGGCCAACTTTGCACCAGACCTGCAGATTAACTGGTCTGTTGTTAAATCTAAGTTACCAGTTTAATGGTATCCATTACAGAGTTAATTTGCTTTCTGACTTTGAGAACATTCTGACATGTAATTGCTCATTTTACTATAGCTGGTAAGATAGCTGTCACTGATAAGATAGCTGAGTGGGTTGAGCGCTCGCTACTGCGATGTGTGTGTGATCTGAAGGTTGTAGGTTCGAATCCTGGGAAAGCCACCTCAGCCTTTCATCCTACTGAGGTTGATAATGAGTACCAATGCATGTTTGGAGATATTCTATGTGTACTTGTTCTAAATAAAGCTCTTAAGCATAAGTGCTATATAATAATGCATCATTATCATTTGGCCTTGGACGTTTGCTTGCATTCACATTAATTTGGCAATATGGGCCTGTACACACTGATATTTACGATGTATATGGTGAACCATTTTTGTATGAAATGTATACGACATTACAGTGATATCGTAACCATATTTTTCGTAGTGTATTTAGGAACAATGCTATGCGATGCCACTTCTTTTTGTCAAGGGGTGAAAGGTCATGTTCCATCACTTCCCATGATGTCACTTTGGGTCACTTCCTGTGATATCATTAGAGGTCAAGGGTTGTTTTATGTCACTTCCGCTACCCCTGGCATAAACTAACGGGCTGCGTGTCGGCATCATCCTGTTACCTTGTCCAGGTTTGCTCTTTTCGATGAACCTTCTGTGAAATCTCATGCTTTATAGAAGACTGCATGTAGTAGCCTTATTTCTGGGGGTACCTCCTTGCAAAGAGGCGGCAAGCTACATAGTGGCCTTGCCGACCCCAACAAAGGGGGTATATATGGACATATCTGGGCTTGTAATGTTGCATCCCGTCATACGGGTTCATGAAACCTCTCTGGCCCAACAGAAGTCACTTTGGGTGACCTCTCTGTTTTTGCAGTGGTGGTGCCTTTAGATATTTTCCACGATTTTCTGATGGTCTGTTTACATTTAAAATGAGAACATTAACTATTCAAAAGATGGCCATTAACGAAAAGGATTATGGGGATCTGGTTTCTGGTGCTGTGAAGCCTTGAGTGTGTGTGAGGCCAGCTAGGGAATGTGCAGAATGATGACATGCGTGTGTGAGGTCAATGTGTTTGTGAATGTGCTGACTCTCCGTCCCTTTAGGGTGAGAGGTGTGGCGATCTGGCTTATGGTGCTGTGATGTTATGAGGTCAGCTGCAGAATGATGGGGCTGAGAGTTCCACTGGTGCCAGGTGGAAGTGAGCCTGGGCGGTGGCCAGCAGCTGATGTCCCCTTTGTCCCATCTTGTACCTGTGAACCTACCTAAAATAAATAATTCTTACCTGGAATATACGTCTTGGCTACCTTTTTACAGAGACTTACCTGGTGTGATTTGGAACATACATTGGCAATGTGGTGTCTTCGGAGATGTCAAGCTACTAAGCATGTCAAAGATCTGTAGCTGTGCAGGGGTGGGGGAGCAGTGAAATTCAGGAGTCCACTGCTCAATCGGAGTTAAGCCCACCACTCAGTGCTGTGTTCATGCATGCTGTGTGGGGGGTAAAAAGTGCAAAACAGGTGCACCCAGAGTTGATTCGCCAGGACAACCTCCCAAGCAGCAAGAAAGCAGCTCCTAATTCAAGAATGTCCCTTAACTGTTGCGTCCACAGATCGCTGCCTGATGCTCGCTGGGGTGGAGAAGACTGCTGCGCAGTGGATCCGTGCCTCGCCAGTAGGGTGGCCATGAACGCTCGAGCTGCCCCGTTTTGGAGCCTGCCAACAAGGGACTGGAACTGTGGACACAAATGGAGCTGGGTGCAGGTGCTCTTGGTGTCAACTGTTATGGGAGAGGCGAGGAGGCACAGGAGTTCCTCTCAATTTGCCGGCAAACAGAGACTCTGACGTTGCAGGTCCCTAGAGGAAAGGACCATTCACCGTGATGCTGGGTCTACTGAAAGCTGTACCGC
Source organism: Ambystoma mexicanum (assembly GCF_040938575.1). Lineage (NCBI taxonomy): Eukaryota > Metazoa > Chordata > Amphibia > Caudata > Ambystomatidae > Ambystoma > Ambystoma mexicanum. Next base: position 679,427,242 of record NC_090926.1, read on the forward strand.
CAGTTGCAGCACGCACTACAATCACCCACAACAGGAATACCGACTCTCCAGGGACAGAGGCTATTTCAGAGGAAGTGGGGTGCACGAACGGGACATTGAAGTGGCAAATTGTGGAGATATCGAAGAGAGGCACCTGACAACAAAGGCCTGGATTCAGGTGAACAGTTGATCTACCTTAAGAGATACAAGGGTGCACATTACTCAAATTTTCATGAGTTAGGTACAGTGACTGAGAATGAAAGCAACATTTCTGTGAAAAAGGGCTGCTCCAAACAATCCTCCATGGGTTCCATATGCTGTGTATGTGTTGGACAATCTAAATGCAGCTTAAGATGAATTCTACATGGCTGCTATTGTTGGTAAATGCCTCCTATATAGGGCAACAATAGGGGAAGATGGATTTACTCGTATGTGCAGTTCAAGAGTTTGATCTTGGCCTCTTAACTGTATGAGAATGAGTGGACAGCAAGCAAGTGAAAACGAGTTAATCTGAAATGAATAGCTGTGGCTATTCCAGAGTTATTACCTAGCATAACTTCATTAGCATGGTTATTATTTATTATTATGTGTATAGTGATCATTTATTTTATTTATTTATTGTATTTGTTGGTAGCGCCCAGAACCTGAGGTGTCCCGGTGCTAAGAAAGTGGTTAAAGTGGTACATAGTGCGTTACAAGATAGTAGGATACAGTTAAATTTCATAAAAGATAGGTGGTCTTGTTCAGCGTGGACAGAGGGCTGTAAGAGTTACACATATTTGTTGAACAGTGAAGTCTTTACTTTCTTTCGGAAGAGTGTTTAGGCAGGTTCGTCTTGGATATGCTGAGGGAGGGCGTTACAAAGGGTGGGAGCGATGGTGGTAAAGCAGGAGCCCCCATCTATCTTTCTGGCAAACCTAGGTATGCACAAGGCGGATGTGGCGGAGGAGTGGAGATTACGTGTGTTGTTTTTCTTCTTAGATCTTAAGGTCAAGAAGGGCAGATTCCGCATTGTCTGGACCTAATGCCTATATAGCGGGCACCTAGTAGATTATGGTTGTCAAGGTGGAATTGAAGTTGCGAGTAAGCAGCCCGGGCCAGGATTTTGAGGAGATAAGGTACTGTAGTGATAGGGTGATAGTGGGGATGGTGGGGTCTAAAGTGGGTTTCTTCAGCAGAGGCATGACCCACGCTTTTTTGATGGCTGTGGGGATTGAGTTGGATTAAAAAAATGTGTTAATGAAGTTGGCTATGGTAGGAGCCAAGGGCTCTGCACACATTTTGACAATGTGAGCAAGGCATGTGTCGCCAACAAAATTGGAAGCTTTCAGGTGTTGGATAGTCGTGAGGTCTTCAGGGGGGAGACGGCAGAGAATTGGAACTGAGGAGGATAGGATGCAGATGTGGATGTGCTGACCTGGAGGGTTGGTGGCAAGGGGGTGGTAAAGCGATTTTTTGAGGATGGCTTTGTTGCTTCGTTTCTGTGTATTAGTATCAAGGGCAGATTGGATGAGAGTGCACTATGCTTTGTTTTTAAGAAGATTGTCGAGAGGGGGCAGTGGTTTTGAGCTCTCTAAGAATTTCGAAAAAGCTTGTTGGTGTTTGAGCTTGCATCAGAGATTATGGTGTTAAAGATGTTGGCTTTCATAGCAATTATCGCTGTTTTATAGGTATCAGCCGAACGCTGAAAGGCTGCTTTGTTAGTGGAGGTAGGGTTCTTCCTCCAGAGATGTTCATTTGTATGTATAGTGTTATTAAGCTAAGTGTTATACATTCTTAGCATTGGTGGCAATGATGCTGATTTTCCAAGTTCTGTTGTTATAGTTAAGTACTGTGATGAATTCAGTGAATTCGTCCCTGTGGGAGCCACCCCATTTGAGACTAGGGAGGTTAGCCTGTTATGCTTAACACCCCCTAGAAGACAAGGCAGGCAGGATCTCAATGGGAGTGACCACCCCCCCCCCCCTTAGGGGACAAGGAAGGTAAGGGTTTTACTTCACCTACCTTTACTTCAGAATCCCAAGTGTTTGTTGGTTATATGGGAATTGAGCAGCTAAGTCATGTACACAGCACTTTAAAAGTGAATGGCTCGGTGTCTGACCTGTTGTCGCCCTTTCCTGAAGAGCGGAACCAGTGGATTCTCCCATTGCATTACAGGGAGGAACATAAAGGTCACTGGACCCAAACACAGGAGAGAATCTTTTCAAGAACGAGAAATTCCAGCCTGCATCACTGCACAGAGGAGGAAGTGTCTCTCTTACTGGAGAAAGAGCCATGCCGACCGCATGGTGGCCGAGTGGCCAAGAAAGCCCAGATACACCTCCACTTCAATGAAGACACAGAGCCTGAGGAGCTTGGAATCAGAGAGGAAGGAAGCAGATCAACGCCAGAACCGAAGTGCCAGCATCCTGCCAATCCAACACCAAAGTCGTGTCAGTCCAGGATGGAAAGAACCAACGCAAGAGACCCGACCGTGCAGACCGGAACGAAATCAAGAGTGCGGGCCAATGCTGGCCAGAGAGACCACTGTAAAGCAGGTATGTTATGTTAAAGGATATTTATACTGTGCACTATTACCACCAGAGTGGTCCCCTGGTGCTCTGGTGGATCTGAAAAGCAAGAGGGTAAGGTAAATTAGTAGGATTGAGCGGGAAGAGCTGTGATGTGCTGTTGGCTGCTTCAGTTCGGTTTACACCGTTCGCTGTGCATCAGTGTGAATTCTCAGTCTGTAGTTGTCATGTACTGTTGTGCCAGGCTATGTGTGGTTTGTTCATCGTTGCGGTGTAGTGAAGTGTGCACGGTTTATTGTGCTGTAACGGTATGGTTGACTTTAGTTTAGAGTTTGAGATGTGTAAGCGGAGGTATGCGTTTTTTAGTGGGGTTGGTTAGTGGTGATACTTTATTGTACCCCTTCAGTTTTGGCGACCTGTGGCACATCTCCCTGCCAGTTTCGTGCATTGTGGTGTGCTAGGGGGTTCTCTTGTGGGTTGTTAGCAGGTCTATTTTGTGGTGATACCTCCTCCACTACTCCTTTTTTCAGACTAATGGATGTTTAAATCGCTTTGTCCCCTGGTACATCCTGGTGTACAGCCACCATGGCCTCCCTGGTCTTTTGGGGGTGGGAGGGGACTCTTCTTTGTGCCCTTGAGCTCCCTGGGCCCTGTGGTTTATCTGTTTGGTCGCTGCCACTCTTTCCCCTTCAATTCTAATGCCATCTGTTTGTGGTTCGGTTTAGAACGTTTCTATCGCTCTCCTTAGTTTCTGGTAGATTCCTCAATGAGAACGGGTGCACCTGGCTCTCCCTGCCATTCGGAGGTCTCTCTATTCCCCTGCACTTTTGCTGTGGTCTGGCCTAGTCCCCCATCTTGCCATTTGTGTGTTAATTCAGTGTGTAGTAAGTCTTGAATTGTTAGCTAGTTATTACATGTTTAACATTACTCAAATCTCTGATAAGGTAGCATCCATTAACTAACTATCCACAATTACAAGATTAATATTGTACTTCTGTGGTGCATTCTGCAGCCATTGCCTATGTTTATGTATGATTAGGTTCCTGTATTAACAACACTCCAGTACAATGTTTTTTTTAGATGAGTACATTCTTTAATAGATTAAGTAGTTCATGATAGGTCTCCCGAGCACCCCTGACCTCTTGTTACCAACATTATAAACACAACCCCTTGTAGGGACTTTTCATCAAAATTAATTTCACATGTGATGTCATCAATTCCATTTGTGATGCCATATTTTATGTCCTGGCTGTTAGTCTTAAGAGGGCACGGTAGTGGCATGAGTTATGGTTGCTTAGCTTACCATAACTGGTGAATTTCTGAGGTTTTTCGGTTTTACTTGTAGCCATAACGTCCCTTTAACAACGTTTTTTCAGTGAGTTTCATAGGTTTTTATTAGTGCAATTTAACCATAACGTCCCTTTAACAAAGTTTTTTTTATTGGATTTCATGGGTTTTTACCAGTGCATGCTATTTTCCTACAGCTTACTAATATCATACTTACCCCAATATAGCAGCACCTTAGAAATGTGCCCTTTCCCACCTTCTAGCATCATTTGTAACACTTCTATACACTTTTTGCAGCTTTTTCCACTTTTTTTGCGTCCGTCGACATACCAGAACATCTGATGTCATTGTGGACCTTCCGGACAGTGCCACGTGACCATATGCTCGGGAGCGGCATGCTGGCGTGTACACGAACACGTCTGCACTTCGCGATCAGGTCCGTGCTTAGAGAACAGTTCGGAACTGCATTTTCTACTGATCTAGGAACTTTCAAGCTCAAAATGTACCCATGCACCGATCCTACACCTATTCTTACTCATTATCCATTACCAATCTGGTACAAAGCACACACTTGGAAGAATATTAATAAAACTGCTATTTATCTTAAAGATGGCATCAGCTATTGCCATCCCTCCTCCCCAAGAGCCACCAGCTGGAGGACCTACACAACAGAAAAATGTTAGGGCCCTATATCCTTATCTGTTTGCATGCACCATATAATAAAAACCAATGCTTCATACATACAACACAAGTCAATTTGTGCAAATCATGCAGTCCTCAAATATAACATACATACATCATACAGGGGCAGAAAATTATGGGCAGTGCAAGAGGAGATATTACTCCTTACTAAAATACAATAGAACCCAAGACGTATGACAAAAATCAGAAGCACTAATTCATTAAATCCATTTAGTAGAAAACTAAATGCTATAATAAGCTTAGAAAAAGGACAAACGGGAATATGTTATAATTAGGACATCACTAAGCATTAAACTGACAAACTAGCAGTTTATGTCTTCAGTATCACAGTCCTCCTTCTCCATGCTCTGTGTAGATAACTGCATAAAGAGTGGACGGCCAAGCTATCGCAGGAATTTTGATACAATCTTTTGACTTCATCAACTGTTAGTTTCTCTAACCAAAAATAGCGGCTTCAAGAATCGGACCCTGGGATCCTTATAGCTATCACAAATTAAGAGAAGGTACCCCGTGCTTTTAGATACTACTCCACAAGCTGGGCAGACTACCTCCTCTCCAATACTCCACATACTCGTCCAGCTTACAGTAGCTAAAATTCCCAAACATAATTTAATATATAGTGACCTTACAGACTTGGGCTGCACAAGAATTCAATAAGATTCATAGCCAAAGGCATTCTTACAATCCCAGTATTCCCTGGCTCTTGGGTTATGGCACACATCAAACAAGATATGCTGCTCTGCTTTTGCCTTCAACACTTTTTTCAATAATACCGTTAATGAAGAATTAATTTGGTGCGGTTCATTCTACAGAACTGCCAGCCACAAGTAATGCATTTCCTAATGACAAGCTTTCTCCCGTAGCAAAGAATTGAAAACGTTGAATGTCATTAACACACAATGGCTCTATATGTGGTCACTTTCTTTGCTTTTCTGGTTTGTACGAATTGCAAATTCACGGTATCTAGTGTTTCCATCGAAAAGGTTTCCAACAAAACCTTTTCCATCGAAACCTATCCATCGAAAATATATGCATCGAATGCAAATGTGTAGGGTAAAGGGTTAATTTTCGTTGGGGTGGGTTTTTAAATGTAAAAAACAGTGGTTTCGGGGGACCCACAAAAACAGAAAATACATAAAAATGTATTTGATGCTAATATTTTCGACGCATAGCTTTCGATGCAAAAAACTTTAGTTGGAAAGTTTTCATTGGAAAGACCATAAACTCAAATTCACTAATTTAAGATAAACCACTTCTTGATTACATAAAGAAGGGCAAAGGTGTACAGTAACTTTAGTTTGCTAAGTTAATGTATTGTTTTCCTCTGGATGCTTACATTTGCATACATGCTCAGGTGAGTTGGTGTTTGACTTGCTGTCCATCCTCTTACCTGGCTGTGCAGCATCAGAGGTATGGGAGGTTGGGGTGATGTCTTAGAGCAGCCCTCCGCAGTGGATATCGTACAGTATTTCTAATAACTGGATAGCTTGGTGGATGGGCTTTGTGCACCTGTCTTGCAGTGACAAGTGCCCGACGACCAGGAGACTCAAATGTGGCAGCATTCCCATTCGGGCCTCATGCAAGAATGGCCACACAAACATGCACATACAGAGTTCCACAATATCATGGTAAGTCCAGATTAAACCCCTTTCAATAGCACTCCTCCATCCCGAGGCTTTGTACAACAATGCATTGAGTGCTTTCTTGCACTTGTGGCTCGTCTGATGCATTTACCAAGGTTAGATGTTCATATATATATTAATTGAAAAAAAGTTATTCAAGGGACAGTTAAGATGATCAGATTGAATGCAACAAAACATTTGAAATTCAGCAGATGTGGGTTGTGATGATCATCTTAACTCGGCGTCCCCCCGTTGACCCCTAGAATCATCTCTGACTGTCTGTTATCCAGGAGTGGTGTGCCGCCAATGATCTCTGCCTTAAAGCCAGTAAGACTGAGATTCTCCTCATCGGCACACCTTCTCCCTCCTTTCCTGTCGCTCTCTGGCCAGCCTCTCTTGGCCCTCTTCCTGCTCCTACCTATGAGGCTAAAAACCTTGGGGTCATCTTGGACTCCACACTCTCCATCTTTCCTCACATCTCTGGCGTCTCTAAGAAGTCAAACTACCAGCTGCACCTCTTCAGAGGTATGCTTCCTTTCCTCTCCTTCCCACAGAAGCTCACTGTCTCCAGAGCTCTGGTTCTCTCTAGGCTGGACTACTGCACCAGCCTCTTTCTAAATCTGCATGCTTCTACTCTCCGCAACTCATTAAGAACAGGACTGTGAGTCTTGTCCTTGGCCTCAAGCCCAGGGATCGTATGTCCCCAGGACTGAAATCTCTGCACTGGCTCCCAGTGGCTGCGAGGATTAACTTAAAAACCCTCTGCATTGTCCACAAGGCCTTCTGGGGCCTGAGGCCTCTATACCTTCAACTCTCTCTTACATATCTTCCTTCTCAAGCTCTTCGCTCATCCACCTCCAACTCCCTCAGGGTCAGTCGCTTCTCCAAGCAACGAGTTGGTGGTAGATCTCTATCTTTGGCTGGGATCTCCCTCTGGAACAGCCTCCATGCCTCCCTGAAATTTGAGGAGAACCATCTCTGATTCTGGAAGCACCTCAAGACCTTCCTCTTTGCTTCTGCTTTCTCTCCTCCTCTCACCTGCTGAACTCCTGACTGAAACTGCACTGATCACCTGGCTACCCTCTGATCTCGGGCCCAGACCCCTCCCCCGACATATGCACACCTGCACTGCCTCCAGGGCATCCCCTGCACTTGGGGGGCTGTTTCTGTACCCCTACAGTCCCCTACCAGCTCTTGACCTGATGTCTGCACTTACCCCTGCACTTGCCATAAGCTGGCCGCACTTTTTACTTATTGTTCTTATTTAATCTATTTATTTTACTGTTGATCCTATCTATTGCACTGCCCCTTCCCCCCTGCACTTTTCCCTTTCCCCCTCTCTTGCACTTGCACGATCTCAATGTCACCTGACCTAGTAAGATCGTTGTCTTTTTTTCCCTCTGTTCTCCCTCCCTTGCCTCGTCGCGCCTTGAAACACTTGTGTATAGGCGCATTATAAATGCCATATCATAATGTTTTATTTATATAGCGCTTACACCTAACTGCTTTACATGGAACACATATACATATAATATCACCCAACCGGAGTTCGTACTCCTTTATCGACCTCAGAACGATGAAAGCTTGACTTTGCCTTGCTGGGATTCAAACCTGTGACTGCAGATGACGGGCAAATCACAGCAGCGAGCACTCAACCCACTGAGCTATATTGATTGCCTCTAATTTTGCTTGTCATTATGAATCCCATCTGTTATGAATGTGCCTATAGGCTTTGCAACAGCGGGGACGCTGAGTTAAGATGCTTATCACTTCTCACGCCTGCTGATTTTCAAGGGTTTCGTTGCATAAATCTGATCACCTTAACTGACCCTTAAGTAAAGTTTTTTCAATGAATTTCAAGGGTTTTGTTATACCATAGTTTATTCAAGGGACCCTACCCATGGCCTCTGGCCATGGCCTCTGTACACGTTCTACCTATAGGGATCCTTGGAACCCACTAGCCATCACCATTCGCCCCTGGCCAGTGAGCGCGGCTTTTGGCTGTGCCCCTGTATATTTTAATACACGAGTTTTCTTTCATGCCTACTTGTCATGCCCTTCGGCCATTACCGTTGCGCTAAAAGTTTCTTTGGGGCCCACTGACAAGAGCCACTGGCACAAAGACCCATTTCCCCCTGCCTAGTAGATGTGATCACAACAAATGTCTGCCCATTTATCGTTTTCCTTCAGTTTCCATTCCCCCGATAATGACCTCATCAATCTTATGGTAATCCTTTGCTAATTACCGAAATAACGTTTGAAAATCAAAAAATCCTCAAAGGCGATAACCATGTGGCTCCTTCCTTTTTCCTAGGTAGCCCCAACCACCTGAGCTGATTTTTACATCCATGGTCCCCTCCCATTACTCATTATGTCTTTGATTAATGTGACGTATTTCCATTTCTGATCACGTCTTCCGTTATTACCACAGCAATATTGCGAGATTCCCCTGAAATTCCCATAATGCAAAAACGTCAGAGCTATAACAGGTTCCACAGGTCACCCCCAATTTAACATCATCTCTTTCCCCCTCCCCACCAATAGACTGATGCGATTTTAACCTTTTCCCTCCTGCAAATAGCTTTTTTTGCACTTTTTGTTTTTTGCATTCTCTCATTGTTACCTCGGTAATTGCTTGCATTCAGCAAAACATAATGGTGGTTTCTCATTTCTGCAAACCTGCAGCAAAGCACCAATGGAGATATAGTTATCATTTTGGGACAAGCTGGCACCCTGTTTCCCATCAAATATTTAAAAAACTACTGGACAGAATAAACCCAAACCTACCTGGAAATTAAGTCAACGCTTCGTGCCCAAGTTGTTCCTTATTTGGTCTAATTCCGTCCAGAGGTTTTTGCATTTCGGCGTCATAAAACCTGGACTTTTGCTGCATGGGAAAATGAATGGGAGTAGGCTAAAAAATGCGTTGTCTTGCTTTCTTAAGAACTTAATTTTTTTATGAATCTTTCCCAATATTTCCAGTTTGGGGTCCAGAGACAAACCTTTTCTTTGCAAAATATGAGCCAAAACCGTCATGCAAGTCAAAAGTTATTAGCAATAGAATTTTCTGATTTCTTATTGATCTAGGTAACCACCTTAACTATAGGGCGGCGGCGACTCCCGCCCTATTATATAGTGGAGAACCAACCTTCGCTCTACTGTTATAGACGCAACTATTTTGGCCCAATACACAAATGCCATACAGTCGATATAAACAGGTGTTTAAATAAGGGACATCTACGCTCCACCACTTGAATATATCTAGGATACCAGCAACCAATATTGCAGAAGGAATGAATGCTGGAGCGGTTCCCTGCTCCCAACCTGCCTTCCACCGTATGGGTTTCACTGACTGAATTGAAAGCCTTGATAAAATAACCTGCAGTCACCTCTGTCAACAAGCTGTGCAAGCTGCAGCAGTCCAGATGTCTGTGGCCTTTGAAGCAATGCACGCCATGCAATTTGGCAGAGGAAAAATACTGCTTCCTCCGCGGATGCTAATGAGCAAAATAAGAGTCCATGTAGACTGAAATAAGTGAAGCTCAGCTTCTTCGGAAAATCGAGAAGTCTGCTAACCACGAGCTTCCACCCCTCTCCAGATGAGCGCCATTGCCATCATTTTCTGCGAAGGACACAAAAGCACACTTTTTGAAACGTCTGGATCTGACTGGCAGCGCGCAGACTTACAGACATGAATAAGGCATTCCATATCACAGGAGGGCGGGACCTGGATGGAGGGTGTGCCCAGTCACGAAACACCTTAGATGTTTCTAGCGTGGCTTAAGAATTGTAAAAAGTGGAGACGCCTGTGTAAATACTAAGTAGTGTGGGCCAGGTAAGTAATGGCGTGGTCTAACAAAGGGAGGTGCCTTTTCATTACCCTGTGCACAAATGTAGAACGATCTATTAAAAAAGGTATTGCTAAATATAATTAATCGGCAGTACAAAAATAAAATTAAGATACTCAAAAACGTAATCACATTAAAATAGGTCAATGCAGTCTTGAAATCCACGTGGGGCAGCTAAGGGTGTTAACTGCTACATAGATATTCTCGTACCCTTCCGTTTACAATTTCTAATCTGTGTATGATAGCTAAAGGGTTTACTGTGTAACATGCAAACACTTATGCGTCCACCGAAACAGTATAATTGTGGTCCCCTTTCTCCATACCAAGTCAACCCCTCTCTTAGAACTCATAGATATATTATGCAATTTACACACCTTAAAAAATATGTTCAAAACGTCTTCTCTTAAATGGAATGAGCTTTTTAAAATACAAATAAAAACGGCTTTCCTTGTAGCAGCACTCAGCAGTGAGTGAATAATGTGGTGTTATGTCCAATTGGCGCCTTTTCATTTTTTAATATCTCCTGAAAGCGAAGCTTCACCCTCACTGGGCCAGAGGCTGCATCATCTCTGGAGAGGGGGCGGTGTCTGCACTGTGGTGAGATAGGAACCGGAAATGGACCGCTTTAAGACCTGAAGAGGGGACAGTTTAAAACAATGAATACGATGGCACACCCTCTACTGTGCTATCTAGAATGTATTTGCATGGCCTAAGTGTATTCCACGCTGGGCAAATGAACCACCTTAAATTGACAACGGATGTCTCATGTTGAAGGTGAGCTGAAAATGGATGAGACGGCAGCTGGATATGGTGGCAAGATCTCCTATGATGGCCGGTCTAGCTCCACATTCGCCGACTAAGGTGCCATAACACCTGAGGCATACTCGAAAGGTCGATTGCATCTTTAAAGTGTGTCAGGACAAGCTACCGTAGATGGTCGGGTCTATGGCTTGGACTTTTAATAAAGCAGAACTCAAGCTATGGACATTCCCGTGGAAGTGGGTCTGCTTAAGAGTGTGGCTGGTGTTGTCGATTTTTCTAGTAGGTGATCTTAAGAAAGTCAAGTAAAGGAGCATCATTTTCATCTGAATATGCCAATATCTAGCAGAAACGACCACCACCAAGCCAGATCTAAGTGCTTAAATTCTACTCTCAGGCAAATCGTTTCTCAATCATCCTGAAATGCACGTTTCCGCTCTTACCTTATTGGAGAAAGTATAGTTCTGTGTGTTTAGCGAAAGCTGTTTTCACCATGGCTGAGTGATACAGAGATTGTTCTCTTGGACTGCTTCACCCATATCTACCTGCCAAAATACTGAGCGTGTTTGGGCATCCTTTTAATGTTTCTTTCAGGCTGTGGTTGTGTTTAGGCAACATGGAAGAGTAAGAAGCATAGGTGTATGAGAACAGTCCTAAGGAAACGAAACATCCCCACCAAGGAATTATTTTCTGTCTACCTAGTCCCATAAGAGGTTACTTGTCAAGATAAGAATGTTTGCCCCCTTCGTTTCTTGGTCTCCCGCTCTAGTTTCCCCCATGAACAAAGTTCTCAACGTTGCCAAAAGCACCCTTTATAGCCTACCCAGATCCTTGCCATTACCATGTGGGATGGCTCTTTATGCAAATATGCTTGCTCTTCAAAGTCGCACTCATTGACTTCAAATACAACAAGGTTCTGCCCCCAATGCCTCTCTGACTTCGCCCACTACTCTCCTTCCCGATCTCTGAGATACTCTGCTCTCCTCAACCTCTCTGTTCCCTGCCACTTTGCTTCTGCATTTTTTCGCTACATTATTATTACTATTATTATGGTATTCATTGAGCGGGGGACCTCGCTTCAACAAGCAAAGTGCCTCCTCGTCCCCATCCACTGTAATGGTCTCCATCTTGCCTTCAAACACAGCCTATCACTGGAACTCTTCAAAATATGCCTCAAACTCCACTTAGTAGTATGTGATTGAACATCTCCTAACCCATCCATACAGCTTTCTTACTCACCCTCCACTACCCATCCCAAAATGACACTCAGGATTGTAAATATGTCATATGTCTATTGTACAAACGTTGATAATAGCACTAGGCCCTTATGTTTATCCCATATATGTTTGTCCCCTTGTCAATGTCTCTGGCCAAACAATGTCCCACATTTTCAACCGGTTCACCCATAAACCATTGCCATCCCTTATTGTAATGGTACATCACCAAAGCTTGGCCTCCATGTTCTGTTGTTTTTTCCTAAGTAAGTAATTTCATTTGAAACTACACCCTGTTCAATAAATACTATAAGCTACAAGCAATGCAAAAAGAGCAAGACATAGCAATAAAAATAATGATTTTATGTTTTACCTGGTTGTTTCTGTATCTGTTAGGTGAAAGGGTGGCAGGACCTGGGTGTCAGGCACAAAGGTTTTTACTCTGTGTATAGGCCATACCCTAGCTGGAGGGGTTAGATCTGAAGGGGTCTGAGAGTCAAGTGTCGTGCAGAATTACCCAATCAGGTGGCGAGAAGAAAGGCAGTAAGAAACAAGGCAGAGCTGAGAGAGGCATGGGGAGTTTATTTAATATATTTATAACGCGCTGGAATCGCCCATAGGCATAGAAGCACAGGGACAGCACAATCACAACAACAAAAAATAAAAAGGCAACAAGTAATCAGATGCATACAACTGGCTAGTCCAAGGTGAGTTATTGAAAGAGAAGCGTCTTCAGTCTGCGTTTAAAAGCCGATAGAGTGCTGCAATTTCTCAAATCGCGCAGTAGGGTATTCCAGAGCCGAGGGGCTGCCACAGAGAAGCAACCTTCCAGCACCTGTGACAGTTTGCCTGAGAGTATTTCCAGCAGTCCCGAGTTGTTCGACTGTAATGTGCGCCTAACAAGGAGCTAAGATAGGTGGTTTGCCAAATACACAGGACTTTTCCCTAAGAGGCATGCACGAGTAATGCACAATGTCCTGAATGAGATCCGTTTCTGCACAGGCAACCAATGGAGTGATCTCCTTACTGCAGAGATGTGGTCTGTTTTCCCAAGGCCAGAAACTGCTCTAGCAGCATTATGAACCACTTGTAGATGGTTAATCTCTCCCTTACTGACGTCCTGCGGCAGGCTGGTGCAGTAGTCCAGGCGAGAGCCGATTATTGCACGTGCAAGTGTTGCGCTATCCACTTAGTCCAAAAAAGGCCTTATTTGGACCAGCAATTTAATATAATAGGATGAGCAGGACACAAGACTGCTGGCATGTGCTTTCATTGAATGTTCTGGGTCCAGTACCATACCCAGCGTCTTTACCTTGGGTAGAGTTGCAAGCTGACAGTCAGCAACTTGGAAGTTACAATGTGCGGAATAGGATGAAATGTCAGAGTTAAAATGACTGACCCCACCAAAAGACCAAAAACACACAACACGAAAAGTTCTTACTACCAAAAGTTCTAACTTTTTGTGGTATGTGTTTAGGTGTTTCGGTAGGGTCGGTATGGGGCTTGGGAATATCACTCCGCTCACTAAAGTGAGCGGGGGTTGCAGGGGAAACCCCCCCCAACCGCCGCCAGAACCAAAAAAACCTGGGGCTGCAGTGGTGTCCCCCGCAACACCCCGCTCACTATACTTTATAGTATAGTGAGCGGGGTGTTGCGGGGGACACTCTCCCTAGCCAAACAAAAAAAAGGACCCCTTCACCGCCGGTTCCCGATCACGGAAGTGAAAGGGACCTGGTGCTGCAGGGACACAGCGCGTCTGAATGAAAGGTAAGTAGAGCGTGGGGGTGTGAGTGAGGGTGTGAGTGAGGAAATCTGCATGATTTGTAATGGAAATGTTTGCATGGGAAATGTAGAAACATTTTGTAATGTGTACATTTCCCATGCGAACATTTCCATGGAAGGAAAATCCGCCGCGATAAATCACGCAGATCTGAATATGCACGGTCCATTTTACGCAGTTTTGCAGCAGTTCCGACCATCATAATTTCAGTTTTTGCATTATTGAGAACTAGCCCATTAAGCATCATCCACTGTTGAATTAGGTTGTGCGTGTTGCTAACAGTCAGTGAGTCATGCACACAGTGCTTTAAGTGGGGTAAGAAATTGAGGGGGGGCCCTCTTTTGGGGGCGTGGCATCCGCTGTGGGCGTGGCCTAAAAGTGCACAAAACATAGTAGGGTGCGCAAACAAATATATAAATGTAGTAGAGCATTTGTATGCGTACTAGTATGGTTTGTGTATTTTTCAAGCCTTCTTTTATAAACATTGCTATGTTACATATTTCTATGTTTATAAAAGGTGGCTTGAAAGTGTACAAACCATAGTAAGTTGCGCACACTTGTGTGCTTACCTTACTACGGTTTGTGTACTTTTCAAGCCACCTTTTATAAACATAGACATTTGTAACATATTTCTATGTTCATAAAAGATGGCTTGAAACGTACAAGCCATCTTTTATAAAGCGTTGAGGACGGACAAAACCCAAGGTGGTTTTGTCCGTCGACAAAGCTTTATAAAAGATGCCTTGAATTGGGTACGTTTCAAGCCGTCTGTTATAAACGTAGAAATATTTCTACGTTTATAAAAGATGGCTTGAAACGTACACATTTCAAGGCATCTTTTATAAAGATTTGCCAAAGGAGACAGGCACCTCGGGCTCAGTGATCGCTGCTCTGAGCAGAGATCACAGAGCCCAAGGCGTCTTTCACCCTCTGGGAACCCGCGGGCTCCGTGATTTAATCTACATATTAAATCATGGAGCCTGCAGGTTCACAGAGGGTCAGTGACCTGGCGATGGCCAACAAAGGAACTGTAACTTCCCTGATGACCCCTCAGATGGGGGGTCATCAGGGAAGTTACAGTGACTGACAGAAGTGCCAGCCAGCCTCAGCGACGCTGTGGCTGGCTGGCACTTCTGTCCACTTGCCTAACGTTACACTGGCAGGCGCATCTCCCGTCGCGGCTGCGGCCGTGGCGGGATAATGCGTCCTGCCATGGCGTGGTGGGACCGGGGGCCCCGGCAGGGCCCCGGCTCAGCCCCACTTTTTGGAGACTGGCGGGGCCCGGCCCCGGCAGGCCCCGGCCCACTTAAAGCACTGCAACACTCAGTGCTTTATTCTTCGTGCTGGTGATTATCAGCATAATTTGCGTACACAATGCCTGCTGCGTCCAAAAGATTGAAAAGCGGAAGAGTAAAGATGTTGAACAGTGGACCCCACAGTCCAATTAATAACCCACTGCCATGGCGTCTTCATGAAAGACTCTAGCCGTTCGTTTGGATAGAAATGACAGAACCCAGCAGGACCCCCCCTTTGGAGAAGAACACAGAGTCTTGTAGTTTGGCGATCAAGAAACAGTGATCCACAAGATCAACGGCCGCCGTGAGATCAAGCAGAATCAAGAGGGAGACTTTACCCTTATCAAGGCGCTGAAGAATAGTTGTTTTTAAGTCCAGAACAGTGGATTCAGTGCTATGATTGCTTCTGGAACCCGATTGTTTAACACCAAGGATATTATGTTCTAGAAAGTTTTGAATTTGTTGGTATGCCACTTTATTCAGAATCTTCAAGAGAAACTGGGAGTTTGTTATAGGGCGATAGCTGCCTGGCAGATTGGGATCAAGTGATAGTTTTCTTTGGAAGTGGTGAAACCAACGCTTGTTTGATCGAGATGGGAACCATATTCTCCCTAAATGAGAGGTTGACACATTTAGTGATCAGGGGTGGGAGAGGCGCTAGTTGGGCTGCATGGCCTTGCTGAGGGTAACAAAGGGCTTTCGCAAAGTGAGGGACTCCTCAACAGTGCGGTTTTCAAGTTAAGGCTTTATATTTTGAAAGCCCGATAAATATCTTTGAATGGGGTTAATTGAGAGTATTTTGAAATGGGTACATCCTAACCAACCTAGATTAATTCCGGGGAGAATACTATTTACTAAAATCCATTTTTACAACAACGTTTTTGGTAGCCAAAGATTATGGTTGCTAACTGTATTATTAAGCAGTGAAACATAGATACCCCTCAATATGAGGGATTGAGTTATCTGTAAGCAATCACACAAAACTTGGAAGCCCATTGGTTGCAATACTCGGGGTACAAATAAACAATGACACATTTTAAACAATTGAATTTGTGCTCTTGATTCCAATAAATGAACATGAATGGACGACAGTGAATATTAGTATTGTGGGATATGCAAAGCTTGAGATGAGACTTGAAAGTTGTCGACTCCTGCTTAATTTGAGGTAGCCGAAGGATACAAGAGTGGAAGATTCAACGTCAGAAGACCTGTGGAGTTGGACAAGTGGGAGACTGTGAGCCTAAAACCACAGGAATAAGAAGAAAAAGGAGAAGTGAGTGGACAGGTGTCAGGGGCGAACTCTTGAGTACTAGACAGCCGTTACAGTACCTTATTTATTTTAATTTTTACATTTATAAAGCGCCCTAAACGCTCGGGCATCAGAGCGCTGTTACATACATGTTAATCGCAGTTGCAGGCATAACCTATACACAGCCCAAGGCTGGAATAGTTAATTCAAGTGAGTTGCAGGCAGAAGTTATACACAACACAAGGCTGGAGTCGTCTGAGCATAGAGCTTGTGGTTACGCTTTCCAAGTGTGTCTCTATTTCGCATGCTGGGAGACCTTCGCAAAGGGGAGAGGGGATTGAGATGCCTTGTGTGCGAGAGGTAAGGGGCTGCAAAGGGTAGGTGGGATTGCGTTACTGCCATGTAAGCGAGCAATGCGGCTGGAGGCAAGCACACGTTAGTCAACTACAACACCAAGTAGTGTCAGCTTACCTTCGTAAACCCGGCCGTTGGAGCTGCTGGATAGTGGAGGCAGCTCAGTCGGTCCTGGCGGGCCGCAGCAGAAAGCTGCAGGGAGTGTCACTGTCCTCACATGCAGGCCTTGGAAGCAGGCCGGTGTCGCCATCCGGCTAGACGCCGTTCCTCCATTAGTTGAATCTACCGGCTATTCGCATCGGGCAGAGCTTGAAGCACACAATAAGCCCAGTAAGCCCAGTGGTGGCAGGGGGAAGCTGGAGGGGACCCTGAAGGGGGTTCTTGCTACCTCCTGTTCTTGCGACTCTCTTTGCAGTTTTCCTCCAGTCTGTTCCCTTCCTCCGTTCTGTCGATACCCTGTCTCCTTGTTCCTCTCTGCTTGTCCTGGGTTATGCTACTAACCGGAAGCATTGAGGCACGAAGCAGACTTTGATCTGATTGCTTACATGCATTCAAAACACTGGTGGTGCTTGCAGACAGCACAAGACTCTGTCTTGGTATGGGAGATGAGCGGTGACAAACCTATGTTGAGCAAGGGAGCAATCTAAGTTAGCGGATTATGCTGGTAACCCTGCATTCGCCATTCCAGTTTTATGGTGGAGTGTTGTCAACAGCCAGAGGAGTCGGTGGCAAGCTGGCAGGTAAGTCATGACACAATCAGTAGCCAAAGGAAACCCTTGGTTACTCATACAAATGTATGGTAGTTTATTAAACACCTTTGGAAGTTGAAAAAGGAAACAGGCGCCTTTGGTAGCTAATACAATGTCTAATGAATACCATGAACAAATAATGATGCTGGATGCTAATATTCAATGAATACGTTGGACAGAATGCATCTTTCAGAAAACATGGGGGGTGTCTGCCTTCTCTTTTTAGTCTGGTGCATATGCAGAATGATGGGTGTCCTCCAGACCTATCTTTCAGTTCACTCTGAACATGGGTTCGGAGGTTGAGGATATGATTACAGGTTTTTGAAATGCATAAATGTAGACGGACAGAGTAGTATGTTTGGGGCTAAACTTCCATTAGTGACAGTTTGACATGTACAGTTTTGTAACTGGACAGTAGATCTATATGGTGGGGGCACAATTGCTCAAACTATTATTTGAAGAAACAGCAGTATTTATTACCCGTCTGAATTGTATCCTGGAAAACGTATCAAGAACGTTTTCTTGTACCTGATCCATGGTGCACAGAATCGTTTTTCCCTTACATTAAAATCAAAACAAAACAAAGAGGTGATGGCTGGAAGGTTTAGATGGAATCTTAACCACTGGCATTGCTCAGGGCAACCCTCCAGACCATCGTTCTTCGCCTGCCAACCCATTACAGAAGGGGAAAGACCATATGCAAATCAGGCTTGGCCCCACCCCAAAAGGGGCAGTCCAGCCCAAACTGCTAGGTCACATCCCTTCTGCACGAGACCACAAGCATCCCCAAACATGTTTCGCCCTTGTTGGGGCTCATCAGTGAGGAGTAGCTTGGGTCTCTAGGCCCAGCAGGCATGGGACCCACGTCTAGGCATACCCGTCCCACTCAGGGTGACAAAGCAAAAACAAAGAGGTGATGGCTGGAAGGTTTAGACTGAATCTTAACCACTGGCATTGCTCGGGGCAACCCTCCAGACCATTGTTCTTCGCCTGCCAAGCCATTACAGAAGGGGAGAGACCATATGCAAATCAGGCTTGGCCCCACCCCAAAAGGGGCAGTCCAGCCCAAACTGCTAGGTCACATCCCTTCTGCACGAGACCACAAGCATCCCCAAACATGTTTCACCCTTGTTGGGGCTCATCAGTGAGGAGTAGCTTGGGTCTCTAGGCCCAGCAGGCACGGGACCCACGTCTGGGCATACCCGTCCCACTCGGGGTGACAAAGCAAAAACAAAGAGGTGATGGCTGGAAGGTTTAGACTGAATCTTAACCACTGGAATTGCTCGGGGCAGCATCCTCTGGCCCATCCAAAGTTGTGATTAATCAAGCCCCTTAAGGGAATGATCTGCTTCTCACCCCGTGTTTCTTTCTTGCCTTGCCCATTTCTCCCTCAGACTATCTAGGGGAAGTGAAGCCCTTAATGTTGACATTGCTGCGCCCACCTGCACCGTTGTTTCGCCCAATATCGCTAATATTGCTCCTGACCATGCTGCTATGCCCACTGCTGCCAACTATGCCACAGCACCCAGCTCAGCGCCTGATAATAAAGTAACTTTGATCAATACTGCCAAACTGACTTCGACTGGTACTAGCTCATCCTTGGCCACCAACCAGCCCCCAACTGTGGCTGTCAACTCTAACCTCAACCTTGCCCTCACCCCTATGAGTTTATCACAAAATCCCTCTGCTTCTATCTGCCAGGTCTCACAGAGCACAGAAGGAGGCTCCCAGATAACCCCGATTCCATTCTCAATCTAGCCTTGAGCAGTGCCTGTTGACTATCTGAACATGCTCTAGACACCCATGACCTATTGACAACAGGCAATCTCGATGCCCTCACCCTTACAGAAACTTGGCTGCACTCAGCATCGGGCCCGGCACTATCTCTCGCCAACCCTCCAGGCTACACTATCTTCAGTAGTGACAGACAGAACACCAGAGGTGGAGTCGCCCTCATAGTCAAGGACCACCTGCACATACTACATACCTACACATACACCTGCACATACTTAATTTCCTTTGCATCACGGAAACTTGGATCCCCTTACCAATCGCACTGTCTCTGCTTCTCTCACCACCCCTCTTCCTCCTTCTCTCATGTCCCTCGCCCCTCCGGCCGCAGTGGCAGCATTGGTCTCCTCTTTCACCCTAAATCTCTTTCCTCCACCCCTACCCCATCTCTCCCAACTTTCCCTTCCTTTGAATATCTTTTCAAACCCTTCACCTACCCTTATGCTATCTCCTTAATTATTTACAGGCCCCCAGTCCCCCTTTTATGAGGACCTGGATCACCTCCTCTCCCACACCTCTCTGTCCTCGGTGACTTCAACCTCCCCCTCTCCAGCCACTCTCACTCTTTCCCTCTCCTCTCCATTCTAGACTCCCATCTCCTCTCTCCACTCACTACTCCTCCAACTCACTCCTCTGGCCCACTCTTGACCTCATCTTTATCTCAACCAACTCCTCCTCACGTGTCACTTCTCTACCCAACTATCTCTCTGACCATGCCTTACTCTAATTCTCCCTAAGTCCCCCCTCTCTTATCGCCCCCTCTCATTCCCCCCTCCTCCTCTTGCCGCGACCTCCGAAACTTCAGCCCTTCACTCTTCTTTAACTCCTGCTCTTCTTCCCTTCCCCTTCTCTCTGACTTTCCCTCCCTCCCTGCCAACGACACCCTCTCCTCACTATCCTCTGCCATCTCCACCAGTCTTCACCATCTCTACCCACTTACTCCCTTCCACCCTTTTCGCAAACCTTCCCAACCCTGGCTATCCTCTCACCTTCTGTCCATGCGTCGTCTTCTCCGTTGCCTTGAACGGCGTTGGATCAAATACCCTTCTCTGACTAACCAATCAACCTATTTTTCATATCACTCCCTCGTTGACTCTTGCCTCAACTCAGCCAAACGTTCCTACTATTCTAACCTTCTACACTTTCAAGCCTCCCACTTCTGTCGAATCTTCCAAACCCTATCTCGACTCCTCTCCCCTCCAACTCCTGACCCCTCTGCCAACTCCACTCTCCCTCCCTCTGATTTTGCAAACTTTTTCTCATCCAAAATTCAATCCCTACGCCAAAACATTCTTCTCTCTCCCTCCTAAACCCCTCCTCCCCCCTCCTCCTCCCCTGCCTCTGCTTGCATGTCCAAATTCTCTCCTGCCACTCCATCTTGCGTCTCCCTTCTTCTGTCCAAAACTCACCCAACTGCTCCCCCTTCTAACCCCTTCCCACCTCCCTTATTCCTAAAATCTCCTCCTCTTCATTCCTTATCGTCCTACTTTCTTCAACAACTGCTTCTCCTCCTCCACTTTCCCTTCGGCATTCAAACCTGCTACTATCATTCCCATCCTGAAGAAACCTTCTGCTAACCCTCTTCTCACTTGCAACTTTCATCCAATCTCGCTTCTCCCCTTCCTATCTAAACTCCTCCAGCGCCTAGCCTACTTTCAACTCTCAGCTTTTGTAACTTCTCATTCCCTTCTTCATCCCTCTCAATCTGGTTTCCGCCCTAAACACTCCACCGAGACTGCTCTTACTTCCGTACTCAATTCCCTCCTTACTGCTTGCTAAGATAAGCAATCCTCTATCCTCATCCTCCTTGATCTGTCTGCTGCCTCTGATGCCGTTGATCACCCTTTACTCCTCAGTACTCTGTCCTCCTTTGGCTTCAAAGGCTC
Organism: Ambystoma mexicanum; assembly: GCF_040938575.1. Taxonomy (NCBI): domain Eukaryota; kingdom Metazoa; phylum Chordata; class Amphibia; order Caudata; family Ambystomatidae; genus Ambystoma; species Ambystoma mexicanum. The sequence continues at coordinate 679,448,267 of NC_090926.1, forward strand.
TGTCCTCACCTGGCTCTCCTCTTGCCTCTGCAATCGTTCCTATGCAGTCTCTTGCGGTGGCCGCACCTCTTCCAACTTCCCCTTGGACCATCTCTTCCTTCGGCATTTCCCACCACTTCTATGCTGATGACACCCAACTCTTTCTCTCCTTCTCCTCCCTCACTCCTGATCTTCATCACTCCTTATCTTCCTGCTTTATTGCTATTAAAAACTGGATGTCATCCCACTTTCTCTCCCTCAACACTGACAAGACAGAAGTCCTTTTCTTTCCTTCTAACACACTCTCCCCTTCCCCTCCTCCATCCATCCACTTTCCCCCTGCCGATCTCCCCATGCCCGCAATCTTGGTCTCCACTTCAACTCCTCCCTTTCCTTCTCCCACCACATTTCTCTCACATCTCGCTCTTTCTGGCACCATCTCTACAACATCGGCAAGATCCTATCCTCCTTCATCTTCTAAACTCTTAATCTCCTCCCTCATCTTCTCCCGTCTTTTCTACTGCTCTTCGCTCCTCTTCGGACTTTCTGCCTCTCATCTGAATCCCCTCAAATCCATCTACCACTCCTCTATCCGTACTCTCTGTCTACTCAGCCCGCGGGACTCTATTTCCTCCTCACTCTGTCAACTTGGCTGCCTTCCCTTCCCCACCCAACTTAAATTCCAATTCCTCTGTCTGGTCTTCAAATCACTCCACGACCTTGCTCCCCCCTATCTCTCTTCTCTTCTCTCATTCTACACTCCCTCTTGTCCTCTCCGCTCTGCTGACCTCTTCTTGCTCACTGTCCCCCCGTCACCGTGTGCAGCCTCTCGCTTCCATTCCTTTCAGCTCTTGGTCCCCCTACACTGGAACTCCTTACCTCTCTCTATCCGCTCTATCCCCACCTACACCTCTTTCCACACCTCCTTGAAAGCCCTTCTTCTTCACTCCCCCCTGACCCTCTACCATCTCTCCTCTCCATCTCCATGTCCCTCATACCTTACCTTCCCCTCCCTTCTCTCATCCACTTGACCTTATACACATATCTGACTTTATTACTCCTCTTCCTTTCTACCTCCTCTCCCTTCCCTCTCTCTGTTCCCTCACCTCCACTCCCAAGGAAACTGTTCTACATAGTAAATCATTGTTTGTATCATGATTGTTAACCTGCTTTTACCATTTTTGTACCTGTTGTTATAATGTAAAGCGCTTTGGCTTAAAGCGCTATACATACTAAATAAACATAAACATACTACTCAACATGTCACTTAATTAAAACTCTGACATCCTCTCGCGTAAACTATCTCTCCCACTAACACCATCACCTTCCATCTTGTCTAACGCCCCCTGTCCCCATCCTGACATTTGAAGAAGACCTACTTCACAATTTAGAAGATAATCTAAAGCCCTCCTCGCAAGTGATCCTCTTGGGAGACCTAAACCTGGGCCTCAATGACCACACCAACCTCCCAGCCCCCTCACTAGCTAACTCCCTAACTGCCCTAGGCTTCGCCCAGCGCATCTGCAACCCTACGCAAATTAAAGGGTGCTCCCTGGATTGGCTAGCTGACCTCAATCGCTATACTTCAATCAAGTCTAACACTCCCTCTCCATGGTCGGACCACCACATCATTGCCTTCACGATCCCTCTTGCCCTGCAAGCCAAACCTCCTACCAAGTTGCTACCGCCATCTCTGGCTAGGAACTCCCTCAAGTTAACCAAAGACAGCCTCTTACCTTTCCTTGAGTGCCTCAAACCAGAGCTCCTGGACCCCTCTGATCTCAAAATCCTAGTCGATCTTTACACCAAAACACTAACCTGTGTAGTTGATACCGTTGCCCCCCTAAAGCCCATAGAAGCCAAACCAGCAGCTCACATTAACTCCTGGTACACCCAGGACCTCTCAGAATTAGGAACCATAAAAGGACTAGTCGAAACCAGCTGGAAAAAAAAAACTTCCGCTGCCATGAAACAGAATTTCACTACTCTGGCCAAACATTACAAACAAGCTATTATCCAAGCCAAAGCCACTACCTTCAACACAAGAATAACAAATGCCAAATCAGATACTAGAGAACTGTTTTCCATCCTTAGGGACAGGAAGTCTATCCACCCCCTCTCCCTCCAGCGTCCTCTTTATCAAAGATCCAGCCTGGCTAGCTAGTATACAGAATGCCATGTTGCTAAAGATTGACATGCTTCAGAAAGAAATATTTGCCAAACAATCTAGCCTTAAATACGTACGTCAGAGCAACGTTGCCCCTTAAATGCCCACTTCCAATATACCAGGATGCCCTTTGTTTAGGTTCAGCAAAAGTACCAGTCAGGAAATTCTACACATCTTAAAAAGTTTGAAACCATCAAGGTGCAAAGGGGATGCCTGCCCTGCCCTTCCCCCCTTATCAAAGACTGTGCAGAAGTACTGGTGCAGTACTTCAACGTTCATCTTCACAGCGTTCATCAACTCTTCCTCTCAACCAGCTCAATACCGTACAGCCTCAAAGAAGCATTGGTTCTACCCCTTTAAAAAAAAAACTTCACTTGACCCGCCCCTACCTAATAATTACCGGCTTATCACCAAAGTCCCATTCCTGTTAAGGATACTCGACAGAGCAGCATATGTTCAAATTAAACAACACCTAGGAACAAACCACATCCTTGGAGTCAGTCAGTCAGTCTTCTGTCCAGGCTTTGGTACAGAATCAGCACTCCTGCATCTGAAAAAACAGATTGACGAGATCAGGGACGAGGGTAAACTCGCCCTACTTCTCCTTTTAGACCACTTTGCAACCTTCAACTTAGTCAACCAAAACCTACTATGCCACCACCTTACCACGGCTGCCTCCTTATTCCCGGAAGCAGCGGCATGGATGGCCTCCTTAAAAGGCAGAGTAATCAAAGTTTTCTCTGAAACTGCCTGTGCCGCGGAGTCCACCAAGGGTCATGAGTTTCACCGACTCATATTCACTAAACCACTCTTTGACCTTCTGGATTTGCTAGTCATAGCATATACCAACTATGCGGACAACACTCAAATCCTCCTCCCCATCTCTGGCAACCACACCGACGCCACTACCCTGAATTCAACCTACTCCACCATCGAATGGTCAACATCCTGAGCAGCCAGATATCAGCCCCTGCCGTATCTCCATTAATTTTCGTGCCTGTATGAAAGACAGCAATATCTACTTGTTAGTTTCAAGACGCCACCCGAATCTTCTGTTGGTAAACCAAGCCTCTACACCAATTGTCCGCCTGTACACCACTCTGCGAGTCCTGACGACAGTTCGGTACCCACAGTAATCTTTGCCTCATCATCGCAGCACCTGTGGTTTCCTACTTGTCATCCGAAACAGAAACACCAAATATAAGTGTGGACAACAATTGCGTGCCTCTATTGATAAAGCAGAATATGAAATTTGCACTTGATTGTTACTAACCCACCATTAATTTGTCTTGGTTTTCCTTGTTTTTCTTCAAACAATGTTGTTGCTTAGGCCTCCTGCCTAAATTATTATTTTTAAATCCTTAATTAAATTCTGTTTTTATGACACTGCCTTTGTGATCCTTGGAGTAGCATATATGTAAGCTATCCTAACTGTAGTATCGGTGCACCTCATGTGCGTCTATGAAAGGGGTAGCCGTTGACTCTATTCTTTACCTTGTTATTCCCCTTTTAACCTCTAGAGTCAGGCCCCCTACACAAAAAAGAAGGATCCCTGCCCCTCTGTATACTTCACTACCAGAACCCCATACACCCACAGAATTGTCCAACCTAAATTCAAACGCGCCAAAGCAGGAGCACCTAGCTTCCCAGTTATTGCTGCGAAACGATGGAACTCCCTACCACATGCGCTAAGAGCAGAGAAATCCTACTGGGACTTCCATAGAGCCCTCAAAACGTGGCTGTTTGCATAATTCAGTTCATCATGTGAGCTCCTATTTGAAAGTTGCACTGTTGTCATGTCCATTTTGTATGTAACTGCCATGTATTTGTCTAATCATCGCTGTGCTCACCACCTTTGGGCCACATGTGATTACATGTTGTATCTTCAGCGCCCTGATGCCTTAGGGTTTGTGTGCGCTATAAAAATTCAAAAAAGAAATAAATAAAATAAGACACACCGATTCAGAATTAAATTTATGTTCCTATGCAGGTGAAGTAATTGAAAAATAATTGCAAAAACACAACTCGTGGGGAGACATAGGTTTGCAGTAATTTGCTGAAATGATGGACAAAAGTAATGTATAATGTCGCAGGAGGGGAATAGGAGGTGACTGTTTGTCAGGACAATTACATCATGTGTACATTTACATTTTAAGCGGCAAGGACATAAGTAAGCTTAATACAAGGTAATTAAATGAAATTCAAGATATATTAGGTCAGAAAAGAACATTAAACTTCGTATAGGTATTGAACGGTATAGAATAATAATTCCAGTATCCCACCCTAATTCTCATCTTAATATAGGGCGGTGAGATAACTTTTTTCTCCAGCATGGGGTCTGGCATGGATTCACATGCTCATGAATATTCCCCGTCGTCAGGCTGGGAATCCTCGGTAAAGAAAAAATCAGTATCAGTTTCGTTTCTGATCTGTCTTTCTTAGTAGTAACCAATCACTGGTCTCTGGGTCATACTGCCCCCAACCAATGACTGCCCTCTCCCTAAGCCCCGCCCCTGGCAGCCATCCTCAGATTTTTACCGCACGTTCAAGTGTTGGGAGTCCTCGTGCTATAGCTCTCGAGCTTTTACTGCGTTTTGAACTTTTTCAAAGAGATTTATCTCATTTTTTTGGTTAAATCGAGCCTCAAGCTCCACCGTCTCTACTTCCGATCAACGGGGACCCGTTTCGGATTTATCTACGCCCCTCAAGGGTGAAGTTTTTGTCAAGTTACGCTTCTTGGAGGATTCCAGAAGTTTCTGAGGCCTACCTCGTGAACGACAAGAACATGGCCCAGGAGAAGGGATGCTCGACTCCCGGCAAACTGTTCAGGATCTGCCCGGGATGCAACCTAAAAAATGTGTTCAAGGAGGACGAGCATTCGAAATGCCTTTACTGCCTCCACGAGGACAAAACGCACTTGGAGGAGGACTGTGCGTTTTGCTTTAACATGACGGATCGGACGATGAGGAATCGCCGGACCCGTCTTTCCAACTGGCTGGAAGGCAAGAGCCCAGCAGGTGAGAAGAAGAAGTAGAAGCCCGAGCGGTCTTCTAAGTCCTGTGAGGGCGCCCCGGCGACGGGGGCCCAACGGAAGGCAAAGCGCCTCCAGTCCGCGGGCACCGGGAGCACTGAACGGTCAGGCTCCTCGGCTGCCAGGCCGGGCGCACCCTCACCGACGCCATCAACCGCGAGCCAACGATCTGGCTTGGGGAAGGTGAAATCCGAGAACCCGGCTAAGCTTCTGGAGAGGCCCCGGTTGATCTCAGAGGAACCGTCGAGGGGGAGCGAGGTGGTGACCCTCCCCCTAAGGTGAAGGCCTCAAGCGCGCCCAAGGCGGTAAAGGCCTTGATCCACCCGGCTAAGGCCTCTATTGAGGGAGTCGCTGTGGCCCTGGCGTAGCCTGTGGAGGCTAGCCCAGTGGAGACGACCTCAGGGCCTAAAGTTTTGCTGCCTCCGCGGAGGGAATCCTCTTTTAAGCCCATCGAGAAGATCCCCGTGAAGACCCCGGTGGGGAAAGAGGGGGGGTGGTGACCGTTACGGACACGAACACAACCTCTGAGGAGGAACTGGCCGAGAATTTGGAAGAGGCCCAGCCCCACGGGAGGAATCCCGAGGAAGGAGATGACGAGAGCGAGGGTGACAACCAGGTTCCCGTGGAGGAACAACTGTCGCTCCCGGCACGCCCGTCGCAACCCGAGCCTCAGGACAACTCGGCAGCCATTTTGACGGCAATCCAGGCCTTATGCACGGAGATAAGGACGAGACTGCCCCTACCCCGACGGACGACCCAGTTGTACCGGGTCCATGGGGAAGCCCTCCGAACAAGAGGAGGAGAATTCATCCAGTGCCTCTTCAGCCCACACAGCCTTCTCAGCCTTTGTCGCCCTCCCCGATTCCGAGGGACGACACGGGAACGGACACGGCCACGACGGGGACGGATGACGACGGCGGTGACGACGGGACTGGCCTCCCGTCTCAGATTCCTCGGGCGTCCACGCCCGACGAGATTGGCTCCTTCCACGCCATGATTGCCAGGGCATCCGAGCCTTTTCAACTCTGCCTTGAGGAGAAAAAGAAGGAAGGCTTCCTCTACCAACGGCGCAAGGCCAAGAGGAAGATGTTCCTCGCAGTGCCATTGCTGGATGACATCTGGGACGAGGGGCTTGCCCTCCTCAAGAACCCGTCCACGACACCTGCCAAGAGGGACCGGTACGAGAAGAAGTACCGGGTCCATGACGTCACCCCTTTGTGCCTTAGGGCGCAGCCGACCCCAGATTCGGTCGTCTCAGCAGCGGCCAAGAAGAAAGCGGGGGGGCATCGGCTTCATCCTCTACTTCCCCACCAGACCGCGAGGGAAAGCAGCTGGACGCCGTGGGACGACGAGTCATCTCGTCGGCGGCGGCGACGATTAAGGCGGCCAACGCCCTAGCGATTGTGGACCGCTACGACAGGGAATTGTGGTACAAGATCGTCCCCCTGTTGGTCTTCCTCCCGGACGACAAGAGGGCAGAGGCCCTGGCGATCCTACAGGAGGGTGAGGTGGCGTCAGACCACGCCATAACTGTGGCCACGGACATTGCCGACACCGGTTTCCGCCAGTTGGGCAACAGCGTTTGCCTTCGACGGCGGGGGTGGCTGAAGGCGACTGATTTCCACCAGGACATGCAAACCAAGGTTTTGGACATGCCCTTCGACGGGAACAATCTGTTTGGAAAGACTGTGGATGAGTCGCTGCAGGCCATCAAGACCGACACAGAGACGACTCGGGCCTTGGGAGTTCTGCAGCAACGGCGGCTGCCCTTTCGGAACTCCGGAGGCAAGCAAGGTGCCTCCAAAGGATTCGGCGGCAGCTCCTCGACCTACCGTCAGGCGGCCCGCTCCCGTCGCAAGAAGCCAACAGGGGACGAGGCAAGTCCGGTGGATCTCGCCGTCGTCGCCTGGGAGGCCAGGGAGGCAAGGCTGCTTCCAAGCAAGACTGAACCGGCTGTCGTGTCGGGTCCCCACCGAAGCACCCCAGTGGGAGGCCGGCTGACAAAGTTCGTCAGCCTGTGGAAAGCCATCTCCACCGACCGTTGGGTGCTGGATGCCCTGGCACACGGGCACACTCTGGAATTTCTAAAAAAGTGCCCCCGAATTCCTCCCTTGGCCAGAAAGGAGAACCACATCCCTCAACTACTGTTAGAGGTAAGGGCGATGCTCAAGAAAGGAGCCATCGAGCTTGTCCCAAGGAGGCTCCGGGGCTCCGGAGTGTACTCAAGATACTTCCTCATCAGAAAGAAGACAGGAAGTTGGCGTCCCATCCTGGACTTGCGTCGGCTAAACGAATACATCAAAGCACAGAAGTTCCGGATGGTCACCCTGGCCCAGCTGGAGGAAGGTGACTTCCTATCGTCGTTGGATTTGGAGGATGGGTACTTTCACATCCCCATCCTAAAAGGACACCGAAAGTTTCTCAGGTTCGTAGTCCAAGGGCGGCACTACCAGTTCAAGGTCCTCCCATTCGGATTGAAGTCAGTGCCCAGGGTGTTCACCAAGTGCCTAGCACTAGTGGCGGCGCGGCTGCGCCTGCAGGGGATCCACGTCTACCACTACCTGGACGACTGGCTCATCTGAGCAGGGACAAGGGAACTCGCGTAGAACACCCAGCAAAGACCGTCCGGCTGCTCATGGACCTGGGATTCTCCATCAACTCCCCCAAATCCCACCTGGTCCCGTGGCAGGTCGCGCTATTTCTGGGAGACAAGCTCGATACAGTAGCGCAGTTGGCCTCGCCGTCGGAGGAAAGAACGCAGGCCAATGTGAACACAGATGTGGCCAGAGTGAGGTCCATCAAGTCCCTTCTCGGGATGATGTCCTCTTGCATCTATCTGGTGCGCATGTGCAGGCTTCGGATGCGTCCTCTGCAGGAGTTCCTCGACACCCGTTGGACGCAAGCGACGGACAGCTTTGAGGACAAGATCTCGCTTAACGAAGCATTCCGCCATGCAATTCGATGGTGGGGAACCCACGCGTATCTCGCCACAGGCACAGACTTTCAGACCCCAGCATTCCAGGTGACGGTGACGACGGATGCCTCCCTGGAGGGGTGGGGAGCGCACACCGGAGATCTTCACGCGAGAGGCTTGTGGCTCCCGGAGGAGAGGCCGCTCCACATCAACATACTGGAGCTCCGAGCAGTGTTCTAGGCCCTCAAGTCATTCCTCCCGTCCCTCAAGGGCAAGGTGGTGAGGATCTTCACTGACAACACCACCACGATGTTCTACATCCGGAAGCGGGGAGGAACCAGATCCCCAGCCCTGTCCAAGGAAGCCCAGGATCTGTGGCACTGGGCCATTGCCCAGGGGATGTTCCTGGTGCCTTTTCATATAGCAGGGATAAAAAAAAAAAACATTGCCGACTCACTCAGTAGGGAGCTGCGCTCATGCCATGAGTGGGAACTACGTCAGGATCAAGTGGATCATTTCTTCCAGCGATGGGGCAAACCCCAAATCGACCTGTTCGTGACGGCGCCGAACTGCAAGTGCCAGAGGTTCGCCAGCAGGTTCCCCCAACCGGGGAGCATGGGCGATGCTTTCTCATTCCCCTGGGACGGCCTGTTCCTGTATGCATTCCCGCCGTTGCCGTTGCTGCTCAGGCTCATCAACCAACTCAAGAGGTCACGGTGCAGGGTGATCCTCGTCGCACTGAAGTGGCCGAGACAGATATGGTTCCCAGACCTTCTGGGCTTGTTGGCGTCCCCGCAAGTCAAACCGTCGACGGACGCAGATCTTCTCTCCAGAGAAGTAGGTGCCATTCTTCATCACGACCCGGAGTCACTGAACTTGCAGGCCTGGCTCCTGCAGCACTAGAGTTTGGAGGGTACAATATCCTGGCTGACTGCAGAGAGGTTCTTGCAAAGGCCAGGGTGTCCTCAACTCTCAAGTGCTATGGACACAAGTGGAAGAGGTTCTCTGTCTGGTGTCATGCACAGAAGATTAACCCTCTACGGATTACAGCCACCCAAGTGCTACCGTACTTACTGTCGCTGGCCAAAGCTGGACTAGCTCACTCTTCCATCAAGATACATCTGGCAGCGTTTTCCCGATACACCAGAACTGCAGGACGGTCGTCCCTGTGGTCTCATCACCTGGTGAAGGCGTTTATGAAAGAACTGCTCCGATCGTTCCCGCGGGTGAAGGCTCCAGCCCCGCCGTGGAAGCTCAACGTGGTGCTGACCAGGCTCATGGGCCACCATTCGAGCCTTTGCATTCGGCTCCGTTGAAGTTCCTGTCTGGAAGACAGAGTTCCTTGTGGCCATCCCCACTGCACGACACGTGGGAGAGATTCAGGCCCTTTCCTGCAAACCTCCATACTTGACTTTCCACGAAACGAGGGTGGTGCTGAGGACGCACCCCTCCTTCAAGCCCAAGATGCCGTTGTACTTCCATCTCATCGCTGGCCGAGAGGACTTACCACTCGCTGGATGTAGCTAGAGCGCTGAAGTTCTACGTGGACCGAACTAAGAGTTTTCGGAAGACATCACAGCTGTTTGTGAACTTTGGACCTGTGAACCAAGGGAAGGGTCTCGAAAGGCTTCCATTTCCAGATGGCTCTCCGGCTGCATCATGCACTGTCATCGGTTGGCAAACCGACTGTTGCCCGGCCGTCCGAGAGCCCATTCGACCAGAGCGATCGCTGCTACCACGGCATTCTTGTCTGGTGTGCCCCTGCTGGACATCTGTAGGGCTGCTACGTGGAGGTCGACTCACACCTTCACGAGATTCTACTGCGTCGACCGGGATTCCAGGGAGGAGTCCAGAGTTGGCCAGGCAGTGCTGAGCAACCTGTTTGCTTAAGGTGAGCCTGGTGAGGAGGTAAGAGATGCTTAATGTTGAGTTTTATGTAATGCTTAATGTTGAGCCTTGCCACCTCCCGTGGTTGTGCATGTGTGTACTGCTATGTATTCTTATATTCATGAGCATGTCAATCCATGCCAGACCCCATGCTGGAAAGGAACGAGTTACTTACCTGTAACTGCTGTTCTCCAGCATGGGTCTGGCATGGATTCACATGCGAACCCTCCCTCCTTCCCCTCTGCGGCTCTTCACTTAGTCATACTGCCACTTTACGTGCTACCAAATCTGAGGATGGCTGCCAGGGGCGGGGCTTAGGGAGAGGGCAGTATTTGGCTGGGGGCAGTATGGCCCAGAGACCAGTGATTGGTTACTACTAAGAAAGACAGATCAGAAACGAAACTGATACTGATTTTTTCTTTACCGAGGATTCCCAGCCTGACGACAGGGAATATTCATGAGCATGTGAATCCGTGCCAGACCCATGCTGGAGAACAGTTACAGGTAAGTAGCTTCTCCCTTATCTGCTGGAGGATAGAAAAGGTGAAAATGAAGCTAACAAATTGATATGTACAGCTGAATTTAAAATAATTAAGAAAAAGGCGAATGAAGAGAAGGGAGCAGTTTAAGAATATGAAAAGGAGAGCAAAGAAATATGTACTTGCAGCACAAACATTGGGTAACAACCATGTGGGTCTAGGGTTCCAAACTCTGGAGTGCCATATACCCTTCGTTGAGGGCACTGCCAAAATACAAGCTAGTGACAGAATGCTTGAAAACTGCCAGCTTTGACTGATGCCTGATATCATAACAGTCAGTGACCAAGTAACTTCAGAAAGTTGCACATACTGTTCAACTGCTGGACTCTTAAGTGTGGTGCATATAATATAACCATTTACCTTTGTTTGAATGGCACTGCCTGGAGGTAAGTAGAGGAGATGGGTTACAGACTGTGCATCCTGATAACTTATTTCTTTCCACGTCGAGCCCTACTCTGCAATCCGGTCCGTTAACACAGTGATTATGTATAGCATGGCATCATATATGATGCTACAGTACCGCATGTAAGCCATATTAATCATGATAATGAATCAGATATGTGGGTTATATCTTTACACATATTTGAACACTATAGGTATAAACACAGATACCACATTGAAGGTCCATATAGCAACTATGCTGAAAATGTTAATTTCTACATGATCTGGTTTACGGTTTGTTATACTCACTCTTCATTTAAACTAGTCAACAAGTTCCTTCACTGTTAAAAGGAAACTTTGGACCTCTAGGGAGATTTGTATTTTATCTCATAAGTGCGATGACTAGATCTGAGAGAGAGAAGCTATTCAGGACACATGCATGGTGGAAAGGAATGGGGAGCTCCAACATGACTATCAGTTCCTATCTCGAGTGGAGAGCTTGCTTGAAAAGCCCAGTTCCTTTGCCTGACCACTAGGCACTAGGTATTGCTGCATTCGGGTGCATGTGGGGGAAATTTAACGGACAGTCCTTAAGAAGTACAAACATCTGCTTTCTGGGTTCTGTTGAGACTTAGAGTGGACTGTCTCCTGAGATAAAGACAGGAGTTGTGGCCCTTCATTTTAGCATGCAGTCTCCAGTTCACCTTCAGTCCCATTGCTCGATCGAACACCGGCGTTCTTCGAGTGTGTTGGTCAGAACGAAAACCAGACCGCCAAGCTCTTTGGCTGCTTTTCAGTGAGACATGACCTTGCACTGTTTATGGTGACATGAGTAGTGACCCCTACCTGCACTAGCAGATTGTCTGCCTGGACCCTGACATTCCCTAATGAGGAGTTCCTCTATCATATGCCTAGCATGAGCCCTTGCTTTACCACTGCATGGAACTGAGAAAAGACCCTGCCATCAGACTGAAGTTCTTCCTAACTACAGACCCGCTCCAGGCACTCCACCGAGCTTCTTGAACAGGGTCTGGTGGCATGCCCTGATCTGCAGAAACCCTCATAGAACAGTTAACAATTTACTTTCCAGAAACCTTCAATTCTAGAACAGAGCCTCATAGGCAGTCAATGCAAAGCACCTATCGGTGTGCTGTGTGCAGCCCTATTAGCTCCTAGAGCGGTTTTACATCTACAGAGGCAGAGGGCTCCACTTTGTTCCCGCGGGCTGCATGCAATGATGCTAAATCTGACTTGAAGCGCATGCTCAGCACCCTCCTGAATGTCCAAAGCTTCTTCTACAAAGGCCTTATTATTAAATGTATCGCTTCTATAAACCAGCCCTTTTCGATTCAAGATATACTGGAACCCTTCACCTACAACCTTTTGTTTCTAACTGAATTATGGCCCCCATAATATCCTGTTACCTCGATAATGATATGGTCCCAGCTCAATATTACATTCTCACACGCAACTATAGATTTAAACGCAGAGGAGGCTTAGCATTGATTTAGAATATTTTTTTATTAAATACTCAAGTCCTAAATGTTTGAACATTCACCGATTTCTTAATGCGAGACACTTTCCCTATAGTGCGCATTTTCTGTTTGTCAAACCTATTTTTATATTAAATTTTAGACCACCTCCCTCACTGAGATCCTCGCTTAGTGGACTCCTTAGCTGACACTGAATTGAGCTACTAGGTAATTTCCCAGCTGTCACTGTTCTGGCCGATTTTAGTATCTGAGTGTAAGACCACATTTTGTGTATCCTTACGAGCCTTTTGCAAAACTTAGATATTTTAACTTTATCACAACGAATCAATGCTCGAACACACTTTCCTGGCCTTATGCCTCATTTTATATTCTCAGTCTTTGGCTCAATTCAAGTTAGAAGCAGCTTGAACTGAACAGATCACAGACATTCCCGTTTATTATTTCTGTTCCTTCCCACACTTTACTAAGAAGCCTAAAACTGGAAAAAGAGGAGCAAGTACAATGGACATGGCTTTCCTGCACAGCTCTCTTGCTCTGAAATACAAGTCAATACAGCCTGACGTGCCAATTTCCACCACTGATCTTTTCTAGTTTTCCCAAAATCTCTTATAAAGTGAGAGAGAAACATACATCTCGTGAAGGCTGGTTTAGCCCTCAATAAACCAAAGCTGACCTGAAAAGGTGCATTAGAAGGCAGGTAATATGTGCTTCAGACTGATACAGATATGTTGACTTTATTTCACAGCCTCCCAGTTTATCAAGCAATTAAAAGCACTATTATATTTGGGAAATAGCATTTCTAAGTCCCCTATACTCAAAAAGCTCAGTTTAAATTAATTGGGGAATTCAAAGCCTCATGCATCCACTGATGACAAGCATAACCCTTGCTTTCCAACTGTGCACCAAACTTTTTAATATTTTTAATTTTAAAAATCAATACAATCTAAAATGAGATTCAATTAACATGTGCTGCTTCTGCTCCGTGGAATTGGGACATTCTTACAACCGCAGCCCCCAGCCGAGCTGATGCACCCGTGAATGTTTTCACTCTCTATGCTGGCAGATGCATGTTCTTTGATTGGATCTACCTAGGTCTCAGTCTCCTCATTGAACACTCTCAGTATGGCTGCTGTGATCTATGAGGAACCTGAGGGCGTCCTTAATTCTTTTCTCCCAGTATCCTCCTCTCAGGTGGCCAGGTAACATCGGTTTTGGATCCTGACCCTGGGGGTGGATATGCAAGGAAGGATTACCTGGGTGAGTGGGGAACGGGCATCCTTAGGGGAGACATGGTATCCTCCGTACCCTTTACAGAATGAACCTTCTATCCCTCAAACCTTTGTAGGCTACTTATTTATTCATTTTGTTGCTTATATAGCATTCCAAGCCCAAAGGCATCTGTGCGCTTTTATTAAGATAAAATTACAGAAGAAGTTACAATTGTTTCACTAGTTACATATATACAACAGTTCTCCACAGTGATAGATACAGTTAGTTGAGGGGTAATACAATATTTACAACGTTACATCGAAGAGTTCACAAGGAGTTGTGATAGTTAGTCAGGCTATGTGTAAAGAGGTATGTCTTCAATTGTTTGCAGAAAGTCCAAAAAGATTCTTGTGCTCTAAATTGGACCCGCAAGGTATTCCATTGTTTACTCGCAATTGTTTGGAAAGATACTGCCCCCTGGCCCCGCTTTCTGGAGCTTGTATCTTGGCATTGCGGGGAGGTGCAGATAGGCCTAATAGAATGCCGTTTTGAAATTTTGTTTGCCAGATATGCAAGGGTCGCCCGAAGAAGACATTTCTGTGTCAGGGTGATTTTTTTTTAACATGATTCTTTCTTTCACCGGGAGCCAGTGGAGATTCTGTCTAGTTGAGGAGAAATGTGCCGATCTGGGGATGTTGAGTGCTGCTCTAGGGGTGTTATTTTGCAGGACCTGATGTTTTTGGATATTGTGGCTCTAACTACCAGCATAAAGGGCACTGCAGTAGTCTAGTCGTGTCAGGACAAGAGCCCTGGCTAGCGTGATACAGCTGTCGGGTGACAAGAATGGTCTGCAGGAATTAATACGTTTGCAGGTGTAAGCTGTAGCTGACGTAGTCGATGTGGAAAGATTTAAAAGCATAATTTAATTTGGCTAGCCTGAGTTGAGAACCTATGAGTAGCAACTCAGTCTTGGCGTTGTTCAAGCACAACCCATGATGAGCCATCCAGGCTTAGATGGTTAGGTGAATGGCATTGAGAGTGGCAGTGTCTGTGACATGGTTCCCAGTGATGGGTATTAGGATTTGGGTGTCATCTGCGTAATTAGTATAGGTGACACCCAAATCATCAGGACGGTCAAAAAGGGGTTTTGTAAAGATGTTGTATAGTGTTGGAGATACGCACGATCCTTGAGTTACTCCACATGAGACAACAGTAGGTGGTGCTACAGTCTTGCGGGGAGAAGATTCTCATTGTTCTATCTGTTAAGAACGATTCTGTCCATTGAGTGGTATTAGGGGAGAACTGTGCTGCTGAGGCTAAGTGTTTGCACAAGATGTGGTTCACAAGATCAAATGCAGCCGAAAGGTCAAGGAGGAGGAGCAAGGCTAACTTCCTTCTGTCTTTTAAGTCATCCATTTGGATGTTGATGCCCAGCAGTGCTGTTTGCGTCCCGTGTCTCGTCCGGAAACTGGACTGTCGTAATCCAAGTATATTGATGGCTTCAAGATATTTCTGTATTTGTATGTAGGCTACCCTGTCTAGAATTTTTAATAGAAATGGTACTGTTGTTATTGGCCAGTAGTTGGTAGGTATGTTTGGGTGGCGGGTATTTTTTTTTTTAGTAGTGTTAATACCCATGAGTTCTTTAGGTCTGTATGGACGCAGTCATTTGTAAACGAGGCATTGATCAGGTTTGTGATGAATGGGATGAGTTGGGGTGCACAGTCTTTAATTACTGTTGCCGGACAAGGGTCACCCTGGCATCTTGAGGGTTTTAGACTTGAAATGATTTGGAGGACTTCTGAGTTGTAAATTCAAATTGTGGCATTTCATTATTAGTTGGGACGATTGCAAGGTTGCAGGAAGGTCTGGTAGGTTTAACTAAGGTTTTTTTTTGCTTCAATTTTGTACTGAAGTACTGTGATTTTGTCTTGGAGAGCATTTTGGATGTTCAGGCACGAGTTTGCATCCGTGTTGCAGCTTTCCACTGGTGGAATCAGGGATTCTAATTTTCTAAGGATTGAGAACAGTTTTTGTGTTAGCCCTAGTTATTCTTTCATTGTACAGCAAGCTTTTTGTTAGGAGGATTTGTTGTCTGTATTCCAAAGAGGCTCTGTTAAATTCATGTTTATTTAGTTCAGTGAGAGATTGGTTCCAATGAGTTTCTGCTTTTCTTTTGGCATTTCTTAATGCTTTTAAGGTAGTAGTAAACCACCCATTTATGTAGCTTGCGTAGAGCAAGGGAGGCTAATTTGTCTATGGCTGCCAAAATAGTTTTGTTGTATTGTTTAATAATTTTTGTTGAGTCGAGTTGTCAGAATTTTGTAATGTTAAAACAGGTTGCAGCAATTGAAGTAGACTATTGGCTGTGATGTTTCGTTTATTTCTTGACGGGGCAGCCGGGGCTAGCTATAGGCAGTTGGTGCTGCTGATCAAGGTATCGATATTGAATGTTATAAGATGGTGGTCAGACCATGGACATGGAGAGTTAAAAGTGATGGTCGAATTGCAGTTGATATTCACTAGCCAGTCAAGAATATGGCCTTTCACGTGTGTAGGATTCTGGATCCGGTGCGAGAGGCCGAGTGGTGATATACTGGGGGCCACGGATAGAGCATTTTTGTCAAGTGGGTCATTGGACCTAATTTGAAATCACCCAATATGATAGTTTGTGATTTTGGTTTAGCGTTGGTTGTTAGGATTTGGGTTAATCATTCTCAAAGGTGACTATAGGCCATGGAGGTCTTTCGTTGAGGTGGATATTCAATGTGGTAGTGGCAGACAGTGACATTTTTACAGAGAGTAGTTCTCCTAATGTGATAGGAGTTTCTCTCATGTTTAAGGAGTTTTTAGCAATGATGGCTACATCTCTGCCTTTGGCTGAGGGTCTGTCCATCCTGCAAATAGAGTATCGGCGACGGCAAGGGCTGGGCCTGCTGTAGCATGGAGCCAAGATTCTGTAATGGCTAAGAAGTCAAGCTTATGTTGTAATGATGTCAGCAGTGTCCAGTGCATGGTCTGGTAAGGATCTAGCGTTGATGAGGGCACCTAGAATGTTATTATTAAATACGCTAGTGTTAGTTTGGAGGTTGCTTGGTTGGTGTGAGCAGATGCGAGCAGTTCTGAGAGTTAGAAGTGAATTTCTCCTAAGGATGGTAGGGGCAGAGGTGATTAAGATGTCTCTCTTAAAATTGGTTCTGGTTGCTGTTTCTGAGAGTCAGTGGGCAAGGGCGAATATGGCAAGAGGTGGCTGACAAGATAGCAGCTTTGCGTTTGTCAATTAGATTGATCATACTGTTGTTCGTTAGGGGTGACTTATGTTGGTGGTTGAGAGCTGTGGGGAAGAAGAGAGTTGGAGGAATGGAGCAGGAGTCTGGAAGGTGTAGCGGCATAGATCTAGATTGGGTTGATCTGAGGCTAGTCAACGACACTACGCTGCTTGCATGCATGCAGTGTTTAACTAGTGAGGCCGACATATTGGCTAGTTTATTTGACATGGGAGGCAATTAAAGGATAGTTCCGGGACTTTTTTTTTATTGTCCCTACGGTTCGGCCATGTGTTTTTAAGCATAACTCGGTAGATCGTAGAAAACTTTCCTATGGACCTTACCCTACTTTTCGTCCATTAACGCACTCGAAATCAGCCGCCATTTTCTGATAATCCTATCATTTCCCCCCATGGCCCTGGCTCACCTGCTTTTGCGTCACTAAATCAAATCCCCCGCCCCTGAGCCTGACATCAGCAGACGCGTACCGCCCATTTCCCAACGCCAAAGCACGTTTCGTGTCAACAATCGCTGCGCCTCAGCTAATGACATGTCGCCATGGAAATGGCAGGACGCCTCTTTCCTCAATAAGTATAAACACACCGTTTCACAACACACAGCAGCAGATTTTCGATTCCATTACTCTCTCGGTGTTACTTTGAGTATTCTGTGACTCGTTTCTGTGCTCTGGTGAGCTATACCACATCCAGCCATTGATAGTGAATGTCCTCCTGGTAGTTCGGATGAAGTCGGAGATCAGTTCACAGAATGCACACCCGCAAAAACTAAGACCGCGAGAAAGTTGAAGAAATTGTCTTATTCACCCATCGCCGGAGAAGGAACAGATGTTGCAATGGAAGAGAATGAAGTGGACGACAATGAAACACCATCAATATCACTGAACATAGCGGAAGACGATATCAGAGATTCTACCTTTCATGTGAGTGACATGTCCTCAACGTTACAGGCCGAACCAGCTGGGATGCAGAGTGACAGTCTAAGGAAAGAGGCCAAATTCATTGTATTCGATAGTTGTTTGATTGATATTATTATTCGGATGAAATGTGGGCATTCGGTTGGTTGGGAAGTATGTGGGGAGCCATTGATTAATGTGACTCGTGCAATTCGAGGCACTAACCTTAAAATACATGCCACATGTACAAAATATCATCCTTTCTCATGGTCTGCACAACCCATGCTGGGGCAACTGCCAGCAGGCAATCTACTTTGTGCAGCGGCTGCACTTTTTAGTGGTTCAAGTTTTAAAAAGTTAGAGTATTTCTTTCAGTTTGTGGGAATCCATTTCATTGCGAAAACTCAGTTCTACAAATACCAAACCGATTATCTATTTCCAGCCATTAGCGAAGCTTGGAGAATGGAAAAAATGTCTATTGATAGTACATTCGCGGGCAAACGGTTCAGGCTAGCCGGTGATGGACAGTGCGACAGCCCAGGATTTTCAGCCAAGTACTGCACCTACCACTTTCAGGACATGGAAAGTAAGAAAATTGTGAGTTCGGTGGTCGTGCAGGTGTCACAAAGTACATCCTCAGTGGCCATGGAGAAAGTTGGCTTTGTAGCATCATTGCAAGAACTACAATCGCGGGGAATTGTGATCGACCTGATAGCCACGGACAGACACGTTTCAATTGCCAAGACAATGAGAGAAGAGTACAAAAATATAAATCACCAATTTGACGTTTGGCATCTTGCAAAAACAATCAATAATAAAATGTCGGCTGCAGGTGAAAAAAAAGATATGCAAGGTATTTCACAGTGGTCCAAGTCAATCAGCAACCATCTTTGGTGGAGCTCAAAAACATGTGGAGGGTCGTTGGAAATTCTACTGGAAAAATGGCGGTCAGTAATGCTACACTGTACCAACGTTCACCGTTGGAACACAAACCAACATTTCCACAATTGTGAACATGGCCATTTGTCCACAGAGGAGGCACGGAAGAAGAAGTGGTTGATTCCTTCATCACCCACTCACAAAGCCATTGAAAAGATTGTATTTGATAAAACTATAACAAGAGATTTGAGGGGACTCACGGAATTCTGTCACACAGGAGATTTGGAGGTGTTCCACAATATGTGCCTAAAGTACAGGCCAAAACGATTGCATTTTTGCATGGAGGGCATGATAAATCGGACTCTTCTAGCGGTCTTGGCACATAACCATAATGTTGGCCGTCAACAAAGTAGGACGACCGGAACTTTAGGGACGCTTCGCTACAATAAGGCCTTCACTAAAAGAAGTAAACAATGGGTGATCAAACCAGTGTTTGAGGATATGAAATATGAGTTTATTGAGAGACTTATTGTTGACGTCCTAGATAGGCACATAAATGGAGTTGTGAACGAACCTGTGCAGGGGACAACTGCATTGCCACCCAACATTGCCTCTGTTCCATGTCCACCTAAAGAAGAGCTCATTGAGAAATACACATCACGGTTTAAATGATTGTAATTTGATTGTCTGTTCTCTCGAGTCTCCTCATGTCGCAGGCCCATTGAATATGTGTATCTATGTAATGTGTAAATAAAAGTGATTGCTCAGTGTACATGCAATGTGTCTATCCAACCTTGTTCATTTGTGCATTAAATTAAACCAAACAGTAATATAAATCATTTTTCAAAAAATATAGAATGTCTCCGTATTTATGGTTCTCTGGGGCTGCAAAGCACGCAGACAAAATGCAAAGATGGAGTGTAAATTTTAAGTCCTGTGAGATGGCCTTACACTGAATGTAGCTAACTAGGAATGTGTGCTCGTTCAAAGTGAAGGTCAGCTGCTTTGATTTTTTGCTCGGGTGCCGGAATGGCCCACGACTCAGTATAAGGTTCTATTGTTATTTGACCTTGACAGCCCGGGACCATCCCGAAAGACTTCTTTTTGGGGGTGTGGGGCAATAACGTAAGAAACGATAATGAATATAATTTCAGAAACGAAAGCCATTTCATGTTTGTTCATTAGAAGAAATAACGTCGGCATAGAAGGAGTGGTATTTCGGGGCTGCCCTACGCACAGACACAATGGAAAATGCAAATATAATGTAAGTAACTCTTTAGATGAGTTTATACCGCAATTTAATTACTATACAGTAGCTTTAAAGACGGGTTAAGTTGTACTTGTTCGTTCTATGTGGCATATTGTTTTGTACCGCGCACTATCTTGAGGAGAACCATCTCCTTTTACGGAAGCACCTCAAAACCTTCCTCTTTGCTTCTGCTTTCTCTCTCGCTCTCCCCTGCTACAACTGGTCCACTGTCTGCGACCTCGGTCCTGGGCCCTTCCACTCTCCACCTGCACTGCCTCCCTGTCAACCCCTGCACTGGGGGACTGTCTCAGTATCCTACAGCCCCCCCCCTTGACGTATAATACCCAGTTGCACTGTCCTAGCTATGAAATAATTTCCCGACCTAATATATAAAATGAATAATTTTAATGAAGATCTGATGGTGAGACTAATTTCATTTTTTATGTTTTTCAAACAGGTACATCATCCATTATTGCATGTGTCACGAGTACCAGACACCGGCGGATGGGTTTTTTAACCGCCAGTTGCTTCTCCGCGTGAACAACGTTACCACCCTGACCATTTTATGGGACGATCGCCAAGTACAAGTATGCCCTTACGCGGTACTAACGGCTAGATGCAACATACAGACCGTTGTGGTGGCCTAGTGCCTCGTTGTTGGAACAGCCATGCGATTATCAGTGCGACCGAAGAGCTTATTTTATCGTAAACCAACACCCTGTATACTGCACACGAACATCGCTTGCCTCAAGACGAACTATTTTGGATCGAGAGCAAATAAAAATGCAAATTGCTGAATATTCTCAAAACATTTGATGTCAAATAAATGTACTTTGCCAAATGTACAATCTTGCCGTTTGCTTTTAAACCAGTTTCATATTCCGAATTGTGGCGCTGTATTGTGAGATGATCTAAGACCCTGTGTACAGCAAAGGAACATCGCGTGCCTCAAAACAAACTTTTTGGAATGTGAGCAAATAAAAATGCAAATCTCTGAATATTCTCAAAACATTTGATGTCAAATAAATGTACTTTACCAAATTTACAATCTTGCGGTTTAATTTAAAAGTACAGTTTCATATTCCCAATTGTGGCGCGCTGTGTTGTGTGAGCTCATCTGTGTTGATTTCCGGGTTCTGTGTGGAGTCGCGTAGAAGACGCCTGGGCGCGTTTGCCTACGCAGCTCAGTCACGTCACGGATAGAGGCGGGGAATATGAATGTTTTGATAAAGTCTGTTTCAGGGGCGGGGGATTTGATTTAGTGCCGCAAAAGCAGGTGAGCCAGGGCGATGGGGGGAAATGATAGGATTATCAGAAAATGGCGGCTGATTTCGAGTGCGTTAATGGACGAAAAGTCGGGTAAGGTCCATAGGGAAGTTTTCTACGATCTACCGAGTTATGCTTAAAAACACATGGCCGAACCGTAGGGACAATAAAAAAAAAGTCCCGGAACTATCCTTTAAGCAACTGCAGTCACTTAAAATGTGTTAAAGCAAATGCGGGCCTATATATGAACCTACGAGGCAGTTTAAGGCAATGTGCTATCAAGATGCTGACTAAAGACAACTGCAGGCATATTTAAAAACATACAAGGCAGTCAAAGGCAGTGCACGTGGGAAGTTAATCAGTAACTGGTGGTGTACTTAGAAAACATGGCAATCTGATGCAGCAAACTTTCCAAGATAGCGGCTAAGGCACACAGGCATAATCTGATGTAGCAAACTTTTCAGGGTAATGAATAAGGCACACAGGCATAATATGATGTAGCAAATTTATCAGGATATTGGCTAAGGCACACAGGTATAATCTGATGTAGCAAACATTTCAGGATATCGGCTAAGGCACACAGGGAGGCGAGCTAGCTCCCAAGTGTTTGTACAACAATATGCTCATAAGATAAGCAGGCAGTCATGCTAATATACTCTGTTTATTCTGGATGACCAGACTGTCCCAGGGGCTCGACCAGTGATCTTGGCCTCGTAAGAAAGTTTAAAGTTAGTTTTGCAGCATTTTGAAGATAGAAGCTGACTTGTTGCACGTGGCAAAGATTATACAATATGGGTGACCCGAGTCATGGATAGTAGCAATGTTGGAGATACTATAAGGATGAGAGGCGTATGTGCATTAATGTACAAGGGTAACCCTGAGTTAAGCAATTACCGTTGGAGATGCAGCGTTTCCCATTTTGCCCAGCTCCGACAAGCTCGGAACGGGACCTCAGGTGTGGGCCTTTGGTGGGGTCCGGTGTTCGCCTGCCAGCTCCTGATTGGTCAATTTAGGTAGGCAGATAACCAATCAATGCAGCAGCCTGCTGCTGTGAGAAAGTGAGGCAGGCACTCCGGTGCCAGATGGCGCAGCAGCCATTTTGGGAAGGTCTCACTTAAATGCAGCAGCGTGGCCACGACAGAATAAAATACATTGATGCACAGTTAATACAGCTCATTACTGTGAGCAGGGTTGTGCAAAATGTAGCGCACCTTTTTGTAGTAGTGTGCATGCGGATTGCGGTTGCTTCTGTGATTTTCTCAGATTCCGATCATTAGACCGCAGTTATACTGCATTTAGCTCTGTCAGCCCTTTCCCTTTTCTTCCTTTCAAACTCTCCCCCAGAAACGCCACCTCAACACTGGGACGAGGAAGAGACTAACTCAGACGATACATCCTCATTTGGGAGAGACAGGCCCTTATCAGCCCTATTTTGTTAATACAGACACACATCAGTCAGGTACCAAGAAGAGAGGAGACAACACAGAGTTATACACATTTCCTTTAATTCAGATATCCCCAAACACCACTCTGGTACTGAGACGAAGAAGAGGACTATGGCGATCTACAGGTGGAACAGCCAGGCACGTCCACCTAATGTGGGACGTGGGAAAACAGGAGAGCGAGCAGTGCTCTCTGTGGATTCTGAAAAGGAGGTGAAGCTTCTGGAAGCCGGAAAGCCGAACGAGGAGTGAAAGAAACAGAAGTGAGCTGCCATGTGTAACCGGTGACGGGAAACACTCATACCGAGGCACTCCGGGAACTTGAAACAAGTACATTTGAATACCAAATGAACTGAAAGTTATTGTAAGCACTTTTGAATGCCGAAAAAAGTATTTTTGAATACCGAACAAACTGAAAGACATTAGCACTTTTGAAAGCCGCCCAGAGCAAAAGCAAGTTTTGAGCACTTGTGAATGGAGTAAGGGAAAGGTGGTGCATGTAGAAGAATACCACAGAATGTATTGTTTTGAGTCACAAGTATTGGCAAGTCAAGAGAATACGAAGATGTGTATGAGATGAGAAAGATAAGAAAAGAGATAAGAAAAGTATTGGGCAATGCTAAAAGAGTTCAATCATATCTGTGCATGATTGGATGGAAGTGCTACCATGTCCGGGTGTATTGAAGCATATAGAGATCTATGCCTGGCCCGTGTTCTGATACCAGCACTCTTTAATCTGTATATCTAGTACGTTGGTACTATTTCTGATAAATACGTTATTTTCCACCATTATTGGAAGTCTATTCCTATTCAATGGTTGGCTTAGGCCCATGATTTGATTATTTTCGATCTAACAAATATAGACCTCTAACATAGTCTCTGTGCGCTGGAGTCCTACATAGCCCGGAATGACCTTGAGAAAAATAATACAAAATCTAAGATCATTAATTTCTCTAGATTTGTCTCAACTGTCTGTGCCTTTATGCCTCTGGGTCCATAGTTCGCATTATAAATAATCTGAAGTAAAGCAAAGAAAAGCGCTAACATTAATTGGTATCTTACCAAAGCCAGAATTGAAACTGTGCTTTCCTTACCTAAATGTGTACCCATGGCTGTTGTGAGATTTGAACTTAGCTTATTGTCACTGTAAACTATGATTTCATGGAGAAAAAAATCTACCTTTATGGAAATATTTTGGTATCCATAGATAATTCTATGTTAGGGGATCTTAAATCACTTGTAGCTAATTTGAAGTGCTTGGTGGAATCAGATTGGCATTATAGCAAATACTCAATACATTCCTATGCCCTTTTTTTCATGGTTGCCGGGTGGAAAAATGTAAACTATGATTAATGACCATCTTATTAAATTCCTAAATATGATTTGGAGGAATATTTTCTTATGAATTAGAATTAACCTCCTTGAAACTCATGACGTAGTTGGTGCAAGGTTAAAGATTCCACGAATTAAGTGATTTTGTCGCTCCATTGGATTACATTCTCCCACAGATTCCTCATCAGATAGATATACCTTTAACTACTCAGAAACATTTTCAACAGGGGTGTGACACGACATCAACCATCAACTCCATCATGACTTGATTGCTCCACTCCTTCACTCATGACCTGACGTTGGCAGTACACATATCACGTCACCATGTTAATGTTAATATTAAAGGTATTTGTACCGTGCACCGTCACCAACAGAATTGGTCCCCAGGGCAAACAAGAAGGTGGGGTGGGAGGGTTAATCGGGTGAGAAGAGGGAGTAGGAAAGTGATAAAAGTGATGTCCTGTTGGCAGCTTCAGGTCGCTTTTCACCTTGCGCTGAGCTTGGGTGTGAATATCGGATCGATTTGAGTCCTTGTGTGCTGTTGGTGCGAGTTATGTGTTTGTTTGGTATTGCAGTGTGGTGAAGAGCGTGCGGCATGCACTATGTCCCAATACCTTAGTTGTTTTTTTCCCATACATTCAGTATGCTGTTTGGAACTCGATTTTTTTTTTACTTCAGCTAGAGCGTTTTTCCCAATCAATGCCAGTATGTCTGGTCCTAAAACCCCAAAATCAAGCAGTCCGGTTCCTGTCAACATATGAACCCGAAGGCAATCAGGAAATGATCAGCAAAACTAGCCATCGGCCAGCCTACCCGGGGTGATCAACTTTCAGGTCGTTGGACCCCAATATCAGAGGCCCCACACCCAAGAAGCATGACGGGCACTGTAAGAAAACAGATGTGCTTGCACGCACGATGAAAGTCGTACCATTCCTTTACCTCCCACAATAAGAGGAAACAATGCTAGCGTAGACACAACTCTGGTTCGTCGAAGGAGCGGGCTAAATCCTTCCTGGCTACAGATGCCCAGAGAGAGGAGTGGGAGGCATTTAAAACCCAGATGATCCAACTCTTTAAAAAAGTCACAGCGGGTACGGGTCCTGCCTTGATGCCACAGGCATCCCAGGCTGCAGTTACACCTGAATGTTCTGGTGCCAAGGTGGCCTCATCAGGTCTTAAGCGCTCAAGCTCGACCTCAATTATCACTAAGCCAACGGCAACACAATTACCCTTGAGTCGTCCGTGTCGCTAGGCCTCGTTGCAGCGGTTCTGTCGACGCCGGCGGCCGACCGTCAATTTGCCCCAGAGGTGAAATCGGAGTTTTTACACTCCATGAGGTCTGTCTTCAATGAAGAAGGGGATCCGGTCTCTTTTGGTATGGAGCCGAGTTGCAAGGGAGTGGGGAAGCCAACTTCTTTACAGATCAGATCGCTCACTGGCCTTGCTGAAAGACTACAAGTGGGCTTTACACCTCACCAGACGTCGACCTGCAGCAGGCATCCCCTTATGGACACCCCAATGCAGTATAGAAAGACAGTGGAGAGGGTGTTTCTGGCTTTTGTGCCAGGTACCCAAGCTAAGCCATTCCTAGCCTACGAGCTCACATACATTCTGGACAAAGGCCCTCCGATGGAGAGAGCATTGCCCTTTAATGCGGCCTTATCTGACCCATTGGCACATTGTGGCAGAAACCATTTTCCAAGACAGCTGCGAATGCCGAGCTGATCACCCATGCGTCCTTGAGGTTGTCAGGGACAATACCGGTTTAAAAGGAGGAGTTGATGAAGGCCGTGATGAATGGGGCTAAACCATGTGCATAGTCCTTAATGATGGTAGCAGGGCACGGGTCGCCTTGGCAATTTATGGTTTGATTCTCAAGATGATGTTTTCTACCTCAGCAATAAAGGGCGGTGAGAGGCAAAAAAGGTTTAATATTAGACGAGTCTAGAGGGAGGGCCCTTGCAAGGGTGGGCGGACAGTTGTCCAGCTTCAGACTGTCTTGTTTGTCTTTATTTTTGGATTGTAGTGTAGAGATTTTATTTAGTAAGGCTGTCTGAATGTTGGGACACCATTTACTATCTTTAGTGCAGGTGTCAGGGGGGGTGGCTGGAGTTTCAAGCTCTTTTAGGATCTTAAAAAGTTCCTTAGTGTTCGAGTCAGCTTGCAAAATACAGTTATTGAGGGACTCTTTTTTTTGCCGTGATGATGGCATCTTTGTAGGTGAGTGAAGCAAGGAAGAAGCCGTCTTTATGCTCATCAGAAGGGTGGCTTTTCTAACGATTTTCAGCACAGCGTTTAGCTTTACGGAGCACACTTAACTGTGGAGTGAATCAGGAGTTGAGATGAGCCCGTGGTTTCGCTTTCCTGAGTTTGATAGGGGCGATAGAGTCGATAGCCCTAAGCATACTACGGTTGTAGGTGTCTGCTAGGGAGGTGGGATCAGAACATGTGTCTGAGGCAGCATTGAGAGATGGGATTAGCAATGGGAGGAGTTTCTCCTTGGTTATGTCCTTTTTATTTCTAGTGGGTAGGGCTGGAACTATCAGAATCGGGACCGGAGGGGTTGCTTCGATATTAAAGGTTAAGATATGATGGTCGGACCATAAGCAGGGGGTGTTAGCGAGGACATTAATATTGCAGTTGGAGCTGGCTAACCAGTCAAGGGGTCCTGCCTTTTGTATGAGTAGGTTCTTGAATGTACATGGTGAAGCCAAGGTCGGTTAGTACGTTCTCCAGATCTAATGCAGTGGGATCTTTCGGGGCACCAATTCCCAGATTAAGGTCGCTTAGGATGATAGTTTGCGAGTTATTTTTGGTTTTGCCGAGTAGGAGGGTGGATATTTCACCGACAAAGGAGGGTTCAGGACCTGGGGGCCTATAG
The DNA here is from genome assembly GCF_040938575.1 of Ambystoma mexicanum. Taxonomy (NCBI): domain Eukaryota; kingdom Metazoa; phylum Chordata; class Amphibia; order Caudata; family Ambystomatidae; genus Ambystoma; species Ambystoma mexicanum. The sequence goes on from NC_090926.1 coordinate 679,475,095, forward strand.
ATAAGGTGCAGTGTGGCCGTTTGGTTGGGCGTTAGTGATAGTTTGACTGACAGTGATTCAGCTGACTCAAGTTTGGAGTTGGTCGACACTCAAGAGAGTCAAGAGAGTTTTTATGGATGAAGGCCATAAAAAAGGATTACAGGTGTATAAAATGAGCAGGAGAAAGTAACACTGAGATTAGCAGCAGGGAAGCCTGTGAAGTCGGCAAGGAACATTGTTTGAGGAGAGGCAAGCCGCAGGAGAAAACAGCTGTGGGTCAGTCGACCAGGTGCAGCATGCCGAGACGCTGGTGACTGCAGAGACAGGTTGTCTCAGGAAGCGTGGAGCGGACTGAGGGCGGCAGAGAAGGGAGCCGTATGGATAGGCAGTCCCTTTCCCTTGTATCAGCAGTGCTCGTCCCCCTGAGTTTCTAAGAGTCAGGAGTTGGACCACTGACAGAAGAAGTCTGTGTGTTCCGCGGTGCTGGGAAAGCTATCAAAGCGACTGCTGGGTTTCCATCAGAAGAGAAACCCGGTGCGTGAATGCTTGAACATTTCCATTGTTGAAGAATTTGTTGTAGCGGAGAGGTCACGTGTCTCAGAGAGAGCTTTTTCGAAAGTCTCTGCTTTAAGACTATTTCCATTGTCGATTGTTAAAACAAAAGGAATACTTTGTATTGGAGTGGTTGCATGTTTTCGGAATAACATTTTCGAAAGTCTGAATGCTGGGCATTTCACTTGAAGTAAAATGAATCAGGCTGAACGAAGATTGAATCTCAAGCCATACTGATGCCCATTGAATACCAAACTGAATGAAAAATGTGCAACTAAGCCATAACTACTGCATGTTGAATTCCAAAGTGAGCAGAACCTTAAAATGAAGCAAAACTACTGCAAGTTGAATTCTGAAGTGAACAGAACTTTAAAAATAAGCAAAACCATTCCATGTTTAATTGAAAATTGAATGGAACTTTAAGAATTAGGCTAAACAAACATACACTGAAGATTGAATTAAATGGAACTTTAAAATGGAACCAAAGAGAGGCGTATTGAATACTGAACATATTGAATACTGAATTGAGTAAAAGCTTCAAACTACATGAATATAAATTGAAAGCAAAATAAAGCAGAAGTATTTGAAACCTTGAAGTTAACCCTTATGCAGCCAAGGTGCCCACATTAAACCAGATTATGGAAAAGGGGCGCAAGCATGACAGACAGCCATAAGAAGACAAGGACACTTGTGATGATGAAATGAAAGTCTTGGGGAAGGGAACCCTGAGACATAAGGAACTACATTTGTTGACTTGAGGACAGAGCTCAAGGTTCTTTTGTGTTTGAACTGTACTACTCAGAATTTGGGGAAGGGAACCTCGTGAATTGTTTAAGACTGTGTCACCTTGAGCCTAAGAAAGGTAATTTTGAGACTTTTTGTAGAACTGTTTTACACTTGGGGAAGGGAGCTGAAAGGAAGTTGCAAGTTGGAAGAAGCTCAGAACTTTGTTGAACACTGTTTCTTTTGATCACTAACATCCCTACTAGGGGTTTACCGATCTTCGGCTTCCAGTAAGTATTCGGCTGAATTCCGGCTGAAAAAAAGCTATTTGGCTCCGGCCGAATAGTTTCTTACTATTCGGCTCTTGCCGAATACTTTGACATTCTCATTTGAATACAATGCAACATGAACTCAGAAAGGCAAATATAGACTCCAGTTTGCAAAACTGAATAGAATTAGACCAGACAAATTGCTATCACACAGCTGAAAATATCTTATTGATATCTTATCTTATTGATGGTAATCTGCTCTTTAGGGCATGTTTTGTTACAGATTCGTAGACATAAAAGGTTCTCATCTTTTATACTTAGCCTGCAAAAATACAGGAAAATCTTTTCTTTTGGCAAATGTTTATATGCAATGTGCACTTATTTCAGTTGGAAAAGACAAACTGAAAGAAATGTGCATAGATACTTTCAGTTCCTGTCATGTCACTTCCCATTGCGTACGTCATAGTCCCCCCCCTTTTCTTTTTTTATGGACTTGATTCCTGAGTTTAACATTATCTGATATTTTATCAGGAATGATATGTTGCATATGTTTGTGTATTGGTGAGAAGGAGTGGCTAGGATAAGTGAAAAGTGAGCAGCATTTGTTTAGGTGGGGTGAATAGTTGTGAGATGGAGTTCACGCATTTCAGAGTTCCTCTTGACTTGTGTTCTGCATGAGCCGACATGAACCATTTTATACATTTCTATGTGAGCTGCAAAGAAGTTTCGAAACTAGACTGCATCGACTTTGCAACTGGATAGATAATGCAATGCATCTGATTCACAAAGGTAGTCCTTTTGCATTTGTGAAGCCTCCTACTTTAACTGGCACTGAATATGCAACAATCTTCTGTACATTTAGTCCCTTCATTTTGGTTTTTATACATTAAATAAAGATACTATATTAATTACAATGAAGAGAAATAAAAGTATAGAATGCAGTTAAAATGGTGCTTTATTTTTATTTGTTTTAATAAGTGTGTTTTTTGAAGTTTGGAACATGATTTACTAAATAAAGCAACTATTCGTCTTCATATTCGGCTTCGGCCGAATAGTTGACAAACTATTCAGTATTCGACCGAATACTAAATATGCTATTCGGTACAGCCCTAATCCCTAGACATTACATAGATTTAGTTGCGAGGCCAAGCATAGGTTTTGGATCTCGACATTTAAGTTGAACTATTTGACTCAGACTTTCCTTAGTTATATTTAGTAGGGAAATCCCACATTATCATAGAGCAAGTTAGGCCCTTTTCCATCCTGAAATTTGATTTAATAAAGTGTTTTATTTTCAACTTTGAATCTGTTGTCTGTGTCTTTCTTCATGATGCCTTTACACTTCTCACAATTCTTGAAGGGCCTGGCGGTGTCTACGCAGACAATTTCCCAGTGTATAGTTCTGGGCATTGCAGAATGCTACCAGAAAGCGGGAAGGGAATTTCCATCAGGCATCAGAATGCATTCCATCAGGGGGATGGGAAACTCCTATATATTGCAAAAGATCTGTCTGGCAGTGACGTGGTCAACGCTCCACAAGTTCGCAAAACATTACAATCTGGGTGTGCCTTATGGCGCTGACGGCTGGTTTGGAAGGGCAGTATTGCAAAGCTTCCTCGCTTGAGACTTTCATCCCATCTCCACATGGTGTGCTGCTTTGGTAGTTTATCTGAGGAGAAATGTTGCTCCGTGTCGTCTTGCTTCCAAGGTGAGCACGTTGCCCCTGAGCTATCCTCCCGAGACATCACCCTCCCATGCTGCCCCGCTATGAAAGTGGTCTATTGTCTCTCTTAGTTTATCTTCGTTGGTGGTATGACAACTGAAGCTTGTGATGTTTTGGAATGATGGGCAAATGTTTGTGCTGTTTTAAATGTATTGTCAGCCTGTTTCTTACATTAGTACCCAGCGAGGGGGTTGTGGTGACCTTCCATCCAATTGGGAGGCTCAGAATGCAGGCATTACCACATGGTAATCCTGCTGCCATGAGCCTCCTCCCAGCCAGCGGGCGCCATCTCTCCTTGCCAGGGAATCAGGTAGGTCTTCTCCAATCGCACCTCCCCCATCCCTAGAATTCCCCTCCCACCCACACTTACCTTCTCTTCTGTCCATTTCGAGCCAGACGCGCTGGGAAAACTTCAGTCACCAGCACGTCAGCTCCCGATCTGCGACAGGCCGTCATGGAAAGGAAGAAGGGAATACATGTAGTCCTTCTCCCGTCCCATGGCGGCTATTTTGTTTGTTTAATTTTTTTCCTATTTTTTTCAATGGCCACCATGGAGAGGGAAAACTGACTTTATTTTTCCTTCCCCGGGGTCCGTTTTGGTTGACATTTTCTTTTTCTGTTCCGAAACGCCAGAAAAAAACTGCCTTTATTACCCTGTTTTAACAGGCCGGGGTACTAATGGCAATAAACCCCTTAGTTGCGGGCCATTACTGCTTAAGGTAATGGCCCGCAGGCTTGGGGTTTAATGCCTAGGTATGGTGACTGTTCACACCACAATAAAAGCATTTTTTGGCTTCATGTAGGTCAAATCCTGTTAGATTCTTCCCGTGGCTGCTGCTCTAAGAAAAAGGCAGGGAACTGAGGTATCGGGGAGTAGTGACGTGGTATATACATACTGCCAACAAAACATCTGGAGTCGAGGAGTGGCATTGACAAGTCATGATGGAGTAGATGCTGAGCTGTGCTACGTCCCATCAAAAATGTTTCTGAGCAGCTGACGCCGGAAGGGATATCTATCTGAACAGTCTCTAGGAGAAACAACATTACTAGTAAGTCATTTCTCCTTTGTTAAAAAAAACACTGAATCCATGAAAATGTTGGAGCATGTTTTTATTATGTGCCCAAACTTCCTGTCCCTGATGAGAAGCATTTTAAACATTTTATGTATGATTTTAATGTTATTTCCCATACTAACTTTTGGTCATGTATTTTCTTGTAAGCAAGTACATTTATCTGTTGCCGCCATTAGATTTGTGAATTACATTTGAGTCATTGTATTTTGTTGATTAATTTAATATAATGTAGAATGTTTGACATATTTCTCGTTTTCTGTATTTATTTAAATCTCATTCTCATGACTTTATGTAATTCACAAGTGAAGTGTGTGGTTTAAGCAATATGCCCTGAGAGGCGGGGGCATTACAGAGTCCGGTAATGCCCCGGGGCCCATAGTTATATGCCGGAGCGTGCAAGGGCCTTAGCAAAGATACTAATATGCGAGGGGCATATTGCTATTAGTAACCTGGCCTGCAAGACCTGCAAAACCGGGGTAATAAAAGAATTTTTTTCTGTCCCGAAACGCAGTGGCGTTTCCGTACTGAAAAAAAAGTAAATTAATGACAGAGAAAATGGCCTCCGGGGAAGGGAAAACAGAGTCCGTTTTCCCGTTTCATGGCAGCCATCGGGAGCGGACAAGCTAGCAACACTTCTGTTCCCAGCGCGTCCGCACCTGAAAAAAATAAAGAAAAGAATGTAAGTGGGGTTGGGAGGGCTGGGGAAGGAGGAAGTGAGGGGGGAAAAAAAGAAGAAAAAAAACATACCTGAATCCCCAGCAGGGGACGGTAGATAGCCCCGCTTCGAGCCTCCTCATTGGCTGAGGGGCTGCCACGCCCCCGCCGTGGACAAAGCAGGGAAATCCCGGCCGAGGGATTATCGGGCGGGTAACGACCCGGCGAGAGCCAATCAGAATGTGTTTTACATTCTGCTTGACTCTCGCCGGGTACTAATGTAAAATATAGGCTAGCGCAACCAACCAGACCTATACTCTTTTCTGTTTTTGTTCTTGTTTGAGGTTGAGAGTGGAGCTTCATAGGTCTAGTGTTGCAGCCAGTCTTACCCCAATTTAGGTCACCTAGCGCACTTTCGGATCTACTCAATATTGTCTACTTACTCTGTGTTCCCACTAGCAGCTCCTACAGGAAAGACTATCAATATTGTCTACAATGAAGCATTGGCTTAGTTCATGAAATAAGCTTTAAACTAGGACTGAAGTAGGAATTACTGTGCAAAGCAGATGTCTATGGTTTGTTTATTAAACCAAAAACACAATAAAAAAAGAAGGGCGATTCCTGTAGAATAAGACAATGTGGGGGGTAATGTGGCTATTCTGGATGTACTTTGGTAGGCATGGGTGCAGGAAGGAGGGTATTGTGAGGGACCTTTCTTTCTGGGTGTGTTCTTTGTCAATGTGAGAACCATTGGGGTATCTGTGGACAGTGTAAGAGAGGACAGGTGTAACTTTTGTGGTGCTGGCCAATCTGGAGGCATGAAGTGGCTTGAGACAGTCCTTGGGGCAATGTACACACCATCTTCAAAATTCTTTAACCGAAGAGATAGTTACTACCCTCCTTTAAAATCCTAATTTGAACCCCACCATTCTGTCCAACCATCGGCCCTTTTCCAATTTACCTATCCCTTTGAGACCCATGGTTTGGGTCGGAGGACGTTGGTTTAGGCATGGAGAATGACACACTGACATCAGCAGATAAGGGCTGCAGAACTCCCTTGGTTAATTCTAGCCATATCTGCATCCTTTGAGACTGTGGACCACCACATTCTGAGGAACTTCCTTCAAACTTTCACCCATACTGCCCAGTCTTCACATTAATGTTTCACTTAATTTCTTAGCCATCGCACTGTCAGATGTGGCTTGTTGCTCTCCGGCATAACCAATGTGATTTATGGAGTCCCATAGGGATCCCTCTTGTTGCTGATTCTGTTTAACATTTATCTGGCTCCTCTCTTCGAGTGGTTAAAACAACCCATCTCAGTTCAGAGTTATGCTGATGACACACCCCAGAATTTACATAAGGTTTCCCATGTAGATGGTGATTTTTATAATCTTTTCAGCTGTTTGTACTCGGTCAAAATCTTAATTGCAAGTGAATTACATCCAACATTGACACAAAGACAGACATGCTATTTTCTAGTCTCAATAATCAAGCCTTTCTCTGCCCATTAAACACATCTTATTTTTGGCTATCAACTCATTCTGAAAACAGGATGAGAAATCTCATGTTATATTTTGACTCTGTTCTCTGCCCCATGCTATAGTGAGTAGCTGCTTTAATTTGCTTTGGAAGCTTTAACAGACGGCAACTACCTTATCCAAGAAACCTAGAGTTTGGGTCAGAAGTGCAGCACTCAATTCTAGAATGTATTATGCTAATTCTGGGTCCTCTGGCCTTCTCACCCTCAAGATTTAACTCTACAATTCCCAAAATGTTGGCAACTAGCTTTCATGAGGTCTACTAAGGAGACAATGTATCCGAAGCCAGAGCGCTTTTACACTGGCTCTCAGTAACAAACTAGATTTATTTTGAATTGGCCTACCTCCCGCAAAGGCATGAAGAAGTTCTAGTTCCCTACTATCTCTGAGACAAAATACCCCATCACCTCCTGCAACTTAAGACACACTAACAAACAGCTTCTCTTTACCCTATACTTGTTACAAAGAGGAAACCAATGTTTTGTGGTGGGGACTCTGTTGTTAATGTTAAAGAATATTTGTACCGTGCACCATCACCACCGGAGTGGTACCCTGGTGCTCTGGTGGCTCTGAAAAAGGGTAGGGGCGGAGGGTGAGTTAGTGGGAATAAGCAGGAAAAGTGCAAGAGAGCAGTGATGTACTGTTGTCAGCCGCAGCCCGGTAGGTGTGTGGGCTGGACTTGGGGTGTTTTTTACGGCCGGTAGTCGTTGTGTGCTGTTGTGCGAGTCTGTGTGGTTTGTTTTGTTGTTGCAGTGTAGTGAAGTTTGTGCGGATTGTTTTGTTGTAGGATTGTGGTTGTATTTGGTTAGAGTTTGAGAGGTGTATGCAGAGGGGTGAAATTGTTAGTGGATCTGTTAATTGGCATTTCTGTCCTTGCAATTATGTCTATGTGTGATGCTTGCTATCATTCACTAATCCATCTGAGTGTGGCACTTGCTAATCTTCAATATCCTATCTAGATGCGACGCAGGCTAAAGTTAAAAATTCCATCTAAGTCTGGCACATGCTAACATTCACATTTCTATCTAGGTGTGACGCAGGCTAAAGTTCAGAATTCCATCTAAGTGTGGCACACGCTAACACTCACAATCCTATCTATGCGTGACACATGCTAAAGTTAAGAATTCCATCAAAGTCCATCCAAGTGTGGTGCATTCTAACATTCATAATCCTATCTACTTGCGACACAGGCCAATCTTCACAGTTCTCTCTAGGTGTGGCACTAGTTAACATTGGCAAGTACGTTAGTGTGTAAAGCAATGCAACATTTACAGTCCAACCAGGAATAGATTTAGGCTGGTGGTCACAAATCTCTCTAAGTATGCATGGTGCAAGTCTATTGCAGTCTATGTTATGGAAAGGTAAGGTAGAGTGGTGGGGGCTTTCTGGAGTAGAGTAATTGCTCTACACCCCACCCATGCCACACTTACAGTTTTTGTTGGTTTCTGTTGACTGCTGGCTTCATTGGCTTCCCCTGCTGACACCTGCAGACACGTCTTGGAGCCGTCAATGTAGCCGCCGCCCTTAGCCGCAGGGGCTGCCGGGCAGAGGGCTGCCCTGGGAAGGTCAGGTATGATCAGGTGGACGTACCAATCAGGGGAGATGCGCGGGTTGGAGGGTGAGAGGGGGATGGTGGGACTGCGAAAAGGCCAGACACAAAGGACTACACCCCACGGACTGCATCCACTGGATGCAGCCCAGCACAGAAAAACAGGCTCAGAAGCCACAAAAACACTAGAAAAACACACCAGATTAGCACACTAATGGTTTGCCATGGCACATTTCTCTGGACCACTGTCAATTTGGCCTAACTGAATGAGCATGCAGGTTTGGTGGACTTTCCTTCTGCCGAGACTTATAGGCTTCCTGAATGGCCTCGACCATCCACCAGACTATGGAGGCCTTAGAGGCTTGGTCCCCTGGCTTACAGCTGCCGAAGGTGACCAATAACGCCTCAGACTTGAGAAACCCTTTGGTCCTGTCTAGATAGAATTTCAGGGCTCTTCTAACATCCAGACTCTTGCTCTTTCCACTTCATAACCCTTTGGGTTAGTAAAAAGGGTTGGCAACCCGACTTCTTCATTAAATTTCTTCATGTAAAATTCCCCACCATCTGTGATTCAGGCTAACTCGTTTTGCCCATCCTTCCTCGTCAGCTGAAAACGACTGCTCTACTAGCATCGTTTATGCCACCAGTGCCAAAACACCCTTGTGCAGTGGTGAGTGCTATAGAAATGTAGTAATACATCATGCGTCATCATGATGTGTTTAGCTGGGAAAACACTGACATGGCATTGTTGGTGTTGTCATCATCACTTTATGGGGCCAATGTATCTAAATTGCCCCATACAGTGGTGATGCTACTGACTGTCATCACAATTTTCTGGGGTCAATGTAGATGTCAGCCTTTTGGGGCAACACTGGCATCAAATTGTTGAGACCGGCATCACAGATTTCTCAGGGCGGTGTAGGTGCTCCAGAAAATTGTGACGGCAGGTAAGAAATGCTATGCGCCTGTTGCCCCAATAAAACACATGTGGGTGTGAAGATGTTTTTTCCTGGGGAGCAGTGGCATTGCTTTGTCAAGATTTTCAACACAAATTACATTTTCTGTGGATATGGGAGAGGCCAGCATGATCTGTTATTTTACTAGGGCAGCATGTATGCCACAATTGAAACTGACCAGACCAATGATATTATGTGATTGACAGGGCAATTTGAATCTGGTTTGCATTTGAGGGATTTGGCATGGCTATGTTTTAACTGACTGAACAGGCAGTCAAATTAATCCGAATTATGGTATATTTCGTAATCTGGCATGTGTTGGCAAAAACAGTGCATCTAATTAATTCTGTTTGTATTTTATGCTTTATCCGTTCTGTCTGTATTGTATTAACTAGCACAGGAACAATTAAGTGAATTATGTGATAAATCGCCTACCACAATATTTAATATGAGTGCAATTTCTACTATCGTATAATTTATAATTGCCAGTTTTCCCTTTATGGTCGTGGCACACTGTATCAGGCAGGGCTTGGGTTATGTGCAGAAATATATATATTTACCTACTCTGCATCCTGTGTTTCCATCGGGGGCACAATTTTCTGATGCATAAGTTACTGTGGTTAACTGTTATCTTTTGGTGTCCTGGCATCTAAAGTATGGGAATGTGTTATGTGTTTCCAAGCAGAACGTACACAAAATCGTATTCCTTTTAGTCTACATTTTTAAAAAAAATGGAGCTGTAAAATGTATAATTTCAACCAATTTTCTCTGGACGGATAACCACCCTGGATGGGTTAAAGAGTGCACCATTTTGTGAAAATATTTGCACCCTACTATTTTAAAAATGCATCACCCACCACAAATCTGAATCCTACGTCTACTGCGTGGCGTTCTACCTGTAACCCAGCTGGTGCTCTGTAGCAGTCTACCTTCAGCCCATCTGGTGAGACATAGTAGCCCATCTTTGCTTTGCTATCAGTTGTCTCGGTAGAATGTCAATTTTCCGTTAATGACCTCTCCAAAACGTCCACGGCTTAATGAAATGTACCTGGAAATAGACTTAAATTGTTGGTATCTGAATGTTTTCACCATGTAAGAAATAGGATCAGAATTACACAAATGTTTTGGTTTTTCTATTTTCTGTAGAAGGGAACTTGCTCTATGGTATAGATTAGAAGCTGTGGCAGTATAGCCTGCTGTCATAGTAGATTTTGTGTGGCTTTCTGGATCCGAAGTGGAATATTAACTAGATGGGACAGTCCATGCCTCTCTTTCGCAGGAGCGGGCCTGTCTCACAGCAGAATAGCAAATTACCTCAACACTATTTCCTGATGACTTATCCAAAACTACATATGGTGACAGGTAATGAAGGATAACATGCCGTGCCCTTGGTTCTAGTCAGGGAATACTTGCTTCAAAAGGGTGTCCTTTTGACACTTATCTCAACTGCACAATGACTTTGGTACCCTGAGCCCACAATGGTGCTGTCTGGCCCTTATACCTCCATAACATCACATGCATGTGCAGTGCTCGCGGAGCTCGATTGTCCCCAGACAGGGGCCAACCCTCCCACCCGCTCCCAGTTTTCCCCTAGCCGCCTTTAAGACGAGGAGCATGATGTGTTGTCTTGAGTTCCCGCGACACATTCACAGAGAATTCTGCCTTGAATGGGACATGCTCTTGGTGAGCATCCCCCACCGACGTGGCCTGTTCCATCCCCCCCCCGCCCTTTTGTCTAGATTAGAAAGGGCCAAAATGCGCTTGCCAGCGTGGGGCTAGGGTTATCCATGTCCCTACAATAAGGCTGCCCTGGGGATCGCGCTCCTTAATGCCGAGAAGAGAAGCTTTTTGATTGCCAGTCGCTCCCGAAGGCCGTAATGAATGTGCACCGTGGAGCCTGGGGATTTGGAGGATGTTTCCCAGGGTCCATGAGTGTGCCTCGTCCATTCCCCTCTCCCCGTGAGCTACTTATCCCTGTAATTCACCACTCCTCCGGCGTTAGCAGAGAAAGAGCCTCATTGGTTTCTTTGCATGATAACTAGCCAGAGCCTGTTAGAAGCTTTCAATGGGGTTAGCCGCGAGTTAATTGTATCAGATGGACTAATGGGTTCCCATGTTCATTGGCAGGTTAAGTGAGGATGAGCTCTGCCAAGGCATCTTTTGTAACGCGGAAGCCAAAAGAGCTAAAGTGTTAAAGCAAACAGAGTTCAGCTTCTCGCCTAGTGTTGTTTTTCCCTTCTCTGCCCAAAATCAAACGGGGCGAGCACAGTGAAGGACTGCATCTCATTTTTGAATGGAGCAATTTGATGATTATTTTAATCCACTGATCTGTGACCAAAGGAAAGCAAAATTAGTGCGATTTTTGGCAATTAATCACAGTAGAAAAAGAGTGAAAGCTCAATTACAAGGGCTACACAGTCTGCTTCAGTGGGGGGCCCCTGTTGAGAGGTGGGCCGATCTTACGCGTGGGGTACGCCTGGTAAAGAATGCATTCATTTTCATGTGTCAAGGCTCACCCCACAATGAAATTAAGGGTTCCACTGAAGGGTTATCGTTTGTATATCGTGTATTTTACTACACACAGTTTCATGTTCATGGTTAAGTGATCTCAAAAAGCTTTCCTATTACCATCTAGCTGCCACATTGTAAAAGGTTTCATTATTACATGCTGAAGTATCAGCGTATGCTTTTCCTACCGCACACACCGGGAGATGTAAGGCTTCAAGCAACTTCACAGTTAGCACCTGCTCACGTTACAGATTTATGGCACTGCATGTTAAAGAGTGCAATGCTGTGCAAGCTTCTCACACTCTGACCAGGTTCCCCATATGCTTCACAGCACCAGGCCATGGGCCTCAACCTTCTTACTTTGTTCATGTGCAGCAAGCTTCTCTCATTGTTATCCGTGAGCCGGTACCTCGTCACACACTCCATCCATGTGCAAGACTTCAGTCTAAGATTCATGTATGCTCATGTGTTTTAAGCTCTGATTGGCCATTTAACCATAACCTTACTTTTATCCCTGGAGCGAGTTGATCAGTTCAGCCCACTTCAAACAGTCATGTGTCCAATGCTTCCGAACACTGTCTATTCTGGTGCTATAATAAGCTTCCAAAGCAGTGTGCCTGCCAAGCTACTGTGAGAAACCAGAAGGTGTCTCACCTACGAGTCCCCGGGGATCTGTCATCCAGGTGGCCTCCTGCATCCAGTTCCTGGGGGTGGACCATTGCGGGAGGATCACCTGGGTGATCGGTCTTCGGGGTGTGGGACACCGGATGGTGAGATGCAGTATCCCCTTCCTTATAACATCTTTCAACCCATCCTACCAAATAGGATATTTAGCAACTCCAACCCCTTCCCCTTTACAACACAAACACTTGCTCGCGGACAGCCCGCTATGAGAGAAAACGGACTAACACCGGAGCCGTATACCTGATGTGTCCCAATACAATGGTCAGGCAAGGTTAGGCAATTACTGTCCATCACACACACCTGACTTCTATTACTCTTGACCACACAGATAAAAAGCAGAGCACGAGAGAACGGCAAAGCACACAAGGAAACAGCAGTTTCAAGATGGTAGTTTAAAAAAACAGAAGCGAAACAGAAGGGGATTGCAAGGAGGGAAGTTCCCTTGACCTTTTCGACAAGGAACCATTGCTTTCATGAGCCCTCAAGATTGGAAAGCACAAGACCAGGAAAACAGGCTGAAGAATCCTGCATTGTGTGTCAGAGATACCTGGGGCTCTCCTGCGTTAAGCATCAATGCAGGGAGAAATACCTGCCATGGTACTGTCCTGGACTCCAAGTACAAAGCAGCACAGCTGGGGAGTTGGTGATGCCGATACAAGACTGCTCTGTGTTGAAGCCAAAGTTGCCAACATTGTCTGGCGAGCGCTGGAACGCACATTGTTTGAAGTGCGTGTGATAAAAGACGCAAGTAAAGTTGAACTGCTGATGAGTGAGGGAACTTTGAATCTAAGATATGATATCTTTGACAGAGTGGTCTGGCCCCACATGAGTGTTCAATCGAAGATCTCTGTAAGATACCCAGCTGAAAAGTGATGAGTTGTAGAGAATTGTAAATCGAAGTAGTCCTGTGATGGGTCAAGCAAAACCCTGTGCACAATCGAAAGTCTTAGATGTTGATATAGTAAAGACCATTTGTGGCAAAGTTGATCAAGTTGGACCGAGCCCGGCAGAGGGAGATCAATTGAGAGCTTTGTGTTGAAGTGGGTCTGAGCCCAATGGAGGGGTGTCCGGGGTGAAACAGAAATCACCGAGAAGTTTTTGTGTGGAAGTGGGTCTGATCCCAGCAGGCCCTCTGGACAAGAGACATTGAATGGCAAAGAGACTTTGGCTCAGAAGGCCATGATGTTGAAGTTTTGAACTGCATTCTCATGCTAGAGAAGCCAGAGACTGCTAAGCTTGAGAGTGCCTCCTTTTCCTGTGCTGAAAACGTGGGGAAGGAAAGCCAACGGCTTGAATATCCTGACATATAATTTCTTGAACACTTTTGTTTTACATAAGGATTGGCAATAGGATTATTAGTATAGGTCCTTTTATTTTGACAAGACAACACTAGGGCTGTTTATTTATCATTTGATGGTCGTAACTTTCTCCCATCTTTAGATTTAGGTTTAGATAGGCGTTTTTCAAACTCATTTGAAGTTCAGTAAACACCCTTGAACTGTGATCACTTGTGTCTAACTGCTTTATAAAATGCCTTCCTTACACTACCTTAAACTGATTCTCAGCGTGCACAAGCTCTGTACACTTTCTGCCCTTGGCTCTCTCACAAGTGCCATGTGCTACGGGCATGCTCAGGGAAGTGAAAGTGTGATGTGATGGTAATTTGGAAAAAAGCAGTTGAAGCCACCCTATTCTTTCTCTGTTCAGTAGAGGATAGAAGACCCCGCCCTACAGTCTACTTTATGGAGACAGTAGTGTGAGCCATGAGTCGTCTTACTGTCCTCTGCAATAGATAGTAATTGAACTCATATTACATTATTTCACACACAATAGAGTAGTGGATGCTGTATGCCCTGGTCCCTGCTCTGAGTAGGCTAATGGAAGCCATACTGCTCTAGCTTCTCCTTGAGTGCTAATATTTTAAAGGACAGATTAACCCCTCAAACGAGAGGGAGCCTCGGATGGCGTGGCCAGCATCTGTCGGATGTAGACGTGCTACAACCAACGCTTCCGGGCCATCCATACAAAATTCCTGAAGATATCTGCTTTTCCTACCCAAGCAGTGTATTCATTGGAGTAGTGGAGGTTCCTGGTCCCCGGGGGCACACTGAGGTGGAACATCGGGGACAACAACATTGAAGATCCAAGGCATTTCGTTGCTGAGGGTTAGGTGGCGCCATCCTGCCATGATCCATGTGGAGATGCCCGATCGAGGTGGCATCGGCAGGGAGAGCAGGAGACCTATCTCCCCCCCATACAGCCCATTGTCAGCGGAGGCTTGGCTTGTGAGAGGCACAGCAAGCATCGTGGTGTGAAGGTGGCACATGGGGGAGTGAGGACTCCCAGCAGGGGCTCCTGACTTTCCTTTGGAGCTGGATTGTGCCCCTCAACCCTTCTGCTTAGAGTCACCGCTAAGGGAGCAGAAGCTTTTTCTTTTTACAGTATTACAGGGGAGAACACCACCCCTCCGCCCCCGACACTACTATTGGATTGCATTGTTTGGCGGTGCTGTGGTGGCTGGTTGGGATCAGGCCTGCTATATTTGCTTCAACACCAGACGTGACCCATTGCTACGAGTTGCCATGCTATAGAGGAGCAAGTGGACGCATGCTCCCTAGTCAACGCCCCCTCACCACCACCCGATTGGAGTAACAGATGAGGAGCTACAATTGGGAACCCATGTACAAGATTATGCGACATGTCCATACCACATGACTGTATGAAAAACAATATGCACTCAGGTAACCATTCAGATGATACCCTCATGTTGAAACAGTGGAGGAAACCTACCAAGAAGGATGTCCATTGCCGAGTTGTCGAAAAGCAGCCATGAACAAAATGGTGCACATCATGGATATACCTTTAAACAAAGTCTTATAACATCAAAAGAATGTTGGAAAGAAGATATATGACCCTATGTTGAAACGATATGAAAATACTTTAGAATAAAGATGTAACTGGAACAGTAAACGAAACATGTACTCCATGATGCAGTATTTGCACTGGAGGTACGAGGCAAGTGGCGGCCAGTGATTGAGGCCCCAATGAAACGTATGAGGTTGTTGCATAGATACAGTAAAGTGACAACCAATAAGATCAATAACAGTCCTGACAGTCTTGATAAATGAGAACTCACAGATGGTGATGACTGAGGGGAGAAGGTGACTGGAGATTGAGATTGAAGGGAGCAGTTCTTGTTCAGTATATTATTGTAAGACCCGCCGCCTCTGCAGGAAAGCGCCATAAAAACAGGAGCCTGCGTGCATCTGGCACGCGCGCAATGGAAGTGCGCTCAGAAGTGTGCTGTTTGCTGTGTTGCTGAGTCACTCTGCTGGAGCAGTTCACCACTTCACTACTCTGGACTTTATTCCTATTGCTCAATACTAATGTCCATTATCTGTGCTTCTAATTATAATAGTTAGAGTTAACAATTGACTATATTAGACCCTTACATTGTTTGTTTTTCTTCGTCTTTAGTATATTATTGGAAGCCTCGCCCCATTGCAGGAAAGTGCCATAAAAACAGCAGATCCCGGTTACTAGCAGTGGTTACTCTGTGTTTTTAAACACATTTATTTTCCCCAGCTGTCTCGATGACATCCAGATTATTGTATCATGGAATACCCGCGGTTTTACGCACGTATTCAGTCATGATGGGTTGATAGCGTATTTTTCCATCATATCGCTGCAGGAAACATGACTCATAGTTCTGGTTGATTTTGATAGGCGGTCCACCATTCAAAAATTGGCGTAATAGGGCCAATGGGTCAACCAAAAGGTGGATTATTGATATCTGTGGCCTCGTCCTAGTCTCAAGAGGAGCTTGACTCTAATACCACAATGGTCCTAGCATCGAAATTGCACCTATTCTCTCAACACTTCTTACTAATTAACATGTACGATCCTCCTAACAACGTAGCAACCACTGAAAATGTCATAGTAGTCAGACCTATTCTGAAGAAATTTCTCCTCAAACTTCCAATTATTTTTGTAGGTGACTTCAATGTCCTCGTTGGCACTATCTAGTCATAACTCCTGTACTGATCATGCATCTGGGTCTTGCCTAACTCGAAGCACAGCCAGTCGTGCAGCAAAACAATGGGTGCTACTCCTATGGCATGACGTGTTTGAATGGGTTCTGTCCAGGTGATGTTCCTATGGCCTTTTTTTGTGTTAGTGGTATATCTGCTTCCACATTAGATTACTTTTTTGTAAACCCCTGTGGCATGCAATTTGTTAAAGATATGCCCATACTCCCTAGATCTGAAAGTGACCACCTCCCCCTATGTCTTCTGCTTACTCGAATAGACAGCTGTAACACAGATAATGCATATGATGTTATTGGAGACATTTCCACCAACATGAGAGGTAATTGCATTTGCTGGAATGCAACCACGTGGCGCGGGCAACAATTGCCACTTATAGGTTGCTACCTAACTTCATAGCTCGCTTTGATTCAATGACAAGTGTATTGGAGGATAAGATTGTGCCCACATTTGCAAATTTAGCATTGCAAATTAAAGAGTTCATAGTAACTCATCGACAATACAAGAGTGTGGCTGAACGAGCAAATAAACACATCTCTAATCAAATTAATTATGATCCTGTAATTGCATCAGCGAAACTACGCACAACAAAATGGACAATTGAATATTGTTCTAAATGTGAACTACAAAAATGGAAAGAGAGCAAATGTGGCGACTCAAAAAGAGAACTCAAATATCTGGGCAGTTGTAAAGGGCCATGAACCCTGTGGTCTGTCCATGAATGGTGTAACTGAACCTGAGTGGATGACACACACCGTTAACTCTTTGGGTCGGAGTAAGGGTGATGATGTTGTCCTACCCCTTCCAATTACAACTTGTACGTGTGTCGATCCTTGACATTATTGTAATAAATGGGCATCTTAACACATCACATGCCGCTGGTCCTGGCGGCATTTGTAATGACCTTGTCAAAACCGTCCCAGGGCTGTGGGCTCACAGTTTGCAACTATTGTACACCAATGTAGGCAAAACAGGTTGCATTCCTAAAACCTGGACTGAAAGTCCCATCCTGCCAATTCATAAAAAAAGGCCCTTGGAACATAGCAACTAATTACAGAATTCTCGCCATGTTAGACGTTCCATCTAAAATGTTTGCTAAAGTACTATTATCTAAATTGAAAGACTGGACCGCGAACAATAATATACTCCCACATAACCAGATGGGCTTCATAAAAAAATCCAGCACCTCCCACAATTTGCTCATTCTTATTACATCCATAGAATATGCCTGGAAGCGCACCCGTATATATGCTGCCTTTGTTGATTTTTCGGCAGCTTTCGACTCTGTGCTGCGTAATAGACTGTGGAAGAAATTGTCACTATGGAACATTGCGGCAGGCTTGCTTAAGATGCTGATATTATTATACTCTAATACATCAGTTATGATCAAATTAGATGTGGAAGGAAAACTGTCAAGCTCTATACCCACACAATGCAGTGTTAAACAAGGATGAGCTGTCGCCGCTACACTCTTTAACTTATACCTTTCAGACCGCGGCTTGGCTTTGACTAATCCAATCAGCTGCCCTGTCAAAATGGGGCATCACTTAACCAGCTAGCTAGTCTACGACGACGATCTGGTCTTGGTCGACCACACTCCAAAGGGCCTACAACGTTTGATTCTTGCTTCAGGAATATTTGATAAAACCAATGGTCTATCGACAAAAGCAAGACCATGAAATTCTCTCAATCTTCTGCAAAAGGCAGTAATGTTGACTGTTCTTTGAATGGGCTGCATCTTGCCTGTGTTGCCACCTACAAGTACAGTAGGTGCCATCCGTCAATTTACCGGCCGACAATGTGGTATTTCCATCGTGACCATTCTCTTATTATATCGAACTAAAATCCGTTCCATCCTCTTTTATGGTATCGAGAGCTGGGGACATAAATATGGAGCTGCACTGAAATGATATGAAGCCTCAATACTTTGTAAATTATTTTTTTATGCCACAGTCATTGCCAATAGACTATATATACCTAGAATTTCATCTCACAGCAGATTTCATTATGAAGGCAGTAATGTTTTGTGATAACTTATTCAAACTGGAGAACAATACCATGATGGCTAATTTTGTTGAAGCATTCTGTGTGATAGAAAACCGAAATTCAATGCTAGGACTGTTGTTGTCTTTGTAAATCAAATAGCAAGAAGGATTTAGTGGTTTAACTACAAGTGTGGCAATGCACATGATTAAGGCTCGCCTGAAATCCAGACTTATGTCACTCAGCAAAGAACAACATTTGGTGAACTTGTATTCTGGGAGTAGCACAGTCTCCTTCTGTGAGCACATCTCGAATCGCACGTTAACACCTACCTATATAACCAAATGGCTCCATCGCCAGACAGTACATGAGACTTAAATTTAATATAAACATTGCCTTAACCACTCTAGGGGCGAGATATGGAATCCCAGGTATTTCTCGATTCTGTCGTCTATGTGGTACTGACACCATGGAAACATTGAGCATTTGTTAATAGCATTTGAGAGTCTCCACACGTTACGAATCAGTTATCTGAAAGCTTATAACAGTGGTCTTAACATTGTGACAATCTTTCTCTGGTTTGGCCAGTGTTCATAAATGGCTGTGATCATAATTTGATTTTTTATCTCGGTACATTTTATTGGAAATGTGCTGAGATTATTAGTTTATTAACCTGTTAAAATCAATCTGATTCCTGTGTAAAAGCATGAAATGATGATTGATGTGACGACACATATAATGTAAGTTTGTTTTTCCCTCTTGTGGTTCTTTTAAGTGTTCTTAGCTATTGTTTTAAAACATAATGTATTATATAGTAAAGTTAGATTTTGTATGTTAAACTTGTGAAATTAGGATTAGGACTACAATCATTTTATTGTTTTTAACTGGTGTTTTTATTTGGTAAATTAGGTCTTAACATTGTCAAACTGTAATTTGTGGCAACTGTAATTTGTTTTTAATGTTGTATATACAAAGCCATTCGGTTGAATGTATATTAAATAAATAAAAAAGTATTTGCGAATACAAAGATGAATGAAGTGACCCTCTGGTCAATAACTGTAAATATGCTGAAACGCAAGGTAGAAAGAATACATAGCAGCTTGCTTATGACTACCATCCGAACAAGATGGAGGCTGGCTTATGTCAATCAACCCAGTTACCTCGAAAAACACGAGCCCGGGATCTTAAATGTTGAGAGATGATGCAGAAGCTGTTTTCCCTGCAAAATATTACATAGGCTTTGAACCGAGGATGATATTTCGAGAGATGAAGAAAAAGCACCAAGGGAGTCTAGGAGCAGACCATGCACAAGGACATATTTTCTAAAGTTTAGGAGGAACACAAACATTTACTGATACCAAATATTGGATGATTAAAAGGCACAAAGTCAATATGGGATAGAGTGAGAACGTCTCTAAAGGACAAAAGGAGAACAGCACCCAGCTAAAGTTAAACAACTAAGGTTAAAAGCACTGTCGATATGGACAAATTCATGGTCTTGCAACATGTGAGGATGAGCTCACAAACAAGGGCTATTCATTAGGCCTGGAGCTAAGATAGTGGTGTACCTACACTCCCTCAGATGTCCCGAGACTGTGCAGACTGGTATGGTCAACCTTCAAACAGAAGACAGTGGCATGAGGCCTACCATTGAAAGAGGGTGGTCTCCTTGGGAAGCTAAGGAAGAGCTGACGTGTCTCCAACCACCTGGGTTTCATTTCTATGTACATGCTGTTAACAAGCCGAATGTCCAAGGTTGGAGTTGGGTTGCTGTGTCAATTGCCTTATACCATATGACTAGAACTAGCTCAGGGTGTGTCTCACAGAAATTAGACCACTAATGAGGGACTAACACGCATATTTTCTATATGTAGAGATTATCCCCTAATCCAATCCCACCCCTTGATAGGTTTTTGAAGTTTGCCACATAGGATGACGTCATAGATGACTCATCTAGCATTATATAAACTACGCATGACTGAAAAAACAGTGTGATCCTGCATGAGTCGAGTTGATGAGTGTATATTCTCCCTGCTTTACGTCTTGAGATTAAAGCAGCATTAAAGCAGTATTTTACCATCTCCTTTGTGTCTGACCGGTTATTGGGTGCAAAGTGTTATTCATGGTAATTCCATCTAGCATAACAAATGCTTCAAGGTGCTAAAGCACAATGGTTAAAGGGCAACAGAAAATGAAACATTATGTGGAGGCAAAGCCTAAACAGTCAACGCGCGGTGGGGGTGACGGTGAAGACTGGAGGGGCTCCTGCTCAGGACACAAAACGTGTGACTATGGAGAGCCTATTGGTGGCGATACATGACTCTAGATCATCCCTAGAATGCAAGATCAAAGTGGTGTGGGTGGATGTCTTCCTTGTGGGGACAGATCTCCATTAAGTCTGCGAGAGGGTGACGGAAGTTGAACAAAGAGTGGGTATGGTGGACGATGAGCTAGCAACACTACAGAACCATGTGTAGGGGTTGTTGGGGGCAACAAGGACCCTAGAATCAAGAGCAGAGGATGCGAAGGGTCGTTCCTGTAGATGTAACATCTGTCTGGTTGGCGTGCCAAACTATTCACGGTAAAGCAGGCGCACTGGGTGCCAGGTCGTCCCCCATCAACGGGTGGATACCTGAGAGTGATGGTGGCTAAATTACTCAATTTTCGAGATCGGGATGCAGTCCTCCAGCAGGCATGCAGAGTGGGTCGCTATGAAGTTAGCAATGCCAGGATTTAGATTTTTCCCAACGTGACGCAAGAAGTGCAGAAGCAGCGAGCACATTTAATGTGATTTGACGCCGCACTCGGGGGGGGGCAAATCTAAAATATATGACGATCTTTCTGGTGAAACTGAAATGTTGGATGAAGGGAAGTCTAATTTCTTTCTGTCACTGCAAAAAGCAGGAAACTAGTTGGGCGCGAGGCTGGCCCACCCTGAGGCACGGAAGGCAAGGGTTTGAGCATAATTATTGGAACAGAGATCATGGGACTCGGATGGGAGGACGATGAACCAACTATGGACACTGTTCTTCTGAGGATGTTTTTTGTCTTGGGTGGGGGTTGGGAGGAGGTCATTTGATGAGCTGTATGGGCCGGTCAAGGGGAGAGCGGACTGGCTTCCATCCCAGCAACCTAGGTCTGTTGTCCGGAGGAAGTAAGGTAAAGGTGGATGGAAGACCAGTAGGTCCAGTATATTGGGTGTGTGTGCAGGTGTGCGTGGGGTTGAAGGGGGTTAGGGATGATGGTGTTGGAGAGAGGGAATGTGGGACTCAGTGGATGGGGATGTTGTTAGGGAGGCGTGGAGGGAGGGAGTGTTTCCAGGGGTTTGGGGAGGATTTGTTTTGCGATTGTTTTCACATCCAGTTGGACTGGTTCAAACTGTACAAGGCATGGACAGAGTGGTACTATTAGGTTCAGGCAAGTTGAGATTGGAATTATTTGAAATATTCAGTGGGTGATTGCACGTTACAAATATGCACCTGGAATGTGCAAGATCTGCAAAAAGTGGTGAAAAGGGCTCAGGTGAGACAGTTTTTGATGCGCCACCAAGTGCAAATAGCATTGCTCTAGGAAAACCCATCTGCAGGGGGCGGATGAGGATCTGCAAAGATTTGAAAAACGGTGGGGAGGCAAAGTGTTTGGGTCTTCGTATTCCACCTTTGCTAGAGGGGTTTTAATGTAGGTGGCATTGGGTGTGCCAATAGATGTGATGGGTACTGTTGGGGATGCAGAGGGTAGGACGGTGGCACTACTGGGCACTTTGGAGGGAAGTGATTTCTGTATTGTTAATTCGTATGCCCCGAATACAGATGATTGGGACTTTTTTCACCTCAGTACAATGCTGGTGGAGCAGTACAGGTCTGGTATTTTCTTTTGTGGGGGGGGGGGATTTAACTGTTTCTTGGACCATGGTCCTGATTGAAAGTGGAAGCCGGGCCCGGCAAAACCCCAGGCATCAGCCTCGCTTTATCAAGACTCGACTGACTTAGACTTGGTTGAACTGTGGAGGGAAACTCACGGGTAGGAACTGCTATTTTAAATGCCATGATTCATATTCTCGCTTGGATTATCTCTCTATTGGGTGGGAGTATTTTCATTGGTTTACAGATGTTCCATATTTAGGGAGAGTTCTGTCAGATCATTCCCCCCCACCCCCCGATTGCGACATTACACAGACCACTCCAAAGACCAGCGATTTTGCTGTGGAGGTACAAGGCAGGGGGCATTAGAGAATACGGCCTATAGTGCTACACTGCAGGGGGAAATTGTTTTTGTTAGGTAAATGAGGGCTCAGCAGCTCATGTGGGGACGCAGTGAGAGGCATTCAAGGTGACGCTGAGAGGGTTGTTTATTTCCTCGATTGCCTGCATGGCGAGTTGGCGGAGGATCTAGCTAGGAAATGAAATATGTATCAGACGATACAGCACACTCTGTCCAAGTTTGATTTTTCCCAATATACTAGTTACATGTGGAAGAGGACAAAGCGGGCGGCTTGGTATCATGGCTGATACAGCGGGAACAACCGAACTTGATAATTACCCAGATTCCGGATCAGTACGGAGATATAGCAGTCTCCCAACAGAAAATAAATTAGGTGTTCTGCTCCCACCACACCTCAGAGCAGAAACCTCCCACCTAGCCTTCCGCAAAGCCATTAAAACACAGCTATTCACCTAATGCGAATTATGCTGAAGCTATATGTATGTAATTGCTCTACAATGTCTGCCAAATGCCTCTCACCCTGTTGTGTAAGATGTATGATGTATGCCTCATGTAACTAAGTCAACTCCTTGAAACAGTCCCTCGATGCCTCCCGGGCTGTTATATACATTAAAATAATTGATTAATTATTATGCATGATTGTACACTAGTGTGGGTACATAGTCTGATTTGGAAGTCCCAAATTTGGGGAATCTAGTGAAGCTCCCAAGATTGACGGATGTGCTTAAGGAGGAATTGGATGCACCTATAGTGGAGGCTGTAATTTTACACGCTATTAAAACCATGCAGTGAAATAAAGTGCCGGGAATTGATGGGTTTTCTTTGGAACTCTATCAGATCTATGGTGATCTACTGGTGCCCAACTCAAGAGAGTTTATCATAATGCGTTTCAGACAGGTTCTTTACTGGAGACTATGCGTGAAGCAGTGATCACAGTCATACTGTGTGTTCTATAGACCCATTTCATTATTAAATGTTGATGTTAAAATTTTGGGAAAAGTGATAGCGACTAGACTGGCCAAGATAGCGCCCAGTCTGGTGCACCCAAACCAACGCAGTTTTAATGGGGGCCGTAATTCGACCATGAATCTGGGTAGTTTACACCATGTTATGGTCCAATGCGGGGGTCGGGACGGGAAATGGCTATTGCATCACTTGATGCGGTTAAAACGTTTGATTCAGTGGTTTGGGCGTGGTTGTTTAAAGTTATGGAAGCATTTGTCTTTGAATGTTAGGGTGGCTAAGACCTCTGTACACCAGGCCCGTGGCACGAGTTGGGACTGCGAATTGGGTGTTAACGTAATGGGAATTACAGCGGGGCACACAACAGGGTTGTCCGGTACCACCTATTTTGTTTTCTTTGGCGTTAGAACCGCTGGCTCGGTACTTCCCGATGTACATTAAGGAGACGGGGATGCAGGTGGGGGGTGTGTTACATAGCATTTAATTATACACAGATGACCTATTTTGATATCTTTCTAACCCTCTGGAAAATGTCCCAATTGTCCTGGAAGTTCTGGACAACTTCAGGAAGTTATCTGGCTTTCAGATTAACAGAGATAATTTGGTGGTGTTCAGTCTCTCTGGCAGCGCTGTGTGAAAAACAAATAGATGAGTTGCCGGATTGGGTCTTCAAATGGGAGCGGGAATCATTTGGGTACTTAGAGGTTCAGATGTTTCAGAAGGTTGAGGACACATTTGTGTATATTGTCCTGTATAGGTGATGCCATTGGCTTTTGGACGACATCGCTGATTTCTTTGAAAGGGAGGGTAGAACTTTGCAAAATGGTAGTGCTGCCCACGCAATTATATTTTTTTACAAATATTCCATACGAAAATGTTCTTTAAGATGTTAGATGAAAAAATTGGTGAGTTATTGTGGAACACAGGGTGACAGAGGGTAGCTCTGCAGACCTTTGCGACACAGACACAAGGTGATGGGGTTGAATCTACCCGATTTTGAAATATACTATATAGCGGCCCAGTTACAATCTGTGGCCAGGTGGGATTCCCCACTGGAGGGGGGAAGTTATGGGGTTATTGAGGGATATAGCACTACACAGGTAGGGTATTTAGCTGCTGAGACATCCTGTGGAGGCTAAGGGCATCTCCGTTGTTTTCACAGAGATACAAGACCTATCGGAGAGATTGCTGCATAAGCTGAAGGTGATTTACAATGCTGAGTTGCCTATAATGTTTCATACACAAATGCGGATATCCTGGAGGTCCATGAGATTTTCGCGTTAGCAAGGGGCAATTGCATATTACTGGGGGATCTATATGAGTTTGAGCAGCTGTCGGCATTTGATTAGTAACAGCTGACATATGGTATGTTACATGGACACTTCCTTGCATATGCCCGGATAGGAAGGAGACTATGGGACAGCATTCCAGAGGAACCAGAGACAAGCACCTTGATGCAGACGTTTTTGATTGGGGAGAGGGAGCACAGGATAACTAGATTATATGCGGCCCTGCCAACGGCCCATCCCAGAGAGGAACTGGTGGTCCAAAGTAAATGGGAACAAGATGTGTGCTACTCAATTACAGAGAAGCAATGGTCCCAAATATGGGAACGGGGAAAGAAAATTTCCCGAAAGGCATACTTCCAGTCAATTCAATTTAATTATCTACATAGAGTGTTCATGACCCTAGATAAATTGCACAGAATGAACCCTTTAGTACCACATGAATGTCCCCGGTGTAGATTGGGTTCTGTGGGCTTTTGGCATATGATTTGGGATTGCCAGGTGATAGACTGATATTGGAGAGGAGTGGTTGTTTGCTTGAACACTCTGTTGCACAGCAATTATGAATGTTCCCCAACTATCTCTTTACTGGGGCTGATTACTGGGGGAAAAAATCTCAGAGAACCCGGCGCAAGATAGCTCGATTTCTGTTGGGTTTAGCCAAGCGTAGAGTGGCAATGTCCTGGAAGACAGCTCTGGGCCCAACAGTCGGGCAATGACGTAGAACGTGTACAGATGGGGAATGGCAAAAGTTGACTGTTTGAGGAAGCTTAGTCAGTCTGATGTGGAGGAGGGGGTGCACGCAGATTGGGCAAAGTTGCTGAATGAGCTAGCATCCTCCCCAGACTTGAAACCCCCATGAGGCATTTGTTGGGGTTGATTGACATGTATGGAGGCGACATCACCGGCTGCTGTGGTAATTACACTGGAAATAAAAATATAAGTATTGGCGTTACTATAACTATGGTAAAAGGCTGTTGTAGTGGGCATGTATTGGACAGTCCGGAGTAATGTCTATAGATATTGATTCTCTTTAGTACAGTGGTATTCTTCTTTTGAATACTACATTTTTGATTCCTAAAATCCTTAAACTCGGTGAGTCTCTTCACTCCCACTCTCATTCCCAAAAGACACTGTGACAAATGCCTCCCTATGAAACATATTTATTGCTTGGTGGGGGCAGAAACACAGTAAGAGTTACCATTGATGAGCCAGGGAAACAGGGCAGTCTCGTTTGTAGAGAAATAGTTATGAGATCCAAGATTGGAGCAAGAGATTTTAGAACCCTCCCTATCTGCACGTTGTGAGCAGAGGTCAGAATCTGGGAAATTAGGAGGAGCCAGAGATCAGTAAATCAGTGTGAACATTCTGTGGTACTCTCCACCAATAGGATGAAGGCATGAGAGATGTGAAAATGGAAGAAGCCTGTCGGAAATATGGTCCAGAGACTGCTATTATGAGGAGGCAGGTTAGTCCCAAGAGGACGGCTGCACAAACAAGAGAACACAGGTTGTTGGAGGGTTTCCAAGGCCTGAAGGTTGAGGTGGGAAGACAGCAGAAGAAAGCATTGCCAGATGAGTAAGAGACTGGACACCACACACCAGGAGCTAGGAGAGCTTCTACAAGAGCTGGAGAGATGTGATGAACACTTGCACAGCTGAGATGTGTGCTGCAAATAAAGTAAGGGAATACCAAGTGAATTCATGAGTAGATCAACCTATCAACTTTAGTTGAGAAGGAGAACCCTGGTTCTGCATACTTGGGAAGGCACTGAAAGCCCCAGTGCCTGTAAAATAAGCTGTGAGATAAAGAGCCTTGATAATGCATTCTTGGAAACCTATTGAAAGTAGCATTGCATCTAAAGACATTGAATGAGAGGCACAGCATTGTTTCAGGTTAGAAAATACCAGTTTTCCCGAATTACAAAGATCAGAGACACTTCCACACCCAACATCAAGCATGATCAATGCTCTTTGTTTTTGGTGTCCCCTGTGCTGTTGACAAATCTTGTTTCCTTTTAAATCGCCTAATTTCAAATAGTCTTGTGAATGCTTCAAAGATTAATTCGTTATTACTGAATTTATGTAACCCATGTTCCCGCAAAGGACTATTTTGGACACCAAGTATTTTGTTTGTTTTCAAATAGTTGCATCTAAATTCCAAATACATCCGCAGTGTAGAACAAGAAAGAAATTTCTGGAAATTCATAGTTCTGACAATTATTTGAAAACTCGTTTACACTTTATTTTTCTTTAATCCTGTTCAACCGGGTTTCTCAATTCCAAAACCTTATCAGAGCCTTCATAGCCGACTTAGACACACTAGAGTCTTGTGGCCTCAATTGAATATTCACAGGGCCTGCAATACAAATTATGGACTAAGTCATGACCGATGGATGACTCACAGCGTAGTTCATTCTGGATGATTTTCATCAAATTAAGTTTTCAACATTTTTAAAATGAATTATGCAGTTGCTCCCTCCTCAAAACACTGTCAAGGAGTCACAACTAGGTCAAAATTCATTAGTGCCAGTGACATTGACTGAGGCAGGTATAGCAATCTTCTGTAGGTATTAGCTTCCAAGTTTTTGAACCAAGCAAAATTGTTTTAAGACCTTGGTCCTCATTATGAGTTCAGCGGGAGCAGTGCCTGCATTACAGGCACGGCTACCACCGAACTCGCATCCGGCACTGCCACCCGCGAATGGGCACTTACCGGCCCATTACGAGTTGAATGGGCCGGTAATTGCCCATTCGTGGGTGGCAGTAATGCCGGGCTCCTCATCCGCATTCTGCCCCATAGGGCGGAGTGGGGATGAGGAGCATGGATAAACGGTGCCAGGGCATCCATGTGTTTCCCTCACGGGTGTCGTACAGCACGCCAGATCAGGGACCCGCGAGGGAAACTCGGAATAAGGCGGTACGGTATGGACCGTCCATACCGTACCGCCAGGGTCGTAATGAGGCCCCATGTCTCAACAATATAATAGTGTTGGTATTAGTTTGGCCTACACAAATTTGAATATTGGAGCCAAAGAAAAGCCAATTTGCCTCTTAACAAATATGTTGCCTTTAAGTAAACATGTGATGTCAATTTTCTTTCTGTTCTCAAAGGAGTCCACTTCATTGCATCATCTAACAAAGCAGCTAAATATATATCTATGCCCACATTGTTCAGATAACATTTGTAATTTGTTTTGTTACGCTTGGCAATAAACTGTATAGTTCTAGTCTTAGGTATGTTGATTTTAAGGCCATTTGAATTTGAATATGAAAATAAATGTATTTTTAACCATTATAGGTCTATTTCGGTCATATCTAAAATAATGTCGTTGTAAGCTAGGCATAGGGCCGGCTCACCCCCCTAATTTTGGTGGAAAAATTGGTAAAGTTGTCAAATATAGATTAAACAAGTCTGGGGCGAGAACACATTCTTGTTTTGACCCAAGAACATATCCATGTATTTAGGTACAGTCCCAGATTTATCCACATGTATTTGAACAGTTGTGTTATGATGAACCTTTAGTTAAATAGAGATGGGCTTGATCAATGCCCTACAAATGTAACTTATTCACTAGCCTAAACTAGACTACTCTGTCATTGGCCGATAAAGACTGCAAAAAAGGGGTGAGACTTTGGAGTAAGTGCATTTGTAAAAGTTAGTGATGGCAATTTTATTTATTTATAGCGTGCCAAAAGCCTGCCAGCATCCAAGCGCTTACAAAAACACAATGGACTTAGAAGACGGAAACAAAACATAAGTTAATGTCATGGCTCATTCACCGAGGTGTGTCGGCCCCTTGAACAGGAGGCACAGTAAAGGGAGGGTTAACTAAATAAAAAATGTGTTTAAACGTTTCGGAAAAACACCAAGTATCAGGATTCCAAACATAGGTCAGTTTGTAGCTAGTTCCATGCTTGAACTTCAAGAATGGGAAAAGATTGCCACGATCCTCTAACTCTTTTACTTCTAGGAACCGTCAGGTATCCATAGTTACTCGAGTGGAGAGGTCTCGAGGTGGCGTACAGATTCAATCGCTCCTTGAGGTATGCAGATACGTAACCATTGATACATTTCTGTGTCACTGAGAGGGCCTAAATTGAAACGTATTCTAGAAGACACATTCAGCCAGTGGAGAGTCTTTCTGGCCTGAGAAAGGTGCTCCCTCCTTGGGATGTCACACGTGATTCGAACCGCTTCGTTTTGGAGTATTTGAAGTCTATTTATAGAGTTCTTGTTAGCCCCAAACAGAAGGACATTAAAGTAGTCTAAGCATTGCTTAACAATGGCTCTGACCAAGTATGTTGATTTGAGAAGAACAGGAGTGGTTGGCCGTGTCTCGGTGCCTTCTGGTGTAACTGTGTGCTGCCGCCCACTCAGTCTATGTGTGCGTCAGAGCCAAGAGAGGCTTCAGCATACACACCCAGCATCTTAGCCCTGCCAGTGATGTTTATATGATTTCCCTCACTGTACATGTGGGCGCACTTACTTCGGCATTTGTATTAACAGTGTAAAACGTGCCTTTAAAAAAGAGTTGAGATGTTTCACTACATGATTTGTGTGTAATTCTTCATTGAAGTCTCCAATAAGGATATTAATCTATAATTAGAAGAATCACTTGCACCTCTTTTATGAAAAGGAATCCAACTACTCTTTGTACAATAACTGGATAATTGGCCTGGGTTACATACAGATTTAAATAACCAATATAGATATTTTGACCAAAACTGTGCATGTTCCTTGTAAAATAAATGACATAGGTGGTCTGGCCGGCTACTTTGGAAGTTTTGAGTCTTGTTATAATATCACTTACTGATGTTAATGTGAACTCAAACTTTCAAGCAGTAAAGTCCTCTTAGCTCAACAGCCCATTTCGACCCAAACTGAATCTTGTTAAATCGTTTGAACTGTATCTCTATAAAGAATAACAATGTACTGACATTATGTTCTTACCTTGTCCATTAACTTGTGACCAAAATCTCTTAAGGTTATTACTGGTCCGTATTGTGAACATGGTCCACTAGTTACACTGTAGTTCTGCTTTGGTATTTAAATCAGTCCAATTATAGTAAGGATTCGTAACGTACCTAATTCAACCCAAGCGTTCCTCCAATATGGAGGACTTTTATTTCAATATATTATATATTTGAAGCCACAGTGCCCTATGTTTTATAACCAAATCTAAGTTATATTTCTTTTCTGTTGGCCTTTTTATGGTTATTTCAGAAATGCCTCAAAGATCCTCTCAGGAGGTCAACTATGTGTTTTGTAAAGTTTCAATGACGATTGCTCTAATTTGTATACATAGCCATGATTTCACTGAAATGTTCTAGATTACACATTACATCAGAATATTTGATTACCAGAGAGACCATTTTTTGGTATTTTTGATTTCCATTTAATTCTGTTACCACCTGAGTTGATTCCGATCTACCCCACACGGGATGCCAGATCACTATTTGCCCCATCCACCGTCCAGCAATTGGATAAGCATAGAATGGTCAATTTCCACTGAGGGCCGAACTTTCAAGGTGAAAGCCCTTGTTATACCGTGTCCTAATGCAAAATAAAAGTCGAAGATGGAGGTATATGTCCCTGCTACTTGTGTATAGTTGGCTGGGATATCAACTGTGATGCAACCATTTCAGTTTCTTCTGGTGTACCAGGACCGTGCTCATCCAATCGTACCCCTTCTTGTTTGTTATTTCATAGGGAAATATTGGTATCGTACCAAAAAAACATGGGGAATAATTCAGAGGACGAAAATGCCAAATGGAGAAGGTTGCATTTTGCTTTATATATATGTAGGGGGGTGGGTGAGGGTAATAATAAAACATTTAGAAGCTACGGGAGGGGGGTCTACCCTTGATATTTATGTGGCAAAATGCATTTTTTCAAATGAATTGACATTTTTTCCTCGGAATAATTTTTTTGCAGTGATCACATAGATCTGAAATATTTCTTCCTCTTTTTTCCACAGGTCATTCTGCACTAAACAGTCGTCTGATTCTTGATCCAAATTCACAGGTTCAAAGCCCAGCACGCATTTAGATTTTTAATTTATCATTAATGTATCATTATTTGATCATCTGGATGGGCAATGCACCAGGACAAAACAATCTATTTTCAATATAATGCAAGTGCACGTTGTGCCAAAAGGGTTGTCCATGTAAAGTAGACAAATCTGAACATATTTTGCGGGAATTCATGCAAACCTCTCTGAATGTTAAATTACTAAAGGGAATTTAGTTGATTACCATGGAAGGTTCCACCTGCAACAAAAGCCCTCCTCCTACTGAGATCTGATTAACTTACCAATTCAGGTATGAATTGAAATCCATAAATGACTAGTGGTCACACTCCCACCCTTCTTGGAAATTGAATATATCATGGGATGCAAATGTAATATTCATATTTACAGTGTATTCTTGTATTCTAGGACAGAGAGGGCAGTTCAGAGTAATGAACAATAGGGTCAATAAACCTTCTTAGATTGAAGTACAGGCATTAACCGTATACATGATAAATTGTCCTCTACCATATCAGCATCAGCCCTCAACTTCATGGTTTGACCCAGACTGTTTGTTCACCCTCCCTTGTTTTAGTAATCATTAAGAGATTGTTTTCCCCTGGTGCTACACAAGCTATCCCAGATTGTCCTGAACAGCTATTAATATTCAGCTCCCTCGATCTTTGTTGAGTGACTTGATTTCCTTTGGTAGGTGTTATTCTCCTTAAATCAACCCACAGTTTTCGCAAGAAATAAAATCAAAAGATCAGATCTACTGCATCAGTGTTATAAATAAATATTTGCACAGTTTAGGTATCGGTATAATGTACAAATTCAATCTAAGAGATATCCCTACTCTTGCTAATCCTTTAAAAAAATAAAATTGGGTTCTTATATCCTGCTTCATTCCGCAGTCCAGCCTCTAAGTGCAACGCTATGACAATCCAGTGGGGGGGGTCTACACTCTCACGGGAATGCATTGTTAATCATCAACCCACAACACTCTTCCTGCTTGGAAGAGTCTGGAAGAATGTCCTTCATAATCTCTGTAGGAGCAGTAGAGGCTTCTTGACCTGTACCACATTCTCTGCTGGATCCTTCGAATTCCCCTCCTCACCCAAATTACCCAGATTTAAATTAGACCTGCCACATTGGATAATTAAACTACTATCATCATGAAAATCCTGGTTTAATCTTGTCATATTACATTGTCACGCTTTGCAGTCTTTGATATCGCACTCACCACCCTTCTAAGCTTCAGGCCTCACATCTGAATTAAAATACCTGATTTAGTTTGACTTTTTAGGGCTTGCTGTTTGACTGAACTGTTCCTTTTGGAGATCCTTTTTTTCAAGACTGCAGATCTATCTTCTTAGAGTGTTTAGAAGATAGGTTGGTATCATCATTGTGACACTCGGATTGTTGAATTAAATCGATCGGATCTGCTTTGGAAGATGTTCCACTCTTCTTTAGTCCTCCCCTTTGGGATGCATTATTCCTTTCCAAACCTTCCTATTTTTGCTTTCTTTTTACATTTTTGTGATGGCATTATGAAAGGTTTTCCATCATCTATGGGATCTGGAGAGAAGTACCTCCACTTAACCCCTGCATCTGTATCCTTGTTTAAGGTCGTCAACTCTTCCACCAAGGAAGTCTTGGTTTAGAAAATGCTACTGTTCATCCTCATTAACCATGAATCCGATGTATCAATGCTCCTTTCAATATTGTCTCACCATTGCTTGAGCCTTATTCTTTTATATTCTTCTCCTTACATTGTGTATAACAGTAGAACATGAACTTTGTTTAAAGATAGATCTATCCTGCAGACCCCTCCCATCCTCTGATCGGTCACATATCTGAATATACAAACCAATAATTGTATCCAACCTATAACATTGTAAATGTGAATGATAAGGCTCTCTATGTGGTTTATTCAATAGTAACCTAAACTGTCCAGCGCTTTTGTGATCAAGCGGTCATAGTCTTACTTCCCAGGCGTTCCAAGGTAGAATCCTGAGATGTTGCTGATCGTCAAGAGTTTCAGTGTTTCTCCTGATTAAGTACCCTATGGGATTTCTGAAAGATCAGTACCACTTGTGGGTCATTGAAAATATGCCACTTATTTTTTATTTGTACACAGAAGACAGCAGGGTATTTGAGGTAAAACTGGAGGGATGATTGTTTTAAATGAATATACTCCTCCACCACCTCCTCTGAAATGTCATTAACAAAACCAATGGGGGTACCTGCATGTTTCGTCTCTTGACACTCTTTACACCTTAAGAATTTCCTGTTTATGTTGAAAGTTCAATATGCATGTTATGATAGGCTGCAGTCTTTCAGATTTCTTAGGCCTGATGTAAGGTGTGCACTTTCTGTAACAATCTCATCTATTTCCTGAATTGTAAGTGTATCCCTCACTGAAACCCTGCCCAAAGTCTCCTCCCAAGTGGCCACGGAAAGGCAGATGCTACCTGATCTTGATCTTAGGTGTGGTGTACTGCGGGAGGATCACCTTGGAGGAGACAAGACCCAGGGTGGTGGGGAGATCCCTTTTTATGAGACACAGTATTTGTCCTTTGAAAGGGAAAACCTTCCAAGGATGCCAAAACGGGTAATGGCTTATTGTCATTATAATGTTCCTGACTCACATATAAGATCTGTGGCTCTGGGCACAAGTATCGTAAAACCTGAGCAAGCCTTCTCAACGGAAAGACCCTTCAAGTTATTTCAGGATAAACACCCGCCTTACTCCCAAAGTTATAATGTAAAGGAAGCTAGAAATAATGCCTTAACTAAATTGTCTTCCTGTGGAACAAAAATTGTAATGGTTCATTTTTAAATGACTTTAAGGGAAGTAAATCTACCCTTAAAATCAAGTACCTAAAAGGACTTACTTTGTTGTTGGGGATTACAATCCCCAGAATCCCGTGAGTACTGGGACGAGAAAGAGGGCTGAAGAGACAGGCTGTAGCAGTAGTCAGGCAATTAAGCCTAACAGCCCACACCTGAAGGAACCTAGAAGGCATGAAAGGCCTCTCAGGTGCAGGCAATAGGAAGGAGCTGGAACTGTGGCTGGAAGACGTGCAGTAGTAGCAGCAGAGGCAGAAAGAAAAAGACTGTGTTGGCAGTCCAGACAGAATTGCAGAACCAAAGGGACGCTGGATCTTGGATGCAGCAGATTTCACCTGCTTGTTCTGAGAGGGTCTTGTTCCCCCAAACTGAGTTGCAGAGGCTGCACAGCAGATAGCGTGCAGGAGGGCTGCCATTCCCCAGGTGAGCCTGATTGTGCAGATTGCTGTGCCAGAAGTGGTCGGAGACCGGGGCGAGAAGTTGCTGTCAAGCCATGGGTCTTAGAAGCGAGAGGGGCTCCTTATTCAAGTGGCCGGATGGGAGACACCTACAGCGAGGAAGGGCGTGGGTCCCTGTGAAGCCAGAAACAGTAGAAGTTGCATCCGAAGTCGTGGAAGTTGGGCAATCGACAGAACTAGGATCACAGAAGCCAGTGAGTCAAACCTGCATTCTGATTCCTTGCGCAAGCACTGCCAGCAAGAGTATCCAGTCCAATCTTCACTCATGTAAAAGCAGAAGTGAGCTGATGTTGTTTGTTGAACTTTTGGCAATGGGACAGTGAAAAACTAGCACTCGCGTGTGATCAGTATTTTTTCATATCATTCAGGTGAAAAGCAAACGCTGCAAAGACCATTGTTAAACCCTTAAACTCTACAAACCTTATGAAGAAGTGGTTACGTGTCTCTCATTACGCAGAACAAATGTGAAAGACATTGTTGAACATTTAATCTTTGTAAAATGTTAGGAAGTGGTTGTGTGTGTCTAATTTTGCTTTTTATAGGAACTCTGGAACTCTACCTCTTTATTCACGCGAACAATCATTACTCATAGGTTTAGTTAGGTGGTTAAACATTGTAACTGCAGTTAAAGAGAGAGCAAGCATTGGCCAAGCCAAGAGTATTCCTCCTATTAAGATTGAATGCAGCCTTTCGTAAAGCCAGAAAACAGTCTAACCAAGACTGTGAGCCGTATAGACGTTTAACCTTGCCTGCGATACAAATGTGCAAGCATTACTTGAAGCCAAGAGAGTGGCACTAAGACTTCTGAGTAATTATTTTGGCTAAAAGTTGGCAGAGAGATGAACGCAAAGTTGGAGAAGGGAAACTTGCTGCTCATGAAGATTATTTAAAATTGACACAATCTATATTTCCAAAGACTTTAAACAACAGAGAGAAGTGGGTCATACAGGCAAACTTAAGTTGTTGTTGTGGCAGACAGACAAGAGAGGCAAAGAGGCTGCCCCTTTTGAAGCGAGATTTTTAGAGGAAGAGTGCCTTGCCTGGTTGAAGGTGTTGAAGTGCCTTAACATTACTCTTGTCAGAATTAAAAACCTGTTTTAAATTCCAAAGTACTGGAGCAGTGGTAGCATATCTGGTTGTCAGTAGATGTAAAACTTCAGTAGTACAAGTGAAGTGGAGTACAATGAAACGGAGGAGAATGTTCTCATGATAAACTTTAGTAGAAGTGAAGTTGTTGAAGTAGAAGCAGACGCTCTGTGAAGTCACCCTGACAAAGACACCTACTGTTGTAACTAGTAACATAATACCTGTTAACCAAGAACTGTGTTTCCCTAACAGTTGTAGAAGTTGCATTTCTTTTTGAACTGTGCCAAGGCTTCTTGGATTGTTGGAAGTGGTGGCAAAGCATTGTGGCTGGGAATACCATTTATGCTGTTTTAAGGAAGTGGGAAGTCCATATTTTACTAAGAATAAAAGATTTGCTATTGTTGGAACTTTGGTTGTCAAAGCTTTACCTTGACATTGAAACATCAAGAACTGATCTGAGACTATCTTACCTACAGGGATTTCCTTTTTTCTTGTTGAACATTGGAGATTAATTCAGTTTGAATCCTGGCGAAAGGAATTCGCCCAGGTTATTGAGAGGCTATGAAGAAACTGTGAATGTTGTTGATGTTATTTGAATTGCAATATATTTTTTTCTGTATTTGATGTTTAAGTGTGAGGGCCAGACATCCTGTGTTAGTGTTTCCCTTTTGTTTTGTTAGGCAGGGAAATCCTCAGCATAGTATGGATAGTGAGGCATTTAAGATCATTTAAAAAAAAAAATGGCATGTTTTGAACAACCATCAAACAATTATCCGTCTCGCATTGCTGACCCCTCACATTCCCCTGCTTAACACCGACCATGCGTGGGTTGTTCTGTTGCACTCTGTCTTTCTGTTCATCAGTCTCTTCCGATCATTTTTTTTATATCACAAGTAGCATTGTCTAGTTCTTTATTCAGTGTGTCACGAACACTGACACAATTGAACAGCGAGTTTGATAAAAGGGAATATCATTTGCGCCCAGTAAACCAGTATTGCTATGGTATGCATATACTTTTATAAATTCATCAAAAAACAAAAACTAAAAATTAATTTCTAGGAACCAAAACAATATATTAGAAAACAGTGACAAATTACACAAGGGTCATGCAGTACACAACACAAGACTCAACTGCTTCTATCGGAAGAAGTTGCTACCTGACTTAGTATTCAATGTAACAGACTGAACTGTCTGAACTCGGAAACAAATTTAGATTTGCACCAAGCTTGCCTTCTGGCCACTGTATTGACATATTCTCTGAGGCTCTTAATCCAGAGAATGCAGGACAGGCAACAGAACAGTAAAGTGTAATACTGTCAAAACTCCACAAGAATTAAAAGGGCTGCACTAACATATATAGCGGAGGTAACTTGATTGTAATTAAAGACATAGGTATACTATTGGCACACGTCTTTTGCTAAATCTTATTGGGACTTTTCTTTTATTAAATGGTGTTCGGTCTTATGCAACACATAACTTGATTCCTTTTTGTCATATGCAACAACACACGTAGGGAGTTTAAAATCGAACATTTGTAAGTTTCAGGATGCAAGTCCACTTTCCTATATGTTGAAAGAGAAGCAAAGGGATGGTTTATTTCTGGTATAACCACATGCACGTTATAATTGTACATTGTAATTCCAACCATTCAAATATTACTGTGACAAGAGAGCCTTGTCCCACTCCCGGTCCTAGTGTCCTAACCCTTCCGCCATGACACATTTTCCTTGGCTTCTCTGTTCCTACTTCTCCTCCATGCCACATGCTACTTCCTCCTCCTTTCTTGTGGTTCAACCTTCTGATGTCATCTCTCCCCCCTGCCTTGGGCCAGACTTACCCTCAGGGACCTTCCCTTTTTTGCTACTCTTTACCTGGCAAACTTCCTGTATTTTCTCTTCAGGACACTCGCACCTCCTCCTGATAATCACTTCCCAACTCCAGTCTTCTCCTGCTGTTCCATGTCACTGCATTACTCTGCAGTATTTTTAATGGGGGGCACTCCAACTTCACCCAGTCTTGGCCACCCTCACCCTCCTTAGTTTACCCTTTTTGTGCAGCCCTTTTATTTCATTTTAGTATGGTGAAATGTCTGCTACAAAATTTGGTTAAAGTGCTCCAGGGAAATGGGGAGGATCTTGTTCTCCGGCCACGTCCTCAACTCCAACCTTCTCCGCCTTCACTTCCACATCCTCCTCCTTTACTCCCATCCTCCTTCTTCACTCGAACCTTCACCGCCCCTCCTCCTTCACTCCCACCTCCTCTTTCACTCCCACCTCCTCTTTCACTCCCACCTCCTCTTTCACTCCCACCTCCTCTTTCACTTCCACCTCCTCTTTCTCTCCGACCTCGTCTTTCTCTCCGACCTCATCTTTCAGTCCCACCCCCTCTTTCACTCCCACCTCCTCTTTCACTTCACTTCTGCCTTCTCTCGCACCTCTGCCTTCTCTTGCGCCTCTGCCTTCTCTCCGACCTCCCTACTTCACTCCAACCTCCTCCATAATAGGTTCTTCCTCTACATGCTGCCTCCAATTTTCTCTTCTCCATGCTCCTCTGTCCTGCCATTTCACTCTAAACTCTTTCCGCGCCCTCGGACTTCAAATGCTGACCTTATTGTCCCTCTAAGTGTGCCTTTTTTTATCTTGCTGACCCCTCTGATTGGGCCAGTTCTGGATTAAGAACTTGCACCTGTAGTAATGTAATGTAATTTGTCATTTGTATAGCGCCTTTCCCAATGACATGGCCTCAAAGCGCTGTAGGTGAACGCCCTGAGGGGACCGAGGTATGGGAAATTCGTCAGTAGAGTTTAGATGCGTGTGTGCCTTTTAGCCAATATGAAGATAGGCAGGGGTAGCCAAGTCTCTGTTAGCTGCCCATGTTCATCTGGCATGTGGATGGGTGCTGTGGGGTAGTCATGAGAGTATGCAAGTGCAGGAGACTCATTATGTGTCCAGCTAGACCAAATTTTGTCGTGAGACATGGCTGCATTCTTATGGCAAAGGTGTTGTGCGATGTGTCTTAAAATAGTATATGATAGCAGATGCATGCGGGTGGGTGGCCGTGCCTTCAGCTATCTTCCATCAATATGTACCTGTGTGTCCTGGCTGTTTTTTTGGTTTCGCAAATGTGGTGTGGATTTTGTGCTAAAAAGAGCCTTCTACAATCTTAGTGACATGCAAACAATGTCTAAGTTTTTAAAGTGTGACTAATGTGCTAAACATTACAGCATGAGGTAGCAGCCACATGAAGAAAATAATTTTACCATTAAATCAAGCAATCGTGGAATCATTGCTGCAGTCCAAAAAGGTTTATTCAGTCCCTTTCCTCAAAGAACAGGTCCAATGATTGCTGTAAAATCTCTAAAATCTAGAAACATTCTGGCATAAAATATCTGACAACAGCACACACTGCCTACTGGAAGATAATTTGTTGCTAGGCATAAATACGATCTTAGTAAAACAGTTAAAAATTGGCAGGAGTTGGAGGACATTGAGCTCCTGCTTGTAGCCTGGAAAAGCCCGGCCAGCCTAAAACCAACAGCCCCGAGGAGCCACGTCTGGCTCCCCAGACAAACTGCTACCACGCAAACATACCTCCCCGACATTATACACTTAACCAACCATCCAGAGTTAAAGGAACATTAGGACACATGAAAACTAGGTTCAGGGCAGAAAGAGTTATATATAATTAAATTATAGTTTGCATCTCACATAGAAGTCAGACCCGCGACTCGCTGTTTTGAGAAACCTGAAGGTGTCTCACCCGCTGTCATCCATGTGACCAGGACACGGTCATCGCTTTTTGATCCAGTTTCTGGGGGTGAACCAGTGCAGGAGGATCACCTGGATGGGTGTGTCTTCGGGGAGTGGGACACCGGATGGTGAGATGCTTCCCTGTAACACCTTTTCCCCATCCTACCAGGTAGGATATTTAAGAACTAAAACCCCCTACCCCTTTTCCCGACACAAACACTTTCTCACGGACTGCTCACTGTGAGAGAAAACGGACTAACACCCGAGCCATATACCTAACATCTGCCAATACAATGGTCAGGCAAAGTCAGGCAATTACTGATCATTACACATACCTGACTTCCATCACAATTCCCCACACTGATAAAAGGCAGAACATGAAAGCACACTCTGAGCCACGCAAAGCACAAGAGGAAGCAGCAGATCCAAGATGGCAGTTTCATATGAGGAGTAAGACGGCAAGACCAGAGAGGGTTGCAAGGAGGGAAGTGCCCTTGACCTTTTCAGAGAAAAAACATTACTTTCACAAGCCTTCGAAATAAGAAACATAAGACTTATAATTAAAGCTGAGGAAACCTGCATTGTGTGGAGGAGGTAAACTGGGCTCTCCCGTTATCTCCCGATAGCCAAGGTGGGGAGGAGCATTTGCCGCTGTGTTACTGTCCTTAGCTCCTACAACAACGCAGCGCCAGTAAAGACAGCAGAGCCAGTGAATCGGAGAGACTGATAGGAGACCGGTTTGTGTAGGAACCAAGGTTGCTGTCGGCAATATTGTATGGAAAAATATGAAGAGAACAGTGTGTGAAGCGTATGTGACAAGCGACGCAAATATAATTAAAAAGCAAGAGTGACTAAACTTTTGAAGCCAAGATAGATACTGTATACAGAGTGATCCGGTGCCACATCAGTGCTCATTCAAAGGTCTCTGTTAGGTATCCAACAGAGAGATGGCAAGTGTAAAAGTGAACTGTGAACTCAAAGTTGTTGTGCAACGGGTCAAGCTAAACCCTATGCACATTCGAAAGTCTTTGATAGTTAATACAAAATGAAATTGGTCCGAGCCTGGCAGAGGGAGACTAATTGTGTAAGAGGAAGGATCTGAGCCCGGCTGAGGGGAATCCGGGGTGAACCGTGAGTCACCCAAGAAAGAATATTCCCTGAACTTTGGAAAAGTGGACTTCAGCCCAGAAGAAGGGGATCCAAATTAACGATTGTTGTATAAAAGGGATCTGAGCCTGACTGAGGGTGATCCCGGGTGAATAGTAAATCACCTGAATTAAGTACTTGTAAGGGGAAAGGAACTTTTCATTTGTTTTGGTACATCAGACCCTCTCAATCAAGAGACTTTGATAAGTAAAGAGACTTGGGCACAGATGGCCCTGATGCTGGTAATGTAACTGTATCCTCATGCTGAAGAAGCCAGAGAGTGTGCAATGCTCGAGTGAACTGTCTTGTCCCATGCTGAAAACGTGGGCAAGGGTGGCCAACGGCCTGAACATCCTGAGATATCATTTTTGTGAACACTTCTTTCTTTTTCATAAACACTACCCCACACTATTTGTATTTAGAGGTAAGGATTGGCAATAGTCTTTTTTTAGTATAGGCCCTTTTATTTTGACGAGACTCCACTAGGACTGAATTATTATTATTTGATGGTTGTAGCTTGCTCCCATCTGTAGATTTAGGATTAGATAGGCATTTATCACACCCTTGTTGAAGTTTAATAAACACCCTTGAACTGTGGTCCCTTGTGTCTGTCTTACTGTTGATACCATGCCTTCCTTATACCGTGTACCAGCTCCTCGCTCTTAAGAGGTAACTCCCGCCTACTGGGCAATGCCGATACACTAGCTTC
Organism: Ambystoma mexicanum; assembly: GCF_040938575.1. Taxonomy (NCBI): domain Eukaryota; kingdom Metazoa; phylum Chordata; class Amphibia; order Caudata; family Ambystomatidae; genus Ambystoma; species Ambystoma mexicanum. Next base: position 679,515,816 of record NC_090926.1, read on the forward strand.
TAATTATGAAATCCTTATTTGTATCCCTGTTAAAGTGATGCAAAGAAGCATTCTTAAAACCCCTTTAAAAGCATGTAGTCCTTCATCTACCCTGCATGTCCTCTTTGCTCTTTGTAGTGACTCATCAGTGATTGTTCGAGATTGGCTGAAGGTAGTAGGTTTATCTGGTTCTGCACATCTAGATGATCAAAGCACTGTAGAAAGGTGGAATGCATCAGGCAACGCATGCGTACACGCATCTAGTGCCAGGAGTTGGAGACACATCCTCCCAGGTACAGGCAATTATTGCGGATAGCTCCAAAAACAGCCCACAGCCTGCATGCCATTTCCTTACTGATCTTCTATGACAGAATTTCCCAGAGTACACTATGCTACTTTCCGAACAAAGCTAAGACCTCTGAGACTGCTAAACTGGTTATTTAGTGCAGCATAAACACTTTATCAAATAACAGGAGATTAGCAATTGAGGATCAATTCAAATTCTCTTTGACACATGCTGAATATCTTTATGGTTGATTCAATCAGTTTACAACATTCAAACAATGCAGAGAGATTTGGTTATTATCTTGATTTTTATTTAGCGTTTGGTGTAAGATGTGGTGGAACGTGTGGATCTTGAATTGGAACCTGAAATGTGAGACAGCGTCATTAAGCAGAAATACACCTGTAACTTAAGAATTCTTACAAATATTTCCACTTGATGTCTGATGGTTTTCAGTAGAAATCCGCCTTTTATCATTTTGGCGAATTTGTTACGACACATTAAGACAGTTTAACAGTCGTTTCCTGGTGACCGGCACAGGCCACAAGAGGAAAAACTGTCAGTGGAAAAGAGTTAAAAAATGGGAAAGGAATTATTCAACCAAGATAAGGTGCGATGGGAAATATGAGGTTTGAGGGCTGGATCCCATCCTTTGGAAAAATAACAACAAATAAGTCAAAGAAAAAACACTTTGGAAATGTAATGTTTGATCTTGTATATCGGGAGGAGCAAAACAGTATTATTTCTGTGTTCACACACAAAACCTAAATACATGGGCTTAGAAGTAGTTGAGATGGGGGACTACCATCTTTGAGTTACTTTCATGAGTGTTCAGGACTCTGCCTGGGGACTCGTAGGAAAATGTCCCCCCTAATGCTTGTCAGTCACCGCCATAGTCTTGGGGGTGCAATAAAGGTGCTGATTCAGCACCAGACAGAGGGGCGCATCTACCAATTGCGGGAATAAGGAGGATTGGCCAGGACACCGCCAGGAAGGGAAACAAGGGGGTCACTGGAAGCTGTGGACGGCCAGCATGGAGCGGAACAAGGGGGGACACTTTGTATATAAAATAATATGGACACAAGGGAACTTGCTGAGTAAATACGAGGGAGGCGAAAATGCAGGTAAGTACACTCCATGAGGGCGCCGCAGGCGGGCCTCACTCAGTAGGCCAGCTTTGAACACATTGCCTGTATGCAGCGGCTGAGGGAGGGACAAAGGATACAGGATTCTCCTCTCCAGCAGACCGCAGTCACTGGGAACAGCACTGGGCGATACTATCAAGGGCGGCGAGCCAGTCCCACTGATACTTGTGGGAGCTGGGGACATCCCAATCCAGAGAGACACTGGCATGACACCAAAGGTGGTTTCAAATCGCCCCTTGGCCGGCGGGTATGGAAACAAGGATGTGGTGATGGAGAGGCGCTCCAAGAAGAGCCAATCAGACGGTATGTTTTGGTGTCCCTGGGAAGTAACAAGCCCACAATATTGTTTGCAAAGGTTATCATCAAGCAGGTGCAGTGTGAATATCTCCCTTCCTACTAGTTCAGGGTGTCTCGTGTTCTTTCCTTTCTGGTGCTGGCCAATTGCAGACGGATAAAAACCCGGAGATCAGCACAATTATTTTATTACTAATTGCAAACAGTTTGTGGGGTGGAGTAGGAAGCAATGGGGCGCCACACTGGGAGAGGATGAGCCGGAAGATGGCAGGTCTGTTTTGCTCCAATCATGTCCAGCTAATGTATGTCTAGCTATAGATTTATAAATAAAATAAACTAACCTAAACTAAACAATGAGCTTCATGAGAACAGAGAAGACGTGAAGTTTGAAGTACAACTGTTTCTAACTGTATGCACATTATATAAGTGGTATAAAAGTACTGTCCGCTGTGAGCGAGTTTGTCAGCTCTCATCAACCAGTTCTGTTCCACTGTGTTGTTCGATTTATGCTTGCCCAGCTGTAATAAACAGCATTACTTCCTGGACTACTACTGGTAATTTATTGATTGTGAGCTCTGGTGGAACCCTTATACATTTTTGGAGGCCCAAGCATAATCCTGATTTCTCTCAGTTAACTGCGGGCATTCCGGCCGCCCTCTGTGGGGGCACGTGGCTGGCGACCGCAGACCTGTTTTATGTGCAACACTGCCTGGCCCGTGTGGCGCTCATGCTCAGAGGGAGGAGTGAGCCCCGCACGGGAGGCTCGGTGCCGAGAGGACTCGAGGATCTCTAGGACATGTGAGTGTAACCGTGCAAGAAAGCTCTGTCACGTGGTTGCATGCCTACGGAGGATGGAGGGACTGTATTTTATGGTGTTTAGGACACATCCTCGATGTGGGAGGATGATCGGTTGTAGTAGTTGTAGATTCTAGTACACGCCACCCCAAAGGGAGTGGGTGTGTGTGTGAGCACCGCTGCGTTAGAGCAGAAAAGGTGCGTAGTGAGAGGCAGTAGATGGGAGTTGCGCATAGCACCAGCAATTGTATAGTTGTGTAATTTAGGGGAGACAGGTGTTATTACATTGTGTAGTTGTTGAAGCAGTGTTTTGAAGAAGCAGAGAACAACGCACAGGTGGTAGTACGTGCTGCTCGTATTGCTTTGTGGTGTTGGCCCAGGTGGAAGGGTCGTCATCGACAGGTACCTTGTGTATAATAGCGATCTTGGCATTCTAGCAGTCGGCATGAGTGAGAGGAGTGGAGGTGGCTAGGTGCCTACCTTTAATAACATATGGAACCAGGAGTGAGTTGACAGGCCTGAGGAGATGGCCAGTGTGTTGGATGAGAACGCTTGGGTGGGCATTTGGAGAGAAGGCCATGGTGAAAATGAGAAATAGGGGGCAGACGGGTGACTGAGGTTTAGTGTGGGTTTTGCAAGGAGACATGTAAAAAAGGGGACGGGGAAGAGAAAAAAGAAAAAGGGGAAGGAAGGCAGAAGTGGGAGGGGGTGCCTATGGAAATTAGGGAATAGAGGAGAGGAAGCCAAATGATGGGAGATAATGGCCTATCGAGATAGCCCCCGCAACCATATGTGTGATAAGTTAGCCCAATATTGCGATTAAATAATAAAGTATAACTTTCACTGGGTCCAGAAGACTGCAGGTCATTGTTTCCGTGCATGGCCCGGGGAGGGAACATTTGATAAAATAATTGAAAACACATTCTCATATTTATTAACAAAGTATAAAGGCTCAAAGTTAAAGAGCAGGCAGAATATATTGGGGCTTTGGAGACTGTATGAGGAAAAGAAGGGAGAAAAAATAAAGGAGAAGGGGGAGGGGAAAGAGCAGGGGGAGGGACCAAGCTCTCCACCCCCGCCCTATGGTGTCTATCCGGCATTAGGGCCCGGAGCGGGATATAAAAACCCACAGCGGGAAAGTACAGAAGGGGAAGGAGGGATGACAAGTAAAAAGAAGGATAGAGACACACGAGGGGATGGGCCACACAAACGTGGTGAGAGGAAATATTTAGCGGACATTGAGAAGAATACACGACAACAGGGGGGTGCATTATTTAATGAAGCAGAGAGGGTGATCGAACAGGAGGTACGGAGGAAGAAAACAGAGAGAGGGTAGAAGGGGGACGGAAAGGAATGGTTGTCAGGGAGGATACAATTCAGGACAATGAGGAACAAGAACAGCGAGGGAAGAAGCAAAAGAAGGGGACGAGGATAGTATAGTCTCAGATGAGGAAGAAGTAGGGGAAGATTTTAGTGATGGACAGGGCGACGAATGGACTCCTGACAAGGAGAGGAGAAGGGGGGAAGCAAAGGAGACAAACAGAACATGAGGAGCCTAGGAGGGGCTGGTTAACCTCCCTTCTTAGTCAGAAGGAGAAGGTAAAAATAACACTGGCTCAGGCAAGAAAAGGGGGAGGAGGGACAGGGCCCAGGGCAAAGCAGATACTCAAGGGAAGAGGGGGCGCACATTATGTACCGTGGCAGACAAAGGACCGAGACAACAAAATAAAAAGAGACAGTAGGAGTAATGCTAGCAATAGGGGATATAAAAAGTTTATTCGTGACCATAATAGGGGAGCAAGGGGACAAAATAGGGGAGCAGGCCGGGTATCAGGGGCGGTGAAACTAAGCACTGACGCATATGATAGGGCTCCATTCAACAACTACCGAGTGCACGTGTGGGAGGTCCTGAGACGCATGTACCCAGATAGTTGCGACTTAAGAAAAGTAATGGCACATAAGATGATGCCTCATGAGGACCCTGCAGAATACATAAAACAGGTCCAGGATCTCTGGACGCAGGAAACACGAAGGTGCTGGGACGAGTTCATACCCTTATTCTACCACATACTGGTCAAGGGGATTGCCGACGGATGCCCAGGCGTTGCTAGATAAGATTGTAAGAATAGAAGCAAAGGGATGGCCAGAGATGCAAACAACGATAGTACACTACTGTCAAATGAAACAATAGAGCGAGAGACAGGCAGCAGAAAATTATGCAAAGGTGGAAAAGAAACTGGCATGGTGCACAACGGAAGGGGCAATGCTCATAACTGAGGCTGTGGGGAGCTCCACAGCAGGGGAATTACATATAGGGGGTCCTTTCCAATGGGGAGAGAGGGTACAAGGAAGAGGATACCAGGGAGTAGGATACAAGGGTTTTGGGCCATACTTTATATGCCGGAACATGGGGCATTTCGCGTGCACATGCCCTTTTGAGCAACAAGCTCAGGCACAAGCGATCCAAATGGTGCAACAGCAAGGGTTTTTCACAGCACAGCAGCAGTGGCAGCAGATGCAGCCCCACCCAGCCCAACTGCGCAGGGGCAGCCGTCCCTGATGCAGGGGTCGCAGCAGGCCCAAGGGCATCTGATGGATGGTGGAATGGCACCTCCAAGTATGACGCAAATGCCAGCATCAGCTACAGGATGTACACTGGTGTTAGAACAGAATGTGGCACCCCACTACACCGGGGTCAGCGTTATTGGAGGAAATCCTTTCCCTTTCCCACAGAGTAACCCGCAACCATAGGGGGGCTCGCAGAAAGCTTGAGTGTGTCCAGTCCTGGCAGTAAATGATGGCAGCGAAGAGGAACCCGAGGTAGCAGTGAAAATAGGACCAAGAGAGTTCTCATTCCTCATAGGTTCAGGAGCCACCAAATCTTGTATAAGGGAGGGAGGATTCCGCTATCAAACAAAGTGATGGACACGCAGGGCTTCTCTGGTTTAGTAGTGACGATTCCAGTAACGAAAGACTTACCACTATCAATACGTACGCAGCACATTGTAGCACCCCTGTTGTATTCCAAAGACACCCCTATCAATATACTAGGGAGAGACTTGTTGAGCAAACTGAATGACACTATCATTCACGGAAAAGGGGATGTGTGCTCAACGCCAGACATCTATTACACATGATTGACTACGCTCCTTCTAGCAGCACATGCTTGGAGCACTCTTCAAGGCCAATTTATGTACCCTAGCATGTTTCTGCATGGGGTTGAGATACTGCTGGTATGGGTCCCGGGGATATGTGGTCCGATTGGCATCAGAATTCTTATTCCGACCACAGTTCCAGAGGGAAGACACGAAAGGCACTATAGTAGTGCTGCAGCTTGAAGAGGTAGTGATACACAAGACATGGTGATTCTTTTCAGGGTGGGCAATGACAACATAGAATGGTATACAGTGTTATGCATCGACCCAACACTGACAGTAACAGGATTAACGGATGAACAACGGTTCTCCGGTGTGGAGGAGGAGGGAGAGACGGTATTTCAGCTACAAATAACCTGCCCAGTTAAAGTAGTAGAAAAGCTGGTGCTGATACTCATACAACTGGTGAAGAGGGGAAGCAGACACACAGATGAGAATCTCAAAAGGGTTCCAGAGGGACTGCGGACAAAAGGGCTGCATGATGTAGGGGTATTAAAAGGGGAAGGGGTGGTAACGATAAAGTTAAAAGAAGGGGCACTGCTGCCCCGAGCAAAACAATACCCAATGTACAGAGAAGCAGGTGAGGGGATGTACTCGACCCTACCTACACTGTGACAGCAGGGCATAATACAGACATCCACATCACCATGCAACATGGCTATATAGAGAAATCTAAGGGCGGGCCGTAGAGATTTATACACTATTTATGCTCTCTTAACAATGCAGTTGAAGCAGAGTTTTGCCTGCTACCGAACCCTGCTACCATACTGTGCAACATTTCAGCAAAAGCAAAGTACTTTATGGTCATCGACTTAAAGAATGCCTTCTTTTCCATCCCACTACAACCAGACTCTAGATATTTGACAGCATTTACGTATAGGGGAATCTGATTTGAACATACTTGGCTACCCCATGAGTATTGCAAATCACCCAGCATTTTTAAACGAGTGATACAAATGGACCTAAGCAACTTACAAATGTTGAGCACAGTGACACAGTATGTTGACGATTTGTTGGTGTACAGCGAGATGGAGGAACAGTGTAGGGCCAGCTTGGTGCATCTCTTGACACTACTAGCAGACAAAAGGTATAAGGTGGATAAGGAGAAATTGCAATACTGCCAGGGGGAGGTTGTGTACTTAGGGCAAATAATATCCATTGAAGGACGCAAGATGACAAGGAGAGTGAGGGTAGAGTCAATTCACCTAACTGCAAGTCCATGTACAGTGAAAGAGATGCAGAAGTTCCTGGAGTTATGAATTATTGCATGGAGTGGGTTTTCAATTATTCTACATTTACAAACCCCTTACTGCAGGCCCTTAAGGAGGAGCAGAAGGAGAAAAGAGAAATAAACTGGACATAAGAAATGAATGACAACTTCAAAGAACTAAAAGAAGCATTAGCCCGGTTAGCCACCCCTAACCATAAATAGAAGTTTTACTTGTTCTCCCACTCAGATGGCTCAGGAATGACGGCGGTCCTCATGCAAAAGAAGCCACAGGGACACAAACCACTGGCTTACTATAGTGGTGTTGTAGACCCAGTTATGCAGTGATATTTCCCCTGTGAACAAGCACTCATGGTTGCGGTTGCAGCATTTGCAATATAAAAGTCAGCAACAATTACCATGGGGTGTCTAGTGGTACTGTACATGGAGCATTGATTATTTGCCATTTTGAAAAAAATCAGAGTACCTTGACATCACAGAGGTCATCAGGGTATCAAATAACTGACACACCCAGCCATCGAGGTAGTAAGGTGTTGTGTGGTAAACCTGGCAACATTCATAGCAGAACCCGCAGAGGAAGGAGATTACATGCATGACTGTGTGGCACATATGGACAGAATTGAAGGGAACATACAGGTCAAAGAAGAAGAAATAGAAGGGGCAGACATGGTCTTCATTGATGGGTCTTCAAGTATAGACCCCAATTAGGGAGGGAGACATACTGGGGCTGCAATAGTGTGCTACAAGAATGGGGTGAATGTAATAGCATCACAACAGAGGTTACCATTGCATTATTCAGCACAGGCAGTAGAGCTAGTGTCCATGATAAGTGCATTGAACATAATGAAAGGGCATGCAGCTAACATATTTTCAGATTCAGCTTATGTGGCATCCACAATACATTCAGGGTTTGCACATTGTGAGAGAAGCGGGTTTAGAAGTAGTGACGGGTCCCAATTACAGCATGCCGAGTTGCTCTGGTGACTGATTGAAGCATTGAATCTACCAGTGGAGGTGGCCATAATTAAATGTGCTGCCCTGATATCTCTAGGGAATGAGATGGCCGACAGAGCAGCCAAAGAAGCGGGCTATTTACCTGATGGGACCACAAGACTACACCCAGGTGCAAAAGAAAGAATGCAAATAATGGTGCCAGATAAGAGAAAGGGTTACGAGCAAGAGAGGTGGGAAAGTTTTAACACAGTACTGATTGCACAGATAAAAGAGCTGCAAGGAGAGGCCCTGCATGTCAAGGAGTTCCCCCCTTCTCACCTGAGTACGTTCTTTACTGGTGTCCTTGGTCGATGCCTTCTTGCGGATGGACTGGGTCTTGAAGACGGCTGCCCGAGTCCCTTCCAAATCCAGAATGCGTTCAGTTTCCAGTACGCCGAATCCGGGAGGCAGTGGAAGCATACTAGCCACGAATCCAGGAGGTAAGTAGAAGGGGGAGGACAAGGAAGGGATAGCGGGATTGGAAAAAGGAGAAGAACCGCGAGCTATGGAGCACACGTCTGGTCGCTACTTTGCAAGAGCATTGAGACGCGCGGAGCCGCGGAAGGCGTGGTCTATTAGTAGAAAAGGCTACATCCAGCGCCTGGAGCGAGAAGGGATTACGCTGGACGGCCATGTTGGGAGTATTAATGAGTGCAAGCCCGCTGTGACAGGGACCAAGAAGCCCAGAAGGGGCACACTCTGTGATTCATGACACTGCAGGAGGAAAATATGCAGATACAAAGAGGTCGTTGCCTCTCACCTACCCATTTCATATGGAGGTAAAACAGCACAGGGAAACCGGTTATGCCAAAAATTTTAAGTGTAGCACTAGACCAGTTGCACTTTTCCGCCCATGTGTTCAAAGAACACATAGCGGCAGAAATAAACACAGGTTGGTATGTTCCAAATTTACACAAGTGAGTGGCAGAGTTTATGGGGTATTATGTGGTGTGTCAGCAGTTTTTGTCCGGCCAACCTTTAAAAACAGTGAGGGAGACATTGCCGCAACTGGAAGGGCCTTTAGGGCACTTGCATATCGACTATGTTAATATGCAAGACAGATGTACCTCTTATGGGTACATGCTTTTGGTTGTCTGTCCATTTTCACTTTGGATTGAGGTGAGGCCCTGTGCTAAAAATTACACACAGTCGGTCACAAAGTTCCTAGTGCGGGAGATTTTTTCAAGGTGGGGGTTTGCAGTGAGGTAAGATCTGATAATGGGCAACATTTCTCCAATGAACTTTTCAAGGAAATAACACAAATCCTGCGAATAAAACGCAGGGTATGCACACTGTACTGGTTGCAAGCAAACTGGATTGTTACGAGATTAAACAGCCTGCTTAAAGAACGCTTAGCAAAGCTAACCACGACATTGTGCAAAAACTGACTATATTGCCTCCCATTTGCGCTTTTTGCCCTTTGCAACTCACCCGGTATGGATCATAATTTGACTCTGCACGAAATTATAACTGGCAGGAGGATGCATGCACCTGTTCCTCCTGCATGTTCAATTTCAGATGCAAATAACACAGCACAGGTTTTGGGAGAAGAATTGCAAACATATTTAACTGAAATGGCAAATGCCCTCATACGTCTCCCGCCACTTTCAACGTTGAACAAGTCATCCGACCAATGCAGACGAAAAGACAAGTGCACACATCAGGGAAGAATTCCCACAAATGCAACTTCTCTACCCAGGGGACACGATATCCATCTGTAAGTCTGCACAGAAGTGGCGAGAACCAAAATTCATCGGTACCTACTGTGAGAAACCTCAAGGTATCACACTTGCTGGCGAATAGTGTGACGGATGTCAGCAGTACATGTGACCCTCCTGAACTGATAGCCAGGGCAGGGAGAAGCGGTTGCCATCGTGGTACCGTCCTTGACTCCAGATGCAGGAGACGCCAACAGAGTTCGGCACAGCTGGTGAGTCGGAAAGAGCTTATAATAGATTGTACTGTGTTGGGCTCAAGGTTGTGAAGAGCAACATTGTATGAAGAAAGAAGACTAATGGACAAAGGTTCTTTGAGAGCCAAATTTGGTATCCGGGTTAGATTGGTCGGTGCCATTTGGATGCTCATTCGAGGGACTCTGACTGGTGCCTCCCTCCTGAACAAGGAGAATGTGTTGAACTGAGAAATCAAAGTGGTTCTGCAGCAGGTTATGTTTCATCCTGTGCATAGTCGAAGGTCTTCGATTATTGTAGAAAATACAAGTACCAAAAGGCATTAGGGGAAGCTGGCGTAAGGTGTCAAAGTGGTCACGAGGATCAAGCCAAACCCCTTGTACAGTCAAATGTCTTTGTCACATTGTGGAGGTATATATGAACCAGACTGAGGGATGCCTGTGAATTAGGGCGAGCAGTAATACACCCGTGAGCATTGTGAAAAGTATGAACCCGACTGAGGGATGTCCACAGTGAGTGGTTGGTCTGAGCCCTACTCAGGGAGGCTAACATTGAGAGGAGGATTGGAGCTCAGCTGAGAGGGATCCAAGAGTGGAGAGTAATCTCGCAACATGAAGATTAACATTAGGAACTTTTGTTTTGTTGTTAATGGCATTTTAGGCCCTCTGAAGAAAGAGACTTTGCATGAAAGAGGCTTGGACACAGAAGGTCCTGTTATTGAGAAAAGGAACTGTAACCTTGTTCCGTAGAAGCCCAGGAGTATGCTGTGCTCAAGAGTCCCGCCTTGTCTCATGCTAGAAAACGTGGGGAAGGGAGTCCCCGGCCATAACATCCTGACTTATCATTTTGTGAACACTTCTTTCTTTCCTTGTGAACATTATCCCACACTCGTTTGTAGCATAGGGCTAAGGATTGGCAATATTTTCTTTTTTAGTATAGGCACTGTTTATTTGACTAGACTCCACTAGGACTCTATTATTATTATTTGATGGTCAGTGGTTGCTCCCATCTTGGATTTAGGATTAGATTAGGCATTTATCTCACCCATCTTTACAGTTTAATAAACACCCTTGAACTGTGTTAACTTGTTTGTCTTACTTTGATACCATGCCTTCCTTACACTACGAAGTACTGTATGCAACGCCCATTGCAGTGAAGATTAAAGTGGGCACGGATCCATGTTTCCGACGTTCGCAAAGGCAACAATAGCATCCCCTTGGAAGAAGGAGAGAGAGGACCATCTTGATGGGAAGTATTAACCAATCATCATTGACATTCTTTACAGCTATAAGGCTTTACAGAGGCCAGGACACAAGTGGGGGGAATGGAAGAAAGTATAAACACAATGTAAAAACTATAAGGATAGGATTGTTTTGTCTCTTTCTCATTTCTCTTTTCTTCTTCTTCTGGTTTCTATTGTATAAAGAAAGTAGGGGTGTGCCCATCGACAATGGAAAGGAGGCACGTACTAAAAGAAGTATATTTAGCACTGTGAAGTTCTATGACTCCATTGGGGGGACACAGCATTTGAAAACGTGTGGTACGACAAGATGAAAAGGGTGGGGGACGAGAGAGCACTAATGGCATTTGCCATTTGTGCTCGCTAATCCTACACGTTACAGGGACACCAAAACAATTCTTGCCACAAGAAGTAGCAGCAGAGAAGGGAGGTTGCCTGATGCACTTGTCTTTATGTAGGACTCAGGGCCCGTTCCAGGGGCATACAGTAGAAGTGCAATGGATAGACAAAGCGGAGGTATTGGCAGATCATTATATACAGCTTGACACCATGGTCAGAAAGAAGGCAGCAAATTGTGTAATATTGGAATATAGTATAGAAGGGGCGTAAAGGGGGCAACTACCAACAGGAGAATATATTGCAAAAACTCAAAAGGGCATGATATTCCATGGAGCCACACCAGACCCCTGATGTGAATAGGGGGTTCAGTGTTTCATGATGGGAAGTGGGAACGGGGGATGGTGCAGTGCTGCGTAGAAGGGTTGGTGGGATATGAAGAAGGGGTGGTAAAGAAAATAAACAAGGAATGCAGGGTAATATTGAATGCTAATGTACATGCTTTGACATGGATCGACGAGAAACACTATCCAGTATACATAAAGCACAGAATTCTTATGTTTCAGAGCAACAGGGATGATCGTACTCTGGATGAACACTGACTTCGAGAAGACGATGAGCATCGCAGCTTTGCAAAAAGGGACGGCAGCCGTGAGCGATTACTAATGGGCATGCAGATCTAAAGCTTATGCCCAGCTGCCTTCAGACTGCGGAAGGGTGTGCACACTTGTGGCCCTCCAAAACCCTGCATTGGTTGTGCCTCAGGTGGAACTGATACCTTACAACAAACTTCCTACATCATGGCATAGGAAAAAGGAAAAGGAGTAGGAGTAGGTGAAGGATGAACAAAGGCAAGTGGCAAGAAAGACAACGGGTAGCAATTACATCTCAGCCGAATCATTACAGAGTATGGACGTGATGCCACAGCACTTAAGACTTTTCAACAAGGCATCAGTCTCCAAATCCCTACTACTTCCCAGAGTACAAGCAGCCGCAAATGCCAAATGGCTGCCGATTACACGCTACGAGCTGCTACAGTTGGCGAATGCGACTGTATCAAGAATGAACGCAGTGTAGAAATTGCTCCGTGCCTTGCCCTTGGTGCCCCTCCAGAATCGATTCGTCCTTGATCCAATTACTGCAATGGAGGGTGGAGTCTGCCATAAAATTGGGAGCATCTGCTGTAGAGCAGTACCCACCAACAATGCTGACAATGGAACACGCACAGAAGCTGTCGAGGAGATACATACACTACATGAAGAAATGGTCAAAGAAACACATGATACCAACCCGGACAGTTGGCTGGACTCACTATTTGCCTGGATACCAGAGTGGCTAGCGGTTATGTTCAAAATAACTGTCCCCATGCTCGTCGTGTTGCTCATTGCCTTCTGTGTTGGACAGTGGATCATCAAGCAGTGTAATTGTTGCAAGGGAAAAGTATGATATATAATGTCTGCTAATAAAGTTGGTGATGAAGGTAGCGGATCGGAGAGGCAACCTCCTACGAAGTTTTAAGCAATCTTCACTGCAGACGTATTCACTTTATTTTTCATGGCTGAGGCTTGTGTGAACTGATGTGTCTCGAGCTTGCCTATCTCACTGGTGCAATAAATATAGAAGAAACCAGCCACGTGGCTCCACTCAAAGCGGCCAAAGCAGTGCCTGAGTCCAGGATCAACTTGGTTAATCTGTGCCTGCAGATGTAATTACGGACGCCCGGAGCAGGCAGTAGCCAGATGACAATCCGGGCTAGGGATGTAACGGTATAACGGTATACTCTTAAAGATACCGTGAACCATTCAATTGAACAATAATAACCGTCACATTGTTTATACCGGTATACCGTTTATACCGTTAAGTGTGCTTTTTAATCTGATTTGGAAAGGCTGCAGTAAGCAAGTGCTGCGCAGTCTTGGTCTTGTACTGTTGGATGTGCCATCTGCGAAGTAGTTTCAGTTGGTGCAGTTTTCAATTACATTCCATAAACCACACGTGCCTGACACAAAATCAATATGTTAGCAATAGGAAGAATAAATACAGTGCCAAGAAAGAAAAGGGTTTACTTTGTTTTGGCGGCTTTGGGTTTATATATTTATAATGGATAATGTTTGCTAAACATATGACAATGGGGGGGATTTCCCTGGTTCTATCATTGAATTTACATATAATAAGTCACACTGCGAAAGGCTGTAACGCAAAGAGAGCGTGTGTGTGTGTGTGTGTGTGTGTATGCGCACAAGCTTATACTACCATCAGCCTCCATTGATCTGTGGCATGCAGGTTATAAAGATGGCAACATGTTCATCTTCACCAGCAGCCAGTGGGGGACCTAAAAGCCTAAATTACCACTTAAGAAAAGCTATTGTTTGCTTTGCCAGTCGCAGCAGCCCCCCCCCCACCCGTAGTCCTTTCCACACATGTGTTTGTGTTGTTTGGTGGAAGCAAGGGGTGGCATTTCAGTGGAAAGTATGTTGAAAAGCCCAATTCTGGCCCTGGGTGCCTGGTTTTGTTTCTGATGATAAATCTGACAATTTATGACCTTTTAGAAAATATTTGTTAAGATTAGTTAACTCCACCTGCTATACCGCGATAACCATGATATACCGTCATTTGGCAAGAAGGTTATCATACCGTCATAAAACTAATACCGTGACACCCCTAATCCGGGCATAGGATAGCCATATGAGGAAGTGCTAATGGGGCCCGCAGCAGCCAACAAACCAGTGATCAGGAGAGACTCTACAGGCCCAAGCCACAACAAGGCCACACCTCCGCCCACACCACCAGACCAGGAGTTTAAACCCCACCTAATTTATATGCGGGCAGCGCCAGAGTCCATGCAACAAAAAAAACCTCCCCTTCCACCCCTTTTTTTTCAAAAGGGGGTTAGGAGTTGTGTATTAAAAACCAGCTGGTGACACTCAAGACCCCGGTATTATGCAGTGCGGATCTGCCTGCGGAGGGGCCACACTCACGTGAGCCCTGTAGAGTGCCTCTCACTGCAGTACAATGCAGGTTATCTCCTGGGCTGCCGGTGGAGATGCGGGTCCCTCAACGTGCCAATCCACAGCGCAGGATATCCGGCAGCTAATTCTCAGATGCAGCGACAAGGCATCCAGCTCCAATTCAACCTGTGAAGCCAGGCACCCCTGCAGCTTGTGTCGCTGGTGCAGCTGCTTGAATCAGAGATTGGTTACTGCTCTCACCCGAGCTCGAGGTAGGAGCTGTCAGCTGTGACCATAAGGGCTGCAATAGGATTCAAAAGTTTCCTGGCCTCAGCTGTCAGCCTCATTGGATTTACTAGGATGATGACCGGATAATAGAGGGTAGAGCGAGAGCTCCAAACAGCATGGCCTTAATGGCTGGGCTCTCAAGCGCCCTCCCGCTTGGTGGAATCTCACTCTTCACTCACCTTTTAAAAAAAAAATGCTCAAGACCTTACTTTTCATTGATCATTTTTTTCCCTCATTACGCTGGTATGCTGGAGTTCAGGTCTAGCACAGTGGACGCTATTTAGCACTAGAAAGGCAACAGGTGGCTAAAGCACACTTTATAAACAGCACAACATAAGAATTTGTTTAGGAATGAGTCATGTGACTTTGAGTTATTTATGTTTTTCTAAAAAGAATGTATTCTGGTCCCAACACCACCACAGTAGTTTTACAATGCTGAAGCTTGTCTGAAAAGGTGGTATTTAGTTCCTCTGCCTCGCGAAAATGTTTTCCGTGGAAGGAAGGAGGATCAGAGATGAGGGAAAAGGAGAGACGAGAGTAGGATACCAACAGGCAAACAATTGGAATTAAGCATGGATTTGTGGGGGATGGAATATTGTTGTAGTAGAGTCTGATGGTGAATGGTTGAACGTGCAATAACAGTATGTCGCGAGAGTGAATAATGGCGTGATATTGATAGTGTTTTTTTGTCAATGAAGAACTGGTTGAAGTTGGGCTTTTCGACAGTATGTGGCATGGCCACATGTGTGTGAGTGTGCTAGTAACTTGTCTGGCTATATGAAGCAGTGTCTTTTTTCCATTGTTGGCCTTGGCTATACTTTTAGTACCAGGGGCGCCGAGTATGGGGGTCTCCGAGGCCCAGGCCCCCCCAGCAAAATCAAGTCGGAGCTGAGCCCTCCCCCCGTGCCGGAGAGAGTGATGCAGCATTGATGGCCCTTTCCATCGATACTGCATCACTTCTCTCTGGTGGGGTAAAAGCGCGAAAATGTCCGATTAAGCCCTCCCCTCTAGGACTCATATTGGTGTATGGTCCTGGAGGGGAGGGCTTAGGGGCTACCAGAAGCTTCTGTGTTTTGCTTCCGGTTCGACATTTTTAAGGCAGGAGCGGCAGGAGCAGCAGACACTATTCCAGCCAGCGAAGCAGAGAGCAGCACGTTCGTCGGAAAACAGCAGGTAAGTTATTTTTTTTATTTTTTCATTTGTGGCCCTCTCATTCCTCACTACTTTGCACACACAGGTTTTTTATTGTATGTTTTTAATATTTTAATTGTGTCGTTTGTGTACAAAAGCAATTGTTCTCGTAACAACGGTGCCCAGATATTGACGGGAAAAGTGGGCACGCAATTCAAGTTTGTTTTGACACCGTTTTATTGGATTAAATGAAAATCTTATGCTGAGATGGTAAAATACACACGCTTTCAAAGTGCCATAGTCGTCTTCATCAGATGGTTAAAAGAGCTACAAAAAAAACAGTGCTGGACATCTTTTAAATGAAAAAACGAAGAGCACATCTTTCACTTTTAAATGCTGGTGCCTACAGGGAAAAGGTATGCATGGAATTCAGTGCTGGGATGGCCCCCTTATCTACTGGGCAACACATTTGGGATAAGAACAGACACACATTATGTACTTGCATCCATTGGAAAACCGTTCTCCACTCCAGCACTGCTGGGAAATTCTATTTTCAGCAGGACCACGTTAGTTATCCAATATTGTGCAGGTAATGTGTCCAAACTCCTTAGGCACCATGAATCTTATACATGGGCGCCAGTAATAGGAAAAATAGCACCAGCAATATAGGAAGAGCGTCGTGTCCTGTACACACAGCGTGTGCATTTTGTGGGATTCAGTATTGTTTGAGATTTTGTGTATCTGAGCATGTGGGCCTTTAGAGCTGCATTGCAGTAATAGCTCCTCCTTACGACCTTTTTATTTTCTACATTTATAGCAGCGCACAAAACCCTTGCAGCAGGCTAGGTGTCAGGCATGCACCATGCACTAATGGCTTTAACTGGACAGGTATCTGGGCAGTTAAAGGCACATCTGCAACAAAGCAGATACTTTCCTGGGTTTTTGATGGCAATGCGTTGTTACCTGGGCTTTTGATGGCAATCCATGGTAGTGGCACAAGTACCTGGCCAGTTTTTCAGTCCTTATTGATGGAGCATGTAGCTAGGTATTTGATGGCAGAGAGGTAAATACCTGGGCAGTTGATCACATTCCTTAGCAAAGGAGTACATACCTGGGCAGCTGATGGTAATCCTTGATTAGGTTGAAAGCCATGGCAGTTGATGGCAATGGGGCAATTTCCTGGGTATTTTTTGGCAACCATTGTCCATGGCCCAGGTTCCTGGTCAGTTGCTGTTCCTTCTTGGCAATATTGCAAACATCAAGGTAGTTTACTTGACAATTGTGCAAGCGCCGGATTAGTAGCTGGGAATGGAGGATGGTCCTGGCAGATGATGACCATTTCTGTGATGTAAATCCGGACCAAGTAGGATATCGGAGTACGTGGCTGATGTCCTCCTCTCCAGTGGCCGTCCTACAGCCATGATGGCCCTTTCCAGGACCCTCGGTTGGGCAGCCTGTGCTGGCAAAGGAGCTAAACCTGTTGGCTTTGCTAAAGCTAATTTATTTTAAAGCTGTTACTGTTAATTCCAGTAATCACAGTCCTGTGTTTTGATCACAATGGGCAACATCTGGGAAGGGTCACATGGCTATGGCTATGGTCCACCTTGTTTCGTGTCACTACACAGAGTTGTGTTCTTGATAGGGCGGGCTGTCATTTGAGCAATTTGGAATATTTCGGTGAATGACGTTTTTTATTTTGCACACTTTAATTCTCTCTGCATCCGTCTACAGTAACCTCAAACAAGCATTGGCAATACCAACCGTTTGGGCTTTTGTGCAGGCAGGAGAAAGGCACTTGCCAGGCACAGCCATAGTGGTATTAAATGGCCATTGATTGTAGCAGGTGCAAAATGGTGCGAGTACCAGGGCCTCTAATAGCAGTCCATGACAATGAGGTGTATGCTCGTTTCCAGCCAATGTTTCCACTTTTCTGCACTGTGCGCACCACCACCCCCCCCCACCCTCCCACGCGCCATTGCACCTAGTTGGCGACTACATGCAAATTTGCGGCCATATAATTGCCAGTGATGTCACTTCCTGTATTTGCCCCCCCTCCCCCGCCCCCTGGAAATTCATAAATCGGCTCCCCTGTTTAGTACAGTACAGGTCCGATTTTGCTCGCGGATGGCCAGTTTATGTGCAAGTGTGTTCATCTTTCTCAGACTCACTCCGTATGCTGCTGACTGGCCATCTCTAAACACTTGGGTGCAGAAATCATTTGCCTGCTATTGATCGCCCTAGCTTGGTTTTGGGAAGCCTGCTAAAGCATCCACGCCATGTAAATAGCACGTGTTACTACGGGCCATGTACGTTCCTGCTCGTCGCTCCATATCGACTTCTTCTATACATGCTTGTTCCTGGTTTTCCGCCAATAGGAAAAAGAAAGTTGATGGAAAGTGACAAGCCTGCAGTCCACCGAAGTGTGAAAGGCTGGAAAGATTTCCACCAACCCGGGGAAACTGGAGCGGTGCAATTGAGCAATGGAGGAATTGGATTTTCATGGGGGTCTTAATAAATCTTGCGGCAAAAGTGAGTTCATGCGAAAGCCCCCTCTGCTTTACTTGATCTTTCCCAGCAAAGCGCCGTAACCGCGCAGGGTGTGTTTATGTATCGCACGTTTTCCTTTTTAAATAAATGAGTTAGTCAATGGCACCCGGGCAGTGTGGGCGACTCGCGCACTCAGAAAGATCCCCGGGTGGCTAGTTTGATTCATATGACCTCCTTCTGGTTACGCTATCGAAACCGCAGCACTGGGGAGGCAGCTCTGGGCTCTGGCTGGTCTGGCGCACAGACAGACGGGGCCTGCCCCCAAGGAAGGATCTCGGCCACGTGTCGGTGCGCTTTGGTGGTCGCAGGCAGGGGATAATGTGAGGATTACGCTTTGAAAACATTACCACAGCTGCAGATCAAGGGGGTGGGAGGGCACCTCCCATGGTGCCCTGACACATTGCCTCACATCTCGGGCAGCAGCCTTTGAACACCAGTTACAGTAGGGATATTTTCTTGGATAGTGATGGCTAGGCGATGCCCTAATAAAGGACTGGTAGGGCTCTGGCTGAAGCGGGAAATCATTTGGAAGGGCGGGGCTGGGCCGTATCCTGACCCATGACTGAGTACATCGCATCCCTCCCAGTCCTGTGTGCACTAGTCCAGTAAAACGTCTATCCATTTGCTAAAAGGCCATGTGTGCTGCATCCGAGGCCCTCATTAAAAGTTATTGCTGTAAAACTCTAAAAGCACCGCCAATCGGCAGCAGTAGTGTTTGCTTCGCATCACGTGATTACTACCATTGACCCTGCGATAAGACAACAGAATGCGTGGACTAAATCTTTCATCTGTAATACATTCTGCAACGTGTTAAATATCCTCTCGGGAGGATAGCTCAGGGGCAACGTGCTCGCCTTGAAAGCAAGAGGACACGGAGCAACAGAGGTTCGATCCCCTGGCCCGCACTTAGAAACCTCTGGATATAAAGCGTGTTATAAATAACCTGTCATAGCACTTAAGGAGTTTTCCAATCTGGAAATGTTGAAGCTGTGATTTTAAAAGCAACCCGATTCACAATCTTGTTATGTATGGACGGCACCTGTATTACTTAGGAGCTGGATCAGACACAAAGATGTGTGTAGCGTGTGCGTGTCCGTGGTGCTAGACCCCCTAGCAGAACAAAAAAAAGCGCCACGCAGAATCAACCCTCCAATTGGAAGAAGTCCTTTCTTCCGTCATCACAGGACTGATCTGGCATATGCAATGCAAGGTACGATAGTGTAACTACTATAGAAAGGAAGAAAAGGGAAGCGATTGTCGCACATCTTCCTTCCTGAGCGGCTTGAAAGGAAGGATGTGCGCATCGGCTATGGGGGCCTGGAAACCAGCCTTATAACCATTAGCAAAGCACCATTATAAAAGAGCAGTACACAAACCTGCAGTGTTAGACGCACCAGCAGCCTGAAGCCCCAATGGAGCTCCGCAAGCTTGATTACCACAGTTGCCATACATAGATGATGCCACTGAACCCAGCGGATAGGAATACCAGGCCATCACTACTCAGCGGACGACCACAATGATCCCAGCATATGGCACCTAAGACTCGACTGCAAGATCTGCAACAACAACACGCTGCCACAGTAATAACAAACTGCCACCACCTGACACTTCCAAGACAATCAAAACCATACCCTGACGCCACAATCAAACACCACTAACACAGCGACACCACATGCGCACACTTTCACAACCACACATTTCCATTTCCTTTTTCTTTATGGGAAAATGAATGGAACTAGGCCGAAAACAGTGGTTTTTGTTTTCTTAATAACATGTTCACCTTTTAACCAATGTTTCCCAAATGGTTTCCAGTTAGGGAGGGGGAGCGAGACAAGATTTATTGGGAAAAAGCCATCTAAATCCGCACAGCAAGTGAATGGGTATTAGCAATAGAATTTTGGCAAAAGTCTATATACACGCACGCATCACCTTAGCAATGGGGTGGCGACCACTGCCCTATTTCATATATGCACATACATATATGTACATGCATTTCTCGCCAATTCATGGTGCCCCGAAGAAAGAATTGTCAGGCACTGAAGTCATTATAAAGTTACAGGTTTCATCTAAATCGATGGGACACTGCAGGGGTGCTTATCTAGATGCTCACCACTTGCAACACACTGTGTTTCGTTCCTTGTGCCTGTGACGTCCTAAGGTAAACATATAATATCCATCAGTCCACCATTTTCCCTTCTAGTTTGTACCAACCTTTTGTAGATGTAATAAAAACACTTTCAATCACTGAGTTACAAAAATGAAAAGCTTTCAAGCTTAAAACCACTATTTTGTCTTTCCTCACCAAATTATGTGCTTCATAAATATCACTATTAATTCATATTAACATGAGCAAAGTGAAATTCAAATGATTCAGTGATTCCATTTATGTAAATATTGTCTTTGAGCAAAAGACGAACATCATCATGCATTATACATTCATTTTTTTACCACTTTGTAAACCTGCAATATACAGGAGAGAAGAAAGTATAGAGGGAAGCGTATGCAAGGAAATATCACTTCAACAGAGGCAAACGAATTCTGGGAGAGAGCAAAGCAAGAGGGAGAACACGCAGAGGAAAGAAAAAACAACAACAATGTTCAATATGTCCAATAGGACATTAACAAACAGGAGGCATGTGTACTACAGCTTGAATTAAAATTCTCACTATCTACTGCCTTAGAATACACTTCAACTAGACGTGACTTGTTCAATTATGTACAGAAAATAAGGTTGATGAAACTATATGACCAAACAAGGCAAAACAACCGATATGGTTACTCAGGCTGTCCCACACACCTCAACTGTAGGTGATGTTCCTGCACTTATTACCTTGAAGAACCTTGGTGGGACCAATGGATCACAATGACTAATTAGTGTGGCATCGAGATCTCTAAAACTCTGGTCATGTCAACTGTCCAAGCAGAAAAGGAGTGCTTCTAAGATGAAATCAAGATTCTGTCCACCCATCAGTATTTATCCCATTAATGTATTTGAAAATCTGATTTGCATCATCTAGAAACGATACTTAGGAAATCCTGCAAAAATAATTTGGCAAAGGCTCAACAACATAAAGATGATGGCACCCTAGTAATCAAGGCTGCAGATAAGGGCAGTTGCATTATTGTTACAGACAAACACATATATTTAGAAGAAGCCCATACTCTCTTTGACACTAATTGTCATGATGCTTTGCTTACAGAGGCAATTATGGAGTTTAAGGTATTGTATGATTCACTTTTGGACCGTTGGCTAGGGCGTGGATTGCTAGATCCTGATGAAAATACCTTTTAGATGTACACCAACTACGTATACCATTGTACACAATGATTTACTCATTCTTCCTGGAAGACAGATGTATGCTTCTATTATTCCATTGGTTAATCCTGCACCACAATATATAGATTCCTACAGACATATGTCATCAATTTGAAAACTTACTTGCAAGATACCAGACCTACTTACTAACCTTGAACATTGATATGGGATTTGCCATATATCTTGGTGACACTAGAATTGTCCATCTGGGAAGCAATCAATCAGGTGATTGAGTAGCCCGAGGACCCACATACCACCCCCTTTTCAGTCAGATATCCAGGGTGTCTCTCACCAAGACATCTCCGGTGAAGGGTGGCTAAGTTAGAAGTAAATTCGGTTTGGTCCTGTCAGTCCAGATGCGGCCTATGACCACAACCCCTGGTACCACCAACATTCAAACATAAATGATAGAAGATGACTGAAATATAATGTAACCAACCAGGGTTATGATCAGAGACTACTTCAAGCATTTCTATATCTTAGGAAATACCCAGAAAACTCCTCGTCTGAGCAAATGTCTCCAAATTCTTTATACTGTCTTATTACATTGCAGCCTTCTGCTATTGGTGATACACAAATATCACTAAATATGTTATGCTTTTCACTAACACTAATATCACTGTGGTTAGCATTCGACCTAGCCTTTACTAGCCCATGTTTACCGTTATCCAACCCATCGCATCATGTATTTGCTTCACCTCACTTTGCTTATCTGGGTCTCATTTGACCTCTTTCTTTTCTCCTTCCCACCCTTCACCCCTTAGTAGTACATAGAAATCCTCTTCCAACCACTTCGACTCATAGACTGCTTCCCAAGCCTCTCACCATGGACCTCTCGCTCTGCCGCTCAAAGCCTCTACTTACCCATCTACTATAGATTGCATGCTGTGACGAATCCTGTGATATCGTCCCTCCTCCCTGAGTGGGAGACCCTTTCCATGAGGCCAGGGAGGTGATGCTGCTACCCGATAGACCCTCTGGGGATGGTGCTCAGTGGGGGGGGATCTCATGGGAAGAGATTCTCCCCCTTGGGATACAGGGAGGACATCAGGGGCACACGCAGTCTAATCAACTCTCACCTACCTTTCTCCTGTCACCTTCCTTACCTTCCTATTACCCCATAAGTTCCCTCATGTACTCATGCCACACCAATAGTACTAATAGTACTGATCAAGGAAGAATAGGGTTGACTCCACTGAACTGTCATCTCGAGATACTGGGACGAGGACGAAACTTGTAGCCATGAAGAACCCTCAAGACAATCTCACTGAACAGTCTAGTTCTCGTGTGGGATGAGACTTACAATGGAAGAGGGACTAACCAGAGGGCAAGTCCCTCCCCAGAGGCACCACGAGGGAAGGTACTATACCGCAGATGGAGAAACTGATCCTGCAGCTGCCGACCAGGATGGAACCAGAGAAGTTACAGCGTCCCTTTCTGCTCCAAAGAAGACCGAAGAGGTAAGAGGCCGAGGCTCCCAACACAGAAGAGCGTCACGAGAGATGGTCAAACCGGTGCACGCAGTCCGGCTCCCAGGAAATGCTAGGGAGCTGCATATGACAGCGCGCAAACAAGAAACAACTTCGAAGAACATTTGAAAGATGCGTAGAAGCCCGAGACCGAGGTGAGTAACCGGAAGTCCATACAGAAGGTACAGGGCGCCTCGGGATCCGCAAGGGGAATGTGAATAGGTCTGGCAACCGAGAACGAAATGCCAATGTGAGGGGTTCTGGGGTCTGACAACAAAAAGCCAATGTGAAGGGGTCTGGGACCCGAGAACAAGAAGCCTTTGTAACAGGGTCAAGGACCCTCAAGTGGAGAACAAGTATATCTGGCAGGGGAGTCTACCAGGGATACTGGAGGAAAACCAGTTGGACAAATACAGGGCACGGACCCGGCTGTGACCGAGGAGGAGTTCCTCAAACATGCATCTTCCTCGTGGCAGTATCTGGCAGCGGAGTGTACCAGGTCTGCCCAACTGACACACTGGAGAGACTCTAGGGCCTGAGAAAGGCTAAGGGTAGGGAGACATTCCCCTACTTTGTGAGACTATGAAAACCAGCCTGATAGGGGCCGGGGAAGGGAGACATTCTGCCTACTTTGTGGAACTATAAATACCAGCCTGAGAAAAGCCAGGGGAAGGGAAACATTCCCCCTACTTTGTGAACTATACCTATTCAGAAGAAGGGAGTAATTCTTTTGGACCCAGAAGAGACGAGTCCAATTTAGTTTGCTTACAAGTGTAAGGGATAAAAGTAGGGTTTTGACACGGGATGGTGGACTTTTTAGGTATGGACATTTTGACAGTTCCTTAGTATTTTGCAAGGAGAGTAGGAGGTAAGGAAATCCCTCTTAGAGTTAGGGATAGGTAGGTTTTCTTCTTCTTTTTGATAATAAATAAAAGTCTTTGCCTGAAAGCATACCACCTTTGTGTCATTCTCTTCCTTCCACACCCTTACAATGCTCCTTCCTCCATCCACTACTGTTTCTCATTCCATTTCCATGCTACACAGCATTGACAAAAAGGACCCTAACTACTCCTCTTGCTGCAAAATATTCCACCAACTTGCCTACTTATATATTCTTTCTTTCTCTCTCTCCCACCTCTCTCCCTCCCTCTGTCTCCTTCCCTCTCTCTTTCCATGTTTACCATCTGTCTGCCTCCCTTTCTCTATTCTCCCTCCTCCCTCTCCCTCCTAACCCCCTAACTACCACCTATTGCTACACCCCAGGTCACTGGACGCTCCTATTTTATGCAATAATACTTCCTTCCTTGCTTCCCACTTTCTATCTTAACTCAGCTCACTGTCATGGGCATGACTGAGATGTGGATAACCATTGCCATTGCAGTGCCATTGACATCCTCATATTATCATCCATGCTCATATCATACACCCTCTCTATTTGCTCCTCTCCTCATGACCACTCACTTTTGTCCTTCAGTATTGTTGTTCCCCTTCACCCCCCCTCCTACCCCCTCGAATATCACTGTTAAATAATCGGAAATCGGAAGTTCAAACCCAATACTCCGCTCCCTAACTAGATGAAGTCACGTCCTCGCTCCTTGCTCTATCGCATCCACAGGCTTCCCCTTTCCATCAAGACTTTTCCAATTTCCACTCTGCCCTTTATCCTCACTTCAAACATTCTTACCAACTTGCAATGTTATCCCTGCTTACATTTGCCCGTATCTGGTTCTCCCCATACATTTTTGCTGTCTCAAAATCAACATGCTTCATCTGAGAGGATGGTGCAAAGATCAGCACCCCTTCACACCTGTCCTCCTAAAAGGCCAGCCTCTCTGCGCTGTTGACTGCCTTGAATGAAGCTGTCGAAATACTCCACCAACCATATTTCCTCTCCCGTATTCACTCCATCTTTTCCCTGTCTAACCACTTGGCTGCTACACCCCAGCCAAAATCTGAGAGACCCTTACCTTTACTCTCTACCCCGCAGCACCTTCTTAACCCCACACAGTACCCCTAATCGCTCTTCCTCCTTTTCTTTCCCCACCACTCCTCCTGAACTCATATCCATTCTTTTAAAATGTAAAATTGTGCTACACAAACAATTAAAGACCATCACTTTCTATATAACCTCTGCTCCCTTTTCAACCTCCCCACGAAAGTGTGATATTTTTGGCCTCATTCAAAAATTTCATCTTTGAGAAACCCTCAGCTTGCTCAGACACCTGACGCAGACAAGCACAACATTTTCCCTCACTACTTTGAAGTTCTTGAACAGGTGGTCTTCAGCCACATTGCCACCTACCTCAAAGCTAATGATTTCTGGGATCTCCTATAATCTTGGTTCTGAGGCAGTCACTCCACTGAAAAGGCATTGATCCATGCCTCAAACCTTCTTACAACAGCCCATCACTCCAAACTCTCCTTCATCCTCACTCTCTAGGACATGCCAGCAGACTCTGATACCACTGACTGACCTGCTCTACTTGGCCATTTAACCTTGCCATCCAATACACTGCGTTTGCTTCGGTAGATTCCAGTCTTTTTGACTGCTCATTCACCATCTCTGGTAACACTGATATCTTCAATCTGACCCATCCTCCAATGGGAGCTCCCAAAGTCTTCATCTTCAGCCCACTTCTCTTCACTTCATTTTGTACACATCCTCACATTACAAATTCATGAACACATTTGGATTCTCTGAACAACTATTTGCTGAGGTCACTCGGATCTTCTCATTTCCCATCTGTAGTCCTGGCCCCTATACTCATATCCCTTACTGTCGTCTGATTATCCACTGCGTGGAGAAACATTTGCAAAGCCACTAATGAAATCTCTTCACTTGGGCATAGTCTTGTAAAACAAAGAAGAATGAATGACACATCTGCTTGTCCAGTGCAGGCAAACTACAGCTGAACCAGACTGATGAGAGAGCTTGCCCTTGGATAGTGTGGTGGTGAGGTGCCTTTTATAAAAGTATCTAATTTTGTATTGAGAAGTGGAGGAGGATAAGACAGAGAGATTGGATAGTATTTCCATTTGTTAACATCTTTTACCCATACTATTCAGACAAAAAGACCTGGTGGTTCAGGTAAGGACAATATAAGGTTGGAGAAAGCATTTGTCTGTGCTATTCCCTACCTGCAGTTAAAATCCGGTACCACTGAAGTGAAGCACACATTTTATTGAATACGCCGCATCAATATCCATTGTTAAAAACAAAGCATTAAAAAAAGTTTGATTAGCAAATAGTGTGAACATTGGCATTGCCACTATTATCAGCATTCATCAGGACAGCATGCTGCAACTCATATCATCTGGCAGTACTGTGCCAAAACAGATACTAAACTAAAGTTAACTAATCAGTGATGGTCTTCACATGTTAAAACTATAAGGCAAGAGAGCTGGAATGGATCACTGTCTTAGCGATGGAACGTACACCAGAAATAGGTAGATGGTTTGCCAGCCTATCCGAGATGGCATTGGGTTTACTCATTTGGGTTTAAATGAGAGCGTTGCGAGTCTTTATCTTCCAATAGAGAGTTGTTTTCTATTATATTTTGGCATTGTAGGTGTTGGTGGGTAGATATGAGTTATTGACATATTTGATGCACAACGTGAGATTGAATTGTTTTGCAGGGGTGAGATTGAAGAATAGTACTCTTTGTCGTTATCTCTTCTCAATTGTCTACTGTTAAAAAAAAAATGGCCATTGCATCTGTGCAAGGCACCTTATGATGAATGGTGACCTTTTTCAGAAAAGACATGTTGTATTTGTGATGGAAAAAAGATGACCTCGGAGGGAGGGCGTTCTGGCAGCACATGCTTTGAAAACGTGGAGCGAGAAGGACTTTCATCCGTTTATTTTATAGTTAAGCGTTACTAAATAGATTATTGCCCTAGAGTGAAGTGAACATGCTCGTTATCAATATGTATACTCAAACTTGCTGGAGCTGTTCCATGCACATGCACAGCCACGTGGGTTAGTGTTCTGAAGTGAAACCCAGCTGTAATGGACCAGACAGCACAGTCCTCTCAAGCGGTTGATGATAGTGTTCCTGCAAGGGGTTTGGGGGGTCCTGAAACCACCAATACTGGAGCAGTTTGGAATTGGTCCAGAGTAAATGTAGGACCACCAGTCAGATGATTGCAGAATCAAAAGTCTTTGTTGCTTCCAGTGTATTGCTCCATAACATAGCATAACATGGCTTAACACGGGCACAGGCAGCAATAGCTGGTGCCAGCTTCGCTCTCCACCAATGCCTTGTGACACGTGCACAGGGTGCAGACAGCAACGAGCGCTGCTAGTTGCCCATAGCGATTATTTGAAAACCTACAGTGGAGAAAGAAAGTTATTGGGGATAGTTTTACCTTTTGTAAAATAGGTGCAATCAAACATGCATCCGAAAGAATCTGGCAGTCTATTTTAAACCAGAAATAATACTCACTGCACTTGTCTGTTTCTTCCACAATCTGAAATGTTATCTTGCAAGCAAAAATGAATACAACTCCATCACTAGGCCCTCAAAAGGCGGGGGGAATTACAGTAGAAAGTTGGTAAAGATGATTTCGAGGGGATTGGGTCCTCCAACGTATTCCATATCTATGACATGTAATCACCACAGCTGTGCTGCTTCGGTAACTTTTTTCGGCGTCTGCGTCCTGCGTCGATGACGTTGATGCGCCGTCGTCGAGGACCTCCTCCGACGTCCGACGTCATCCTATGTGATAAGTAGGACGCACGACGCCCGTAGCCTCAGTTCCGTTTTTTCCGCGAACGTGTTGCTTCGTGAATCTCGGTTAACGCCTCGACTCTTTGGAGTTCTGTTCTTCTCGGTTCTTCGAACCTGTTCGTTTTTGTGAATATCCTTCGTGTGAAGATGTCTTCTACTTCGTCTTCGACCCCGCGTCCGGGCTTCAAGAAGTGCGGGGAGTGTGGGTCCAAGATGTCGGTGACGGACTCGCACGACGCCTGCCTCTCGTGCCTCGGGGAGGCCCACGACACGGATGACTGTATCGACTGCCAGTCGCTCACGTCCAAAGCCTTACGCGAACGTAAGAAGAAGTTGTCGGTAGGTCGGGTGTCCAAGCCCCGGAAGTCGAAGTCTGCGGGGCTTTCGACGGATGATTCGAGGGGTGACTCTCCGCGTCATCGTCGGAAGTCTCGTGGGTCTCCTTCTAGGAGTCGGTCTCGCCACTCCTCAGCCTCTTCGAGGCATTCTCGGAAGCGCCGACACCGGTTGTCTTCCAGGTCCTCTTCGGAGGACTCTGCCCGGCACGTCGGTTACCCCACCAGCCGTGCAACGCCGGAGGAATGGGCTTCCTTCGGGAAGAAAATGCTGGCGATTCTTGAGTCGCAGGGTACTAAGCCGTCTGCGCCCCCGAGTGGGGTCGGTCGTGAGAGGTCGAGAGACACCGCTCGCAAGAGTGGTCGGCACGAGTCACGGGAGAGGTCCCGTTCGGACAAGGAGACTCGTTCTCGACGTACCCGTTCCAGGTCCCGGTCCTCGACGCGTTCGAGACCGTGTGCACCTGTGAGGTCTTCGAGGAAGACATCGACGTCTGAGGCGTCGAAGGCGTCGACAGGCTTTCTCGAGGCTCCGGCTCCGAGGAAGTCGTCGAAGCCGTCGACACTCAGGTCGTCGAAGGACACGCTCGGGGCTCCGGCTTCGAGGGCTGTGTCGACGCCGCCGATGCTGGCGGCGCTGCATCTGACGTCGACGCCGATTTCGTCGACGCCGATGCCTGTTCTCTCGACGCCGGCACCGATTCGCTCGACGCCATCGACGCCTTTCGTGTCGGAGGTACCCCGTGGCACAGGAGAACCCCCTAGGAAGGCTCTGGTTAAGAGCAAGCACTCTCGGGTGCCTTCTTTTCGCCACCTGGAATATATTTCAGAGGCGGATGAGGATTCTGATGGCCTGGTTCCTAGTCAGGTTCCAGATGAAATTGTCTCGGGCCATAGTCAGTTTGACGATTTGAGGCAGTCACTGCATGATGCCAGTGGACTGGACACCTCTCCGGAGGTGGAGTTTTGTAGGCCTGATCCTGGCTCTCATGCCGATTCCTCGTACCGGCGCCTTATGGCTAGGGTTTCTGAGTACTTGGGATGGTCTGCTCCCCTAGGGGAATTTGTGCAGGATGATCTAATGGACATCCTTGATGTTGGTCCCCCAACTGACCCCGTACTGCCGTTCCATATGGCTTTACAGAGAAGGGTGGCGGCGGCTTGGACTGCTCCGGAGAGTCTCCCGGCGGTGGGCAGATCCTTGTCGCGAAAATACTGTCCAGCCAGTAGCGACCCCTGCTACTTGACCAGGCACCCCACTCCGGAGAGTTTGGTGGTGCAGGCGGCCACGGCCCCGGCGAAGCAGGCGTCGTACCCTACCATCTCTCCTGATAGGGACGACAAACGTTTTGATGGCTGGGCGAAGAAAGTGTTTTCTTCTGGTGGTATGGCGCTTCAGGCGGCCAACTCCATTTGTGCCTTGTCTCGTTTCACACACACTCTGTGGAACTGTGCTGCGTTAGCGGCTGAACATATTCCCGAAGGGGACGAACGGGATGGTTTCCTTGCTATGGTCCAGGATGGTAAGGATGCCATGTGTGAGTCCGTTCAGTCGGGTTTGGACTTAGCTGAATGCGTCAGTAGGTCCATGGCGGCGAGCACCGTGATACGCAGGTTTGCGTGGTTGCGGAAGTCGGGGTTTGCTCCTGATGTGCAGTCCCGGCTCCTCAACATGCCCTTTGATGGTGAACACCTTTTTGGCAGCAAGGCTGACGAGAGCCTTGAGAGGTTGCAGACCTCAAAAGCTGCAGCGAAGTCGTTGGGCGCTGCAGTTCGCCAACCTCCGCCTTTTCGTCCTAGGGGACAGCAGTGGAGGGGTGGTTCCTTTCGCTATTACTCGTCCTTCGGTAAAGCGAGAGGAGCTGGCAGTCAAAGAGGCCAACGCAGGGGTACCAGAGGTGGACGACAGGGTACCCGTGGTGCCAAGGCCGCTCGGGCAGTTGCCTCTTTGCCCTCAGGTAACGCCGCAGCCGCTCCCACTCAGTCGTGAGGCCATGTCCCATGGTTCGCCGGTTGGGGGAAGGCTGGCGCAGCATCTTGTAGAGTGGCAAGCCATTACTTCAGATGTGTGGGTTCTGGAGATCATAACCCACGGCTACTGTCTTCCCTTTCGGCACAGGCCTCGCGACAATCCACCGGGGAACCTCTCTTTGCAGAGTCCGGATCCGCTCCTTGCGCAGGAAATTCAAGCCCTGCTGGAGAAAGGCACCATAGAACTGGTGCCTGTAGCGGAGAGGAACAAGGGATGGTATTCCCCTTATTTTTTGATTTCGAAGAAAGACGGGGTTTGAGACCCATCATGGACTTGCGCGGTTTGAACAAACTCCTCAGGAAGGACAAGTTCAAGATGGTTACTCTCTCTCAAGTCCTCCAGGCCCTTCAGCTTCAGGACTGGTTGGTGTCACTCGACCTCAATGATGCTTACTTCCATGTGCCGATCCATCCCAAGCACAAGAAGTACCTGAAGTTCGCGGTTGGCGACTCGCACTTTCAGTTTCGGGTCCTGCCGTTCCGATTGATCTCCGCCCGAGGGTTTTCACCAAGCTCATGGTGGTGGTGGCAGCGCATCTCAGGCAAGGGGGGATTCACGTCTACCCCTACCTGGACGATTGGTTGATCCGGGGGAGCTCTCCCAAGCAAGTCCTGGATCAACTGTCCGTCACCTGCCACTCCCTTCACAGGCTGGGCTTCTCCCTCAATTTAAAGAAGTCCCATTTGACGCCAACACAGCGGCTCCAGTACATCGGAGCAGTGCTCGACACTTCCCTGGGGCAATGTTTTCCTCCCCAGGTGAGGGCTCTTCACATTCAGCAGATGGTGCACAAGTTTCAGCATGCCCAGTCGCTCCCAGCGTCCGAGTTCTTGAGGTTGCTCGGCCTCATGGCATCCTGCATTCTTCTGGTGCCAGAGGCTCGCCTGCGGATGAGATCTTTGCAGTGGGCACTCAAGACGCAATGGTCGCAGTCCTCCGGCAGGATGTCGGACCCGGTTCAGGTGCCGCCCTCGGTCGCCCGGGACCTTCTGTGGTGGGCCGTCGAAGGCAACCTGATGAAGGGGGCTCCATTTTGGCTTCCCTGGCCGGAGGTGACGATCGTGACGGTTGCCTCCCTCACGGGATGGGGAGCTCATACCAACGGGCTGACAGTCAGCGATCGTTGGTCTCCGTCGGAGTCCAGACTCCATATCAATCTGTTGGAGCTGAGGGCCGTCAGGCTAGCCCTGAAGGCTTTTCTGCCGACTGTGCGAGGAAAGAGTGTCCTGATCCTGACGGACAACACAGTGGCCATGCACTACCTCAACAAAAAGGGGGGGGCAGGGTCACTTCCTCTGTGCAGGGAGGCGATGCAGCTCGAGATCTGGGCCATCCAGCAGGAAGTTTCGATCTCGGCAGTTCATCTGGCTGGAGACGAAAACGTGACGGTGGACGCTCTGAGCAGGCAGAGCGCGATCTCTCACGAGTGGGAGTTGGCTCAGGAGATTCTCCTGGAGATCTTCGCCCTTTGGGGGACCCCTCAATTGGATCTCTTCGCCTCCAGTGTCAACCGGAAGTGCGAAAGGTTTTGCTCGCGGGAATTTCCTCCAAAAGGAGCCTTAGGAGACGCGTTCGTGGTGAAGTGGTCATTCCCGCTGCTGTATGCGTTTCCTCCAGTCCCCGTCATCCCGCAAGTGCTGCGGAGGTTACGGAAGTTCGGTTCCCGGATGATTCTCATTGCTCCGGCGTGGGCTCGGAGGACGTGGTACCCGGACCTTCTCGACTTGTCCATCTGTCCTCCACGTCGTCTTCCCTACCGAGACGATCTGCTCTCACGGGAGGGGGGTCAGGTTCTCCATCCAGAGGTCAGATCCCTCAACCTTCACGCTTGGCTTCTGAAAGGTTGAGGTATAAGGATTGGGACCTCCCTGAAGACGTGATGGAGGTGTTGCTTTCGGCCCGAAGGCCAGCAACAAAGTTTCTGTACCGTTGCCGTTGGCGTAAGTTCTGCGACTGGTGCAGAGTTCAGAATGTGGATCCTTTTGCATGTGACATCCCCATGGTTCTGTCCTTTTTACTTTCTTTGGCCCACAGGGGCTTGCAAGTGAGTACCATTAAGGGTTACCTGGCGGCGCTGTCCATCTTTAAGCGCTCGTCTGAAGAGTGTTCTTACTTTAAAATCCCTTTAATTTCACAGTTTCTGAAAGGGCTCACTAATGTGTTCCCTCCGTCACCTTTCCTGGTGCCCGGTTGGGATTTGAACCTTGTTCTTAAGTTTCTTATGGGTGCTCCGTTTGAGCCTTTACATTCTTGCCCTTTGAGGCTGTTAACTCTGAAAACTGTGTTTTTAATTGCGGTTACTTCCGCTCGCAGAGTAAGTGAGTTACAGGCACTTTCAGTTAAGCCACCCTTCACTGTATTTCACAAGGGCCCAGAAGGTTGTTCTTCCGGCATTCTATCCTCCTCCGCATCCTGGTAAGGAAGAGGAGAGGCTCCATAGGCTTGATCCTAGGAGAGCTTTAAGCTTTTATGTTTCACGCATGTCCCGGGTCAGAGTGGACGATCAACTCTTTATTGGTTGCGCTGGAAAGCGTTTGGGGCAAGCTGTGACTAAACAGACTTTGTCTCGCTGGATTATTTTGGCCATCTCGGAGTGTTATCGCTTGGCGGGTAAGGACCCACCGGCTGGCTTGCGGGCCCATTCTACCAGGGGTATGGCTGCATCTGCTGCCCTGCAGAGGGGTGTTCCTATTTGCAACATCTGTGATGCAGCCACCTGGGCTTCAGTACATACATTTGTACCTCACTATTCCCTCGATTCCATCCGAGCACAGGATCTGGCCTTTGGCAAGGCGGTCCTTTGCTCTGCTATTTGATTGGCTATTCTAAATTTTGATTCTAAATTCTTTCCCTCCTCCTTGCTCTGGTACTGCTTTGGGAGTCTGTCATAGATATGGAATATGTCGGAGGACCCAATCCCCTCGAAGAACAAGTTACTTTCTTACCTGGTAACGTTCTTTCGATGGGATGGTCCGACGACGTATTCCATATCGCTCCCGCCCTGCCTTCCCCGCTGCAGAATTTCTTTTGCGATTGCAGCTTACGTTCCGCAAGGCTTTGTGTCTGACTGGCAGTTGACTAATGTCACACGTTCTGGGGGAAAAAACTACAACTGAGGCTACGGGCGTCGTGCGTCCTACTTATCACATCGGATGACGTCGGACGTCGGAGGAGGTCCTCGACGACGGCGCATCGACGTCATCGACGCAGGACGCAGACGCCGAAAAAAGTTTCCGAAGCAGCACAGCTGTGGTGATTACATGTCATAGATATGGAATACGTCGTCGGACCATCCCATCGAAAGAACGTTACCAGGTAAGAAAGTAACTTGTTCTTCTGTAAGGGGAAGATCATAAATGGGAGAATTGGATCAGCTTGATATAGCATGCAAATCAGCATCACATACACATTTAGTTTAAACATTAGGATACAGAACTTGCCCCAGGCAGAAAGACCTTGACGGTTTTAAAAGCTGTAGATTGTTTGGCAGTTTTTTCAAGCATAATCTTAACTTTGAGATGCAACCCTAGCTGAACATTTTAAGATGCCTGCTGTATCCCAAGCTACTGTCCTTGATATTGATAAACATCCTTTCATCAAAATAAAGGCAGCGTGGAAGTGGGTCACGTAGGGCATTGCTCTAAGATATTGTTTTACTGCTAACCATTATGTAAGACTAATCCTTGTAAGTAGTGGGGTGCCAGCCTACACCTGGAAAGATTCCCATGTATGCAAGAGATAGGGAGCAGTGGAATATCTGGCCGTGGTACTGGTGAAGGTAATGCATGCTGGTCAATAATTACATTTTCAAAGAGGACCAATATTAATATCCACATTAGAATTGTACATTAAATAGCTTAATCTACAATTTCTTAATTAAATGGTGTTCAATGTTGAGTACAATTATTGGATGGACTATCAAAGCAGGGACCTTTTAGGCACTAGGACGTTAATTGATCTGTGCAGGTTTGTAATAGTCTGCAAATTGTTTAATTTATTGCAATTTTAAAATGCTTTTTTTAAATAAATGAATTGTCGGACATTTCCTTAACAAATCTCAATGAAATGTTGTACCTTTGTGGTAATAACGTCACAGGCTGAGGCGTTGTCTAGCACTTTTAGTTTGTGGAGCTGCTATTTTACAGGGACAGTGAGAAGGTAGTTTTGATAATCCGTTTTGGATTATACTGTCGCTCTTGTAGTGGCAGTGGGAATAAATCCGACTTTTTCTTCCTTCAGTCTCAAATTATTGGAACCGTCCAAATCAAATTTCTGCAACATCTATATGTCTTACTCTGACAAACATGTCTCTATAAAAGCTATTTGGGTGGCCTCTTCTTCTTTGTGAAATTTGGCAGGTGATGCATCTTGAAAAGGAGATGGAATAGGCACATTTAATACTGCATATTGTCCTCTAGGTCCCCAACCCAGTGTTTGCATGCATTCTTCTAGTAGAATCCTGGGGCATCTTTTGGAAGAAAGAGGCCGAACCCTTTGATCTAGCGCCACCTCTGCCATTTGGCCTAGTGGAAGAGCGTGGCTGCGGATCTCGAGATCGATCAGGTAGCCTCAGCAATGATGCTGGGTTTTGGTTTTCATAAGAACAGTCAGTGATGGGTGTGGCACAGTCAGCCACGGTGTTGTGGGACAGTGACAGTCTTGCTTTTAAAGATGGACATAACATTGTCATGCAGGCAGTTGTTGGGAAGGGTTGGTGTCTATCTTGGGGATTTTTGTTCCGGTAAATGAAATATGGGGCCTTTCAAAGGCCACTGGTATGGCTACAAAACTCCCCACATTTGTAATTTCTTCGTGGGGCCTGGGATTTCTCGTTCAATTTCCCATCCTATAACAGGTGAATTAAGGGATTTCTCGGCTGTACAATATGGACTGCGCAGATCCAAGCACGGCAACTCCCGTTTCAGGGCAGGTTCTTTGCCCTTTGGGAGGCAGTGCAGCGAGGCCTAATGCACCCTGCACAAGCACTTAAAGAACATGGAAATCAGCTCGTACCGTATTCCCGATTCTGTCTCCATAGTGTTGCTGCATGTGCTCAAGGCCATTCTTTTATTTATTGACTTGGCCATCGAAGAAATATGCGTTTGCCGATCTCATTTGCTCTACTATTTCCTTTGGCATTTTTAATGGAGTGCTTGTGGTTTATTAACATCTGTAAAGTGTGCTAATAACTTACGAAATATGTAGTTGCTATTTTTCCACAGTGTTTGTGCACTAGCTGGGATCACTTGCCAAGCAGTGACCCGGCTGCTAAAAATATTTTGCCTCTTTTAATGAGTAATTCGACGTGCCGTATATGTGTCAAAGAAGGAGAACATACAAGCGGATATATTACAGCTAAAGTCATGGCTAACGGTGTTATATATGAGCAGGGTTGCAGAGAACGACCAGCTCTTGGCCCATGGTGCTGTCATTTGGGATTGCTTGCCGCTAATGCCGCGGGGCGGTGGGAAACAGGAGACACCGCGTTGAGGCAGAGGGCCATAAAGTCTTCTATGGGGAAGTGAAGCATTATGAGTAGAAAGCCCCAAGGTATTTTTCCAGCTCATGCCAATATCTTTACAATGGTATTTGCTAAGTTGTTTGACGGCTGCAGGCCTGGATTGAAGGAACTTTTTGAGCCCTTTGCTTTACGTTTTAATTAATAACAAAATGAAATTGTCTGCAGGAAGAAAAGGTGTCTGCATCTTAAAGAATTTGCGGAGTAACCATGGCTCACTCGGGCAACCCTGGGGCTAGGGAGACTATGCATTCTGTGGTATTATATCAGAGCAGGCCAGGAGGAATGCCCACTGGATTGCCCCTGTGTCGCAATTATCAGTAAAAGGCCACGAGGGACCTCCTGCAGATTTTCCCTCCTGCAACTATATTTTATTTTGATTTACCTTTGTTTTATTTCGGGTTGAAAGCAGTGGACCGTTTTACGTCTGTAGGGATTACAGGCATATATTAGAATTCAGTGGTCTTCAAACTTTTTTAGGCCAAGCCCCAACTTGAGAAAAACGTTTTCAATTCAGTCGACTCCTGATCATTAAGGTCAGTCACTAGAAAAGAGCTAAGGGTAACACTGAAAGGGTGTAGAGGGCGAGGAATGCGCAGCTTGCCAGAGACCACTTAGGCATGGTTACAGGGTCTTACTGGGAGCAGGAAGCAGGCTTAGAGTTAAACTGCCTACCCCTCGCACACAAACCTCTCAACCAGTTGAGTCTGCATTGCCGGCGAATGGTGATGGAAGAATTCCCAGTACCCCTCTGATCTCTCTTATCTTTCTTGCACTTTTCCTACGACCAATCTGTTTTCAGCCAAAGAACTATATTTTTCCGAACTTAAGCTATCTCTCTCTCTCATCACCCTTGCTGCTTGTTTCTTCTCCAGCATGGGGTCTGGCATGGATTCACATGCTCATGAATATCCCCCGTTGTCAGGCTGGGAATACTCGGTAAAGAAAAAAAATCAGTTTCGGTTTTGTTTCTGAACTGTCTTTCTACTATTAACCAATCACTGGTCTCTGGGTCATACTGCCCCCAGCCAATGACTGCCCTCTACCTAAGCCCCTCCTCTGGCCGCCATCTTCAGATTTTTACCGCACGTTCAAGTGTTGGGAGTCGTCGTGCTTAGCTCTTGAGCTTTTTCTGCGTATTGTGTTTTTTCGAAGAGTTTACTCTTATTTTTTCGGTCAATTCGAGCCTCAAGCGCCACCGGTTCTTCTTCCGATCAACGGGAACCTATTTTGGAATGTTCTACCCCCCTCAAGGACGGATTTTCGTCGAATTACACTTCTTGGAGGATTCCGGAACCTTTGAGGTTTACCCCGATTCGGACATGGCCCAGGACAAAGGAGATTCGACGCCTACTGGATCCAAACTGTTTAGGAACTGCTCAGGATGTGGACTGCAGAACGTCTTTAAGGAGGACGAGCACTCCCGGTGTCTCTAATGCCTACATGCCGACAAGTCGCACGTGGAGGAGGACTGTGCGTTCTGCAAGAACATGTCCGTCCGTACCATGAAGGACCGTCATAAACGACTCGCTGACTGGCTGGAGGCGAAGAGCCCAGCAGCAGGTGACAAGAAGTCTGAGCGGTCTTCTAAGATCTTTGAGGGCGCTTTGGCGATGGGGCCCAACAAAAGCCAAAGCACCGCAAGTCCACCGGCACCGGGAGCGCCGTTGGTGCGGGCTACTCAGCTGCCAGCAGGGCGCAATGTCACCGACGCCATCATCCACGAGCCAACGCTCTGGCTCAGTGAAAAGGAAGTCGGAGAACCCGGGTAAGCTTCGGGAGAAGCCCTGGTCAATCCCGACAGAGAAAGCCAAGGGGGTGGGGGGGCGAGGCTGTGACCCTCCCTCTAAGGTGAAGGCCTCAGACGCGCCCAAGGTAGTGAAGGTCCTGATTCACACAGCGAAGGCCTCGATTGAAGGAGTCATGACAGCCCTGGCGAAGCCTTTGGTGGCTACCCCAGTGGAGACGATTTCCGGGCCTAGAGTTTCCCTGCCACCCCGGAGGGAAACATCTTTCCAGCCTATCGAGAAGACCCCCGTGAAACCCTGGGATGAGAAAGAGGGGGGCGCACGGTAGCCCTAACAGACACAGCTACCACCTCTGAGGATGAGCTGGCTGGCATCAAAGCTATCCTGGACCTATGGGAAGGATCCTGACGAGGCAGATGTAGAGAGCAACGGTGGAGCCGCGGGCTGTGGAGGAAACAGAGGACCCCACGCCCCAAACATCGCTCCCATCGCCTACGCCACAGGACAATTCAGGAGCAATCT
Organism: Ambystoma mexicanum; assembly: GCF_040938575.1. NCBI lineage: Eukaryota > Metazoa > Chordata > Amphibia > Caudata > Ambystomatidae > Ambystoma > Ambystoma mexicanum. The sequence goes on from NC_090926.1 coordinate 679,553,758, forward strand.
TGATGGCTTTGCAGACCCTGTGTACGGAGATAGGGACAAGGCTGCCCTTACCCCCAGAGGACGATCCAGCAGTGCCTGGACCGTCGGGGAGCCACCTGAGTAGGCGGAGGCAAGTCCATCCTCCCCCTCCCTTCCAGCCTTGACCCCCAACCCCTCCTCCGAGGGACGAGACGGAGACAGAGACGGCGACTGCGGGGACTGACGACGGGGCGAAGACGGAATGGATCTCCCGTTGCCTCCCACCCGGGCTGTCCCCCCACCCCACCCCGACGAAATTGGCTCCTTGCACGCCATGATCGCCAGGGCATCGGAGCTTTTCCAGCAATGCCCCGAGAAACAAAGGAAAGAGGGATTTCTTTATCAACAACGGGAAGCCAAGAGGAAAACCGTACTCTTAGTCCCGCTGTTGGACGACATATGGGACGAAGGACTGTCCCTTCTGAAGAACCCTTCCACGGCTCTGCGAAGATAGACCGGTACGAGAAGTAGTACCGGGTCCTGGATTCCACTCGTATGTGCCTTAGGGCGCAACCGACCCTGGATTCTGTAGTCTCTGCGGCAGCCAAGAAGAAAGCGGCAGGGGCGATGGCGTCATCCTCCACTTCCCCGCTGGACAGTGAGGGAAAGAAGCTAGACGCCATGGGACGTCGAGTCATCTTGTCAGCAGCAACGACCATTAAGTCTGCCAAAGCCCTCGCGATTGTGGCCCGCTATGATAGGGAGCTGTGGTTCAAGATCGTCCCTATCCTGGACTTCCTCCAGATGACAAGAGGGCAGAGGCCCTGGAAATCCTGCAAGAAGGCGAGGCGGCATTGGATCACACCATCACTGTAGTTACGGACATCGCCGATACCGGTTTTCGTCAGATGGGCAACAGCGTTTGCCTACGCCGGCGTGGTTGGCTCAGGGCCACCGACTTCTATCAGGATGTTCAGGCCAGGGTGCTGGACATGCCCTTCGACGGAAACAACCTGTTCGAGAAAGCGGTGGACGAGTCGCTATAGGCCATCAAAGCGGAAACCGAGACGGCCCGTCCCCTAGGCACTCTTCATCAACGACGGCCGTCCTTTCAGACCTCTGGAGGCAAATCCGAAGGTGTATCCAAAGGATTCAGCGGCAGTTCATTGTCGTACCGCCAAGCTGCCCATTCCTCGTCGCAGGAACCTTACAGAGGCCGCAGCAAGGCCGGTGGATACCATCGTCGTTGCAAAGGATCCCAGGGTGGCAAGGCCTCGGCGAAACAGGACTGAACCGGCCATGATGTTGGGCCCTCACCTAATCACCCCAGTGGGAGGCCGGATGGCGAACTTCGTCAGCGTGTGGCAGTCCATCTTCACCGACTGTTGGGTGCTGGATGCCCTGGCCAACGGGCACACTCTGGAGTTCCAATGGAAGTGCCCCATTTCACACCTGTGGCTAGGAAAGAAAACCACGTTCCACATCTGCTTCTGGAGGTGCTGAGAAAGGGCGCAATAGAACTCGTCCCAAAGAGGCTCCGGGGCTCCGAAGTATACTCGCGGTACTTCCTCGTCCGAAAGAAGACCGGCGGCTGGCGGCCCATCCTGGACCTTCAGCGCCTCAACAAATACATCAAAGCCCAGAAGTTCCGGATGGTTACCCTTCAGCACGTGCTGGGACAGCTGGAGGAAGGCGACTTCCTATCGTTGCTGGACTTGGAGGATGCCTACTTTCATATCCCCATACACAAAGGACATCCAAAGTTCCTACGTTTTGTGGTGCAAGGGTCTTTACCAAGTGCCTGGCACCGGTGGCCGCGCGGCTGCGCCTGCAGGGAATCCACGTATACCTACCTGGACGATAGGCTCATCCGAGCAAAGTCAAGAGAACTCGCTATCGACCACACAGTGAAGACCGTCCGCCTGCTCACGGAACTGGGTTTCTCGATCAAATTTGCAAAGTCCCATTTGGTACCTTTGCAGGATGCACTTTTCCTGGGAGCCAGACGCGACACTGTGGCGCAGTTGGCCTCACCATCCGAGGAAAGGACGAGGGCCATCCTGGGCAAGGTACAACGGCTGTTGACCATGGAAGTGGCCAGGGTGAGGGCCATCAAGTCCCTGCTCGGCATGATGTCATCGTGCATCTACCTCGTGCGTCTGTGCAGGTTGCGGATGCAGCCACTGCAGGAGTTCCTCGACGCCCGTTTGATGCAAGAGGCAGGAAGCTTCGAAGACAAGATCCCACTCAACGAGACTTTCCGTCAAGCGATATGGTGGTGGGGGACCGCGCGTATCTCGTGCCGGGCATGGACTTCCAGACCCCAGCGCACCAGGAAACGGTGATGACGAACGCCTCCCTGGAGGGATGGGGAGCACACTCTGGAGATCTCCATGCAAAAGGCCTTTGGCTCCCAGAGGAGAGTTCCCTGCACATCAATGTCCTGGAGCTCCGGGCTGTGTTCTGGGCCCTCAGGTCTTTCCTTCCGTCCCTTAAGGGCAAGGTGGTACGGGTCTTCACCGACAACACCACCTACATCCAGAAGCAGGGGGGTACCGATCCCCAGCCCTATCCAGGGAAGCGCAGGATCTGTGGCACTGGGCCGTCGCCCAGGGGATATTCCTGGTACCTTTTCATCTGGCAGGAGTGAAAAACACCATCGCCGACTCACTCAGCAGGGAGCTGCGCTCCTGCCACGAGTGTGAGCTTCGGCAGGATCAAGTGGATCTCCTATTCCGACGGTGGGGCAGTTCCCAGATCGATCTGTTTGTGATGGTGACGAACACCTAGTGCCAGAGTTTCGCCGGCAGGTTTCCCCAGCCGGGGAGCATGGGCGATGCTTTCTCCTTCCGCTGGGACGGCCTGTTTCTGTATGCTTTCCCACCGTTGCTGTTGCTTCTGCGACTCATCAGTCAACTCAGACAGTCCCGGTGCAGGATGATCCTCATAACACCGGCATGGCCGAGGCAGATATGGTTCCCGGACCTTCTGGACATGTCAGCGTCCCCCCCAGTCAAACTGCCGACAGACGCAGATCTTCTTGCCAGGGAAGGAGGCGCCATCCAACAGCACGACCCGGGATCACTGAACCTGCAGGCCTAGCTCCAGCAGCACTAGAGTTCGGAGGCTACGACATCCCGGCGCACTGCAAGGAAGTCCTTGCAAAGGGCTGGGCATCCTCGACTCTTAAGTGCTATGGACATAAATGGAAGAGGTTCTCTGTCTGGTGCCGTGCACAGAAGATCAACCCCCTACGGATCACGGCCCCTCAAGTGCTGTCGTACTTGCTGTCACTGGCCAAGGGGGGGCTGGCACATGCCTCCATCAAAATCCATCTAACGGCTATCTCCCGCTACACCGGAACTCCGGGGCAGTCGTCGATGTGGTCGCATCGCCTGGTGAAGGAGTTCATGAAAGGATTGTTCCGCTCGTTCCCGCCGGTGAAGGCTTTGGCCCCGGTGCGGGAGCTCAATGTGGTGCTGACCAGGCTCATGGGTCCGCCATTCGAGCCCCTGCACTTGGCACCGCTGAATTTCCTATTGTGGAAGACAGCTTTTCTTGTGGCCATCACCTCCGCACGACGAGTGGGAGAGATCCATGCCCTCTCCTGTAAGCCTCCATATCTGACATTCCACGAGACGAGGGTAGTGCTGAGGACGCACCCCTCTTTCATGCCCAAGGTGCCGTCCGACTTCCATCTCAACGAACCCTTGGTGTTACCTGTTTTCTTCCCATCGCCTTCGTCATCGGCTGATCCCCAGCCCTTTGCACTGACTGGATGTGGCTAGAGCGCTGAAGTTCTCCGTGGACCGCACGAAGAGGTTTCGGAAGACATCACAGCTGTTTGTGAACTTTGGACCTGTGAACCAAGGGAAGGCCATCTCGAAGGCTTCCATTTCCAGATGGCTCTCCGGCTGCATCATGCACTGTCACCGGTTGGCAAACCGACATTTGCCCGGCCGTCCGAGAGCCCATTCAATCAGAGCGATCGCTGCTACTATGGCGTTTCTGTCTGGTGTGCCCCTGCTGGACATCTGCAGGGCTGCTACATGGAGGTCGACGCACACTTGCACGAGATTCTACTGCGTCGAACGGGATTCCAGAGAAGAGTCCAGAGTTGGCCAGGCAGTGCTGCGCAACCTGTTCGCTTGAAGGTGAGCCTGGTGAGGAGGTAAGAGATGCTTAATTTTGAGTTGTTGAAATGCTTAATGTTGAGCCTTGCCACCTCCCGTGGTTGTGCATGTGTGTACTGCTATGTATTCTTGTATTCATGAGCATGTGAATCCATGCCAGACCCCATGCTGGCAAAGGAACAAGTTACTTACCTGTAACTGTTGTTCTCCAGCATGGGTCTGGCATGGATTCATATGCGAACCCTCCCGCCTACCCCTCTGTGGCTCTTCTTTTGGTCCTACTGCCACTTTGCGTGCTACCAAATCTGAAGATGACTGCCAGAGGAGGGGCTTAGGTAGAGGGCAGTCATTGGTTGGGGGCAGTATGGCCCAGAGACCAGTGTTAGTTAATAGTAGAAAGACAGTTCAGAACCAAAACTGAAACTGATTTTGTTCTTTACCGAGGATTCCCAGCCTGACGTCGGGGAATATTCATGAGCATGTGAATCCATGCCAGACCCATGCTGGAGAACAGCAGGTACAGGTAAGTAACTTGTTCCATCTACTGTAAACTATTCTCTCTCCTGATCCCTCTTTGTTATCATCTCTTTCCTCCTCTGACTCTTCTAATTACTTTACCTCTACAGTTGTCTCTCTTTGCTTCTCCTTCCCACCTGATTCACCCTGTCCTCACTCTCCTCTGCTGAGTTCCCCTCTATTCTTTATCTCTTTTTTCTGACCTTGACACTCCTGACCTTCTCGCCTGGGCCCATCATACTGCCTCCCCCTCAGATCCACTTCCCTCAAATCTTCCCTCACCTCAATCCTTATCTTACTTGTCTCATTAATTCCTTTCTCATGAACTCTTGTTTTCCTTCCTCATTTAAACAAGCATTCGACCTATCCTGAAAAAACGTCTCTCTACCCCTTTCTGTGTGCTAATTTCCACCACATCGCTTTACTTCCCTTTCTCTTTAAGCTTCTGGAGCGTGCAGTTTATTCCCAGGTCCCCTCCTACCTTATTCTTCACTTCCTTCTCCCATCCCTTCAATCTGGTTTCTGTCTGTCTCACTTCACTGAGACCACCCTCCTACAAGACTCCAACACTCTCCACACTGTCCGTCAATCTAAACTCTCTTCTGTCCTCATTCTTCTTGATCTATCAGCTGTGTATGATAATGTGGACCATTCAGCTCTTCTTTCCACTCTCACTCCTCAAATGGTTTCACTCCTATCTCTCTAAACTTTCCTATTTTGTCACCTAGTCTGGTAACTCTTCCTCTTCCAGTCCTCCCTACTACGGGGTTCCTCAAGTCTGTGTACTTTGTCCTCTGTTCTCTGTCTCTACTCTCCTCCTACAATCTTTTATTTAACCTTCTCACTTATGATGCTCCAATCATTTTCTCTTTTTCCTCCCTATGTGGCTCACTTCATTCAAAAGTCTCTAATTGTCTATCTGCTATTCAACTTTGAATGTCCTCTCACTTCCTCAGCCTCAACTCCTTCAAAACTGAGGTCCTCTTTTTTCCTGTACCCTCTATTCTCCCTCCTCTCCCTGCTTCCCCCTCATTTCCCCACTCATCACTCCCGTTCTTATCAGCCCATAACTTAGGTGTCATCTTTGACCCATCTCTCTCGTTCGCTCTTCACATTTCCAACACTGCCTGATTCTGCCACTATGCCTGTTTCAATAATCGCTGTGCCCGCCCTATCTTTCTTTTGACTCCTCCAAACCTCTCATTACCTCTCTGGTCTTGTCCCATATAGACTACTGCTCAGCCCTCCTCCTTGGTCTTCCTGTCTCCCATCTTGCTCCCCTCTGTTCTGTGTATGACTCGTGTCCGCCTTCTCTTTACTCTTTCCTTAGATCCTCCATCTCTTCTTCCCTGCTTTCCATGTCTTCTGTCTTTTGACTTGCGTGTTCTTGTATACTTCCTCTCAGTTGTCTTTAAATGTATCCATGGTCTCGCCACTCTTTAGCTTTCCTCACTAATATCACTCTACTCTCCACCCACTTGTTATATTTCCCGAATCAATTTCTACTCTCTGTCCCTAATTCTCCCTGTGCCTCCTCGCATTTCCGTTCCTTTGCTTTAATTGTTCCTAAACACTGGAATTCTCTTCCCCACTCTACCTGTTCTTTCTCCTCTTTACACATTTTCCAAGCAAACCTTAAAACTCATCTTCTACAGGGATCGAAATTGAGATTGGATTAGCAGGACCTGAAAGCATCTCCTGGGTATCCAGCATTAACTAGTGGCCAGGAATTACTTCTGCGGGACAAGGAACTAGTACATGCAAATCTAACTTCCACATAAGATGCAAAGATATAATTGTGTCCAATATTTATGACCCCTTATGCCTTAAATGTTGTTTAGGTAAGCACTAATATATATTTATAGATTGTCCCAAATTCACAGAGGTAAACTGACATAGATGTTGTTTCCTCTGCATCAGTTGGGCTAGGGAGTCGCTACTGGTAGCTGGGGGTGTCAAGCTAACCAGATTCTTCTAGGCTACAAGCAGGAGATAAATAGCTCTCAGCTGCCCTCAATTTAACAAATTTTAACTTTTTTAAATTATTTGTTGCTGGTTTATATACATAAAACTTTTCAAACCTTTGATCACTAATATAGTTTCAATTTTTCTCAAAGTTAAAATAAACAGTTTTCCAAAATACGGTTGGGTTAATTCAGATTTTACCCTCAACTTTGAACCCTGTTCTATCTGCTCTCTGCAACAACTGACAGCATTTTCCTTCTACTACCTACTCATCATTTCCAATGTATTACGAAGTTTGATTGTACTCTTTTTTGCAAATTACTGTTCAGCACTTCGTCAAAAATGCTATAGATATTAAATAAAATACAAATGCATTACAAATACAAAGGTTTTTGGAAGGTGCACCCAATTAAATTCGTGTGGAGCATTTTGGTTGAGAAGTTGCCAATTTTGGCATAGGATTGGGACTAGAAACCGCTCCACAAGCCTCACCTTGCAGGTTTTTTTAATTCAGTGAAGCATCAAAGTGGAAAGTGCAAAGCATGGGGTATGAGCGGTCTAGCGCAGCAACACATTCATCTGCCTCCTTCTCATGTTTTTTGTTTTAAAGTCATTTGCAGGACCTGCTTGTCTAACATTCCCCTCGGTCTACCCTCGCCCTCCTTCCTTACACAGTCTTTCCCATTCTTAACTCTATTTCCCTGTTGCACCTCTTCAGTCTCCCTTACTCCACCCCTCACTACTGTTCGCTCAACATTCCTCTTGCACTAACTTCTACCTTCATACCCTCTAATTCCGTCTCTTTCGCAATGTTACACCCCTCCATTTTGTCCCTCCTTTACTCCATCTGACGAGTCTCTCGCTTTCCTTGAGTTCTCACTCATATCTATCTTGCCCCACCCCCTGCCTGTTTCCTGACTTTTTATTCCTCTTAATTGTCTCTTTTCTTTCTCACTGTCCAGTTATCTCTGCACTCTCTTACCCCATTATTTCTCTTCTTCCCTTCCATTATGTCTCTTCTTTTAGTTTCTACCGACTCTTCCTATTCTTTCTTCCTGTGCTACTCTTTTGCCCCTCCTTTCATTGATCTCCCCATCTTATGTCATAGCTCTCTCTCTCTCTCTCTCTCTCTCTCTCTCTCTCTCTGTGTCTCTCCCTGTCCAGAACTCCTCAACCAATCTGATTTTCTTCTCCCTCTCAGTCTGCATCATTCTCCTCTCCCATTCTGGCTGTCGTCTCTCCTCTCCCTCCTATTCTGCCTCACCCTCTTCTCGTCTCCATTCTATCTCTCCTAATCTGCCTCTTGTTGGCCATCTCCTTCCTGTTCTATCACTTCTCTCCCTCGCATTTCTCATCTATCCACCCAATATGTATCCCTCCCCTCCTGCTCTCTTCTCCTCTTGCTCCCCGTTTAGTCTCTCACTCATGTTCTTTCATACCCCCATTTCCACTCTGATATATCCCTCCCACCCGCTTTTCTGCCTATTTGCTTTCCTTTAACTCGTCCTGAGTATATTTCTCTCTCTCGTTCTGACCTTTGCTCGCTCACTCCCTTTGGGTCCTCTCTTATTCCTCCATCTCTCATATTCACTCAGTCTTTTCTGATCTGGACTGGTTGCCATACATATAATAGGCTCAAAATAGCATCCCTGAATTGTATTGACAGGGACTTACTAATCTATTATCGATAAAGAACCCTAGGTCAGAAGCACCTTATAGCCCCCGCCTTAATTATAGAGTGGAAAAAGGAAATCACTGTGTCCTGCGATGTGTCACGGGCAGACCTTGTTATGCTAAAAAATATATATGTTTATTTTAATACATAGAAAGTAAATTCAATAATCCATATCGAAAGTGACAAGATTTCACAAACCTGTAAAGAACCTGGCGATACCTATACATAAATATAAAATAGTACAAGACAAACACATTAAATTGTGTATTCACACTGATTCCTAGCACCTATATACAATTGCTTGTGTGACAAAAATGTCCACTCCCGTTCTTAGAAGTCTTTCAGGTCTAATAGGAGAAAAGGGCTTCTAACGTGCTCTTAACGACCATCCCTACATGTTTCAATCCCACTGGTGGGTATGGGGATTGTCTTTAGGGGCTACCATTTCCTATTAGTTGGTGCACAGTACCTAAACGCAGCTCCAAAACGGGTACCCCTTCTTTTTTGTTTTTAGCGGGTACTGCGAATAAGGTTTAGTCTGTTCCAACCGCCAGCCTTCTTTAAGTTGAGGGACGTGTCCTGCAGGTTGAGTAGATGTTAGGTATCCTAAGTATTGGAAGATGCCAAATGGTGATAGAGAGGAGGTCATTGGTTGTTAGCCTATCTCAATCTACTGCAGGGGGATTCTGAATATCCTGCACGTCTGTATTGCAGCTTACAATTGAGCAAACCTGGTTGCCACACATGCATGGAGTTGGGAAAGGGCAGAGCTTACAGTGCTTGCCCTCCTACCCCCAGTGACCCACTAAAAGAAAAAGAACATGAACACAGCATGCATGTGCTTCCAGGCTGTGTTTATATCCTGAAATGAACACCTTGTTAGAGTCTGAAAGCGAAAGCCTGCCCTAGCGGCAAGACTGTTAATTGTTGTTGGGGGCGTGGCTTGGCAGCCATGGACTAGGCTGCTCTCCCTGTGAGCTCCTAGATCTGAATGAGAGTACGCACTTAAATCGAATATTCCAACATGAAAAGATGACGCAAACGCGATGAATATATGCGGATTCCAGTGAACGCTGCTGCGGGCAGAATGAACTAATGCATCGGAAGTTATAGAACTTTGTGACTGCTGGTGAGTGATGCGGGGCTGGCAGTAAAATGGCGGCAGAGACGGACAAAGGAAACCTTGGAAGAGAGGACCGTGCCAGTTGCGCAAGCTGAAGTGGCCAGAGGAGCCGGCGCCTCCTGGGAAAGTGCAGTCAATAGCCGGACACTGAGAAGCACGCACCCAGCGGAGCGCTGGGGAGCCCAGCTGAACAAGCCTGCCTGCACCGGGATGTCTGCCGGAGCAGGGCGGCGGGAGGCGGCACCGGGGGTGCCCGGGACCGCAAAGCTGACTCACTTGTAGGCAGGCAAGACAATGCGCCGCGGTGCCTTGGAGCCAGCAGTGAGGGCATGGAACACCCGTAAAGTGAGCCGAACACACCGATGTTGGGTGCAGCCTGGGGATGCCTTTGCAGCTGAAACGAGGAGTGGCTGCAACAACAAAGTGGAGACCGCGGCTGCACAAGGAATGGGAACACGGCCGTGACATATATACGAGACGGGCTGCCATAATAGATAAAGGAACTTCAGCTACCCGAATTGCATAACGGATATAAGGGATCAAGAACACGAATAAGGTCACAGCCAATCAATAAGGTCCGCCGCCAGGACGAGAAAGAAGTGGATACAGCCGGCCACGAAGTGCCAGGTTGCACTGCCACACCAATCCCCCTGCAAGTACAGTTGCACAATACAGCGAGGACAGTAAGCCCAGAATGTGGACCAGGGTGCAACACGACAGTGAAAGCAGTACTGGGCAGGGATCATACAACGAAGCAGTCCCTCACAAATGAGACAGATGGCAAGCCTTGAGGCATTGAGGGGCTGCCACTAGAAGATGTGCTAAGAGGGCACGGAGAAGAGGGAAGGACACCCTCAGCGAAGCACGGGTGGAACAGCGTATTGCCTGAAAGGGCATCACAACACAAGCTGCCCTGCAAAAGCCATTGGCAAATGAACCAACACCTAGCCCATCCCACACCGCCGAAACAACGCTGCCTGTGAAGCGGAAGCACACAGGAGGGGTGTCTTGTAGGGACTGAGCCAAGGCCAGAGCACTGGTAAGGGTAGTGCTGGGGCCCCCTGAGTAACTAGGAGTGCGCAGTGCCGCACGGCAAGTGGGCTAGAGCGGCTGACCTGACATAGGGAAGACCTGCATATGGAGAACTAAGCATACACAGCAGGCGCCATGGAGGGCCCGCAACAGTGAAGTCAAGGCTGTGGGCCAACACAGGCAACAACACACCACGGGTGAGACACAAGAAAGTGTGGTGGACGGGCGGAGCCGAGAACGCCCAGCGCAATGGCTCTCAAGGGGGGCAAAGTCAAAGGCAAATAGCCGACAATGGACATTTTCACTAAGCCGCAGCAGTCCCCGACCACGCCTGCACAGGCCATGACAACCACACCAGAAGAGAAGACCTCGCCGAGGGGCGACCACGCGATCCTCGCCACCATCACGGAACTGAAATCCTCGTGGGGGGGCAGCGATGGCAGATCTGAAAGCGGCACTGGAAACTAAGATCGACGCGGTGGGGATAGAGGTTAACCTACTGAGACAGGATGTGAGAGCGCTGGCAGAATGGACGAGCGGCCTAGACAGTGCTGTGAAGACAAACACGGAGGTCAGCACCTCCAACGCTAAGGAGGTTCACATATTAAAACAACAGGTGTCCAACCTGAAAAACCGAGCTGAGGGCCAGCGAGACGCAATAACATACGCCTGGTGGGCTTACCGGAAGGGGAAGAAGGCCTGTATCCCACAGACTACGTGGAGAACATGATCATCCAGGAAATGGGGGCTAGCAGGCTCTCCCAAGGGTTTGCGATTGAACTAGCGCACAGGGCCCTGATGACGAGGCCTCATCCGGGGGCACCTCCCCGCGCAATAATAGCCAAGATATTGAACTACAGAGACAGGGAAAAGATTCTGGACTTTTTTCTAAAGGGATGAACAATAACGCGGGCATCGGCAACTATCACTGCATACCCGGATTATACCATGCTGGTACAGAGACAGAGGTATAGCTATGTGGCAGTGAAAAGAAGATTGCGAACGGTCAGATTCAAATACATGCTTCTGTACCCTGCGAAACTCAAGGTCCTACACAAAGGCAGAGCACACTTCTTTGAAACCCCGGAAGAGACGGCACGCTGGCTGGATGCCCGAGGTTGCCCTGACTCTGGAGACAACCAAGAACGAGATGGACGGGATAAGTGACCCGGCATTATGTTCAATATTACGAGGAGTGGGGGTAATGGCAGTGGGATATCAGAAGTGGGTGTAATGGGCGCGCTAAAAATCAGCGAATGCTAATTCACTAATACACCCAATAGAAGGACTTGTTGGACTGGAATATAGAAATGTGCGAGGTAGACAAGAGCTACAAGTGCACAGTGATTTATGGCTAATATAGGAGACACCAGATGTAGATGACATATCCCCAGTAGGTAGAGTAGCAAAAGCGCCAATAGGGCGATATCTCCCTGCTGAGCCCTGAGTACTGGTAAATAGTCGAGAAAAGGGCTAGATGCGGCGGTGCCTGAGATCCAGGGATGGAGCTAGGCATCAATTGGGAGGGGGGAGGGAACGCAGAGAGTTGAAGATTCAGTTGGGGCTGGAAAGGGAGGGAGAGGGTGGGAAGTTTGGGGAGTTGCAGTGTTAATAGTTAAGGGTAGTTTGAGTTGGGGAACAAGCTTACACTTATCAGCAGTTGCGCACCGGGCAGCGGTGGTGAAAACACAGAGGGGAAGCGGGAAACGGCTGGACCATAGGGGACCTTAAAGTAATTTCTTGGAATGTCAGGGGCTCAATAGTTACCTAAAACGGAACAAGGTCATGATGTACTTAAGAAGGCAGAAAATAGATATAGCCTTAATACAAGAGACCCACCTCACTAAAGAAAAACTGGAGATGATCCAGAAGAAGTGGAAGGGGACTGTCATCGGGGCAACATATTCTTCTTATTCAAGGGGGATTGATCACGTGGGTAGCATAGCATGTCCCATTTCAATTACTACAGTCCACAGTTGAAGCAGATGGGAGGATGGTGGCATTACGGGGGCTGGTGGAAAATAAATAAATATGCATTATTAATACATATGCCCCGAATCAGGACACAGTGACATACTTTAGGACCCTATACAACAAAGTGAGTATGTACATGGGAGGGGTGGTGATCTGGGGTGGAGATTTTAATTGTACATTAACGCCGAAAGTAGATAGGTCAGATAATAAACAAGAAAGACTCGTCCCGGCTGCTGAGGCCCTGCAGACCTTGTTGACAGATCCCCGGTTAGAAGATGCTTGGAGGGTGCACCACCCGCAAGATAGACAATATTCGCACTACTCTGCCCCACAGAATCTCTACACGAGACTGGACTACATGTTCGCCACGCAGGAGGTAATAGCAGAAACAGTACAGACAGAATACAAGGCAAGGGTTCTATCAGACCACTCACCATTGGTACTAATTTGGCAATACCGACCCCCAAGAGCTAGGATTCCAATGTGGTGACTTAGAGCTGAAGCACTGAAAGATACTATGTTTAGGGAGGATCTGAGAGAAGAAATTGTGGGGTACTTTGAGATCAATACTGGGAGCGTTGAATCGGCGGGTACGCTGTAGGAAGCCTTCAAGGTGGTGGTGAGAGGGATGGCAATAGCCAAATCCAAAGGGTTCCAGGGAGGTATATTAACAGAGTTGTGGGAAGCCGAAACCAAACTAGAGATATTCTTAGGCAAAGGGAGTAGTGCGAAGGAGGATGCCGGAACTATAAGCCAACTGCAACAGCAGTGTGCAGTAATTTGGGAGAGACTGTGTAACTTGAACTATAAAAAGTGTGTGGAGAGACAACATGCAAGGGGAGACAAACCAGGAAGGATGTTGGCATGGTTGTGTAAAAGGGAGACCCTCAGACCGACGATCAGAACAGTAATAGGAGAGGATGGGCATTTAGTGGACACCCAAGAGGGCATAAATCGAGAGTTCCTTGAATACTTTTGTAAACTGTATGAGGACAAAGAAGGGAGCGACAACAGAGAGATAAGGAACACACTGGAGGACATAAGTTTGCCAAGAATAAGCGCGGCGGAACAAGAAGCCCTAGACGCCCGATCACCCTAGAAGAGCTAGAAGAAGTAATAGTGCAACCCACCAGTAAGACCCTGGGGGCTGATGGACTCCCCAGTGAATTTTACAAAATGTACAAAAACGAAGTGCTTCCCCATCGGCTGGAAATGCTAAATGAGGCATTTCAGATAGGGAGGCTGCAAGAATCGCTAAGGGAAGCAATTATTATCCCACTCCCTAAACCCAATAAGCCAAGCACGGATTGCGGATCGTTCAGACAGCTATCGATGCTGAACCAAGACAGCAAAATGCTCACAGCTGTGCTGGCGAATAGAATGAAACGGGTCATCAACAAACTAATACACCCTGACCAAACAGGACATGTCCCGCATAGGAATATAACAGACAACCTTAGACGTCTCCACCGGGTCATAGAACACACAAAAGACATTCCGGGCGAGATAGCAATTGTGACATTGGATGCAATAAAAGCCTTTGACTCAGTTAAATGGCCTTGGCTGATTGCAGCCCTCACTAATTATGGGATAGGTCCGGGGTACCTTAAATGGGTCGAAATACTGTATAGTGCACCGCTAGCTAGAGTCAAAACGGGAGCTATCATCTCAGAAAGATGGCAACTCAGCAGGAGGACGAGACAAGGATGTCCATGGACCCCGATGCTGTATATCTTAGCATTGGAGCCCCTGGCAATATACCTGAGACAGCAGTACGAGGTAATAGGAATTGGAATAAACGGGGAACCACACCTAAGTTCACTATACGCAGATGACATGCTGCTGTACCTACAATACCCGGAAGAGAATCTCCAATATATCTTGGAGGTGTTGAAGCGATTTGCGTTGCAGTCCGGATTAGCAGTGAACCCCAGGAAATGAAACATATTCCCACTGGGGAGGTATGTAGGAGTCCTGCAAGATAAGTTACCAGTCTTCCAAACATCATGGGAGTCAAACACATTCAGATATGTAGGAGTGGACATTTATCACACAGTAGAGGCAGAACACCACCATAATACAAGGCGGTACAGAAAACAGAAAATAGCATGCGGTTCTGGGCCAAGCTCCCCCTGGTGATGATGGGAAGAGGGGCGCTGCTAAAGATGGTGGTATTGCCGAGATTATTGCATTTCTTCGGGAACATACCATACCTAATACCGAGGCGTTTCTTTATTAAGATGCAGAGCATATGTAGGGAATTTCTATGGCACTAGACTAGGAATAGAATCGTCCTTTGGAAGGTGCAAAATACGCATGACAAAGGAGGCATAAAATTGCTTAACTACGAGATCTATTACCTAGCTAGTCAACTACAATATGTGGCTAACTGGCTATCAGAAGATCCCACTTCAGAATCGAGATTGTTGAGACTGGAATGCGCCCCGTTCTTCCTAAAAGAAATTATATGGTTGCCCAAATTAAAATTGAAAGAGCGCTCTATGATGCTGGCACTGGGATGGGAGATATGACAAAGAGCTTGTCAGGTCACAGAGAACCCAGCCCTGTGGCCACCACAAATACCGCTGGTTGCATTGGTAGGAAGGGATGGGTAGCTACTGAAGACAATTAGGAAGCATTGGGAACCGGTGGGAATAGCAACAATGGGAGACATCTGGCAAGAAGGGGAGACTAAGGCATTCAGGGCGTTGGTGGAGGAAACGGGGTTGCATGCAGGGCAATATACTACATATACCAGAATGGTACACCGAATGAGAGAGACATGGTCGGAAATAACACTGGATGAGCAAATTGACACCACCATAGACACAATATATGATATAGCAGATGGTGGGCATGAGATATCCAGATTATATGAACTACTGATGTCCAAAGTGGAGAAGGAAGTGGCACAACTAAGACATTCATTGGGAAGAAGAGGCTGGGGTGCCCATGAGTGACAGGCTGTGGGAGCGAGCCCAGGGGTACCACAAGAAAGTGTCCAGGAACGCGAGGCTACAGCAAATACAGCTTTATATAACCCACAGGGCATATATGACTCCCAAAAGAATAGCTAGATTTAAGAATGCAGGACGGCATACATGCCCCAAATGCGGGGAAGAGAACGCTGGGATGACGCACATGTTTTGGGCATACCCAGAAATCGCGAAATTCTGGGACGAAGTAGCCTGCCGGCTAGATGAGAAGGGTGTCAAAATAAAATGTCGAATTGGTATGGGCATGTTTGGTAGGAGGATTCCCCAGGGCATGCCAGCTAAAACATGTAAGCAAATTAAAGGACCTGGCATACATACTTGCCAAGCGCAGAATTGCTATGCGGTGGAAGGCATGTAATAGACCGGGGATAGAGGTCTGGTGGAGAGACCTTCAGAAATGGACTGAGGCAGAAACAGAAGTATGGCAGAACGCAGGGATCAGAGGAGGGGAGGAAGAAGCAGAAACCCTGACTGCCTGGAAACATTTAGTGGCCACGCTGTATGGGCCCATCCAGGACTGGTCGAGTGACCAGGACTCCGCTGAGAGCATAGAAAAAGATACCCCAGAAGGAGAAGTAGGGGCAGACTGCGAAATGGAGTAAGCTTGGATGGGGGGGGGGTGCAGGCAGCAGACTTGGAAAGGAAATGTAAAATTTGAGATATTATGGTATGTACTGCAAGTTATATTGTGGGTTGTTTGTTGCAATAAAATTAATAAAAAATTGTTTTAAAGACTGTTAATTGTTTTCAGGCTAAGGCATTCAAGCCACACCAGGCATTTGGCGAGGGGTGGTGGTAGTTGCACCCGCCACAGTTTCAAAAACATTGGATTAAAGGGTGCTAACATTTACAGTTAGTGGGGAACATGTCACAGTGCTGAAAGTGGGTTTGAGGTAGAACAGGGAGTGGGCTGTAAAGGGTGGTTATCATGATGCATATGGGCTGAGTCGGCATGAGGGTTGCGCTGTATAGTGGACTGCGTGTGGCTCAGGAGCTGTGGAACATGGAATTTAAGGGAAGCACCAGAACTAAGAATGAGATGAAGAAAGTTAGACTTGGAATGATGAGGTTTGGAGAGGAAGCAGTGTGAAGGGAGCTGGGGCTGCTGTATGGACTAACTTGAAATAAAGAGGACTGTTACAACCTACCCGAATCCATGAGTATTTGTACAGAGGAACATAATAGGTTCATCATATGGGGTGTGAAGAGGTGGGTCTTGATTTTGTTCCTGAATTGCTTCAAGCAGAGGATCATTCCCATGTTGATGGGCAAGAGGTTCTACCGTCTGGGGCATACACACAACACGCTTGTTTTCTGGTTCTTTTTAGACACTCATGTGGGGTCCTGGCAGCATTTGACCAAGGCCGGAGCAGGCCTAAACGGAAGTCATACACGGCTCCCCTCTTGCAGCGTTACAGTCTGGGGTATGCCAGGAGTGCCCCATTAGCAGCATTGTACAGGAAGGTGCTGCTGCGGAAGTTCATCCTGCTGGGTTAAAAACAGAAGTAGGCCTCGTGAGATGCATTACTAAAAACCCAAAGGAGAGGCTCCAGGGTAAGAACATTGAGAGGGTTGTCCCTGGATTGATTAACACAAAAATACACAATGGACCCAATGAATTAGAGCCTCAGGTAGGTGTGGCTTAAGTACCTGAGCCTGTGATCAAATAGATTGGTTGATTGATCGTTTTACTTCCTAATAACTGTGTATAATCTTTGTTATCGGACACACTTGTTAGTACAGACAGGATGCTAAAAAACAGAGCTATTTACTAAGGAAAAAATACATTTTATTCACATCATTTTCGTTCAAAATTCATCTAATAAATAAACAGGAAGTGACTTGTGCACCCCTTTGAAGTGACTTTTGGAATTATAGACATTGCAAGGCCATTCAATTAAATGTTAAAAACAGCGTCACAAAACGCTGATTGCCAACACACTTCAACCAGTTTGAATTTGAACCCTTGAATATGTGTGACCCTCTGCTGCGTCTTAATATTGCCAGTGGCACTTAACTGTGACAGAGTTACCACCAAGTGGTTTATTAGTCCAGCTGCTCGAACTGCCACTCTATCATGCCAGACATCTTCCTTAGTTCCAAAATTGGATTAAAGCGATAGTTTCCTTAATACCACTGTAATTTAGAACACCTACGACATAATGCAGAAAAAAGCTTTAATCAATGCTGTTAATCAGATGTATTATTATAGCACCGCTTTTCAAAATAAATAAAAAAGACGAAGTGCTCACTACCATTATATGCATGGTCTGTACAGGTGGGTCAAGCGCCTACTAAATAGGTGGATGCCAACAGACAAAACACAAGCACTTCCTCATTCCAACATTGTAATTTCGAATTATTTGGTTATATAATTCATAACCACATTGTGCATTAACTGCAATATCAGCCATATTAGTCACATCACTTACTAGAACCAAAGTCACGTGGTTGCAAAAATCCCACTGGATGATACTTATTGTAAGATTGCTCGTACGATAAATCAGTCTTCGCTGAGGTACTACGTAGATAGAAAACACAAGCAGAGAAGGCACACACCACTGTTGGGGTCTACTAATGCGAGCAAATATATAGTTAATGCCAGGCATGTACATTGGATTGAGAAATATACTGGAAGTGTAAAAAACTGTATAAAACTAACCTCAATCTGGAGCGTCCCAATTGGTTGAAAAGAAATGTGACTTCACGTATAAGCCCACTCTCCTCTCTGACCCTTGTGACGGGGTGGAACATGTCTGGCAGTCTCACGTTCGTCTTGATCTTTAGAGAAGCATGAACCAGGAAGTCCTGCCTATATGGGCTTTCCTCTAATACCTTTATGCTATGCTGTTTGGTTGCCTAGGAGACGGGGGCTCGAGAGGAGGAACGGGAGAGTGACAGTTACAAGCTGGGCTGATTGAGCCGTGAGATGGGGCCTGGCAGTGGATGAACAGCTAAGCGGCAGAGGAGGTGATATATGGACGAAAGACTTTGCCAGACTTCTGTCGTCAGTTCTCAGCTCCCTGACAGAGGTCCTGCATGAAGGAGGAAGACAGAACTTGAACGGTAGCGACCGTCGTCGCACCGTCCGGACACAGATGAAGGTCCGGTGCTGGAGCTTGTGACGCCTGCTTGTAAAGTGAAAGCCTGAAGGTAATGCGAGGCTATTGAAAATATTGAACGCCAGCTTGTTGAGGGTGAAGAAGGACGAGTGATGACTCACAGACGACCATTGTCGCCGTGAACATGTATTGAACACAGCACCGTTGCGCTTTATTTTTAATGAACTGAGCGCCGTTGCGCTTTTATATATTGAACTCAGCACCGTTGTGCTTACTTAACGAACTCAGAGCCGCTGTACTCAAGTATTGAACTCAGCGCCGTTGCGCTTACGTATTGAACTCAGCGCCGATGCGCTTACTTACGAGTTGAAATTGTTTACCGAGAACTCGAATGATGACACAGCCGAAGGTACAAGCAAAGGCACTGAAGCCCTACGTCATGTTCAGCCTAACGCTGTAGAGATATGAGGCAAACTAAGATCTTTGATATAATACGGAGCTGTAAAGTGGGAGAACGACGCCATCTATCCTGAACAATGAAACGAAAGATGGCCATAGGATAGAGAGTTAATGCTAATAAAGATCCAAAGGCATTTTTGAAGGAGAAACTGTAAAGTGCTAAATTTACCTTGAAGAAAGAAAGCCTGAATAATAGATGTGTTACATGTTAAAGTCAACTGAGGAGTCAGTGGGGAAAATTACACAGCTGATTAATGTTCAGAAAGCTAAAGGAACAGAATAGCCAAGTAAGAGTACTATGTTTGAGGCTACAGGAAAAGACAAGAGAGAAGAAAGACAGAAAGAGACAGAGGGGGAGATCGAACTGTAGAGGAGGATAAAACGGAGAAAATAAAAATAAAAAAACCACAGACAGGGAGAGCTTCTCAGAATAAGAAAAGTCCCGAAGTACTTTAGTGTCTCTTACCTGAACTTACCTTCAATTCACGTCCTGGCACAGAAGTGGGAGAAGCCGAGCAAGGACGTATCCTTTTTCCACAACCTGAAAGATAAAGAGTGTTGGTAATAAAGAATTGGGTTCTCATTGTGATCCAAACAAAAGAGTTCTGTTGCCTCAGAGTTTTTATTCATAACGTTCAGCCACATTCTTACAGCCCTATACAAAAATATGACCAGAAACAAAAGCAAAGGGCAGCAGAAACGAGAACAATTAGGACCCAACCAGCTGTAGATGCAGGATTGTGCAAACAGATCTGACATTGCATAGAAGCAGGGGAAATGGGCTGTTGCACATTTATTAAAAGACACACACCTTAAATTTGGCAGTACACTTCTCAGTAAATGCCAGAGAGGTGTGCTGCTTAGAAACCAACTTTACTGTACTATGTACGACTACGGGCAAGGAATGACACTGTGAGATACCTTCAAAGATAAAATAATAACGAGGCATGAAGATTAAGCTACCCTCAGCCGCCTCCACCTTCCTCGCTCCTAACTGATTGTCCGCTATTCAGTCATGGTGCGCCGCAAACAACCTCTACATCAACGCCGCTAAGACTGAGATTGTTCACATTGGGACCCTTGCTCCTGCTTTCCCAGTTTCACTCTGACCGGCCTCCGTTGGCTCTGTGCCCGCACCCACATGCGAGGCATGAAACCTTGGGGTCATATTTGATTCCCCTCTCTTTCTTCTCTCACATCTCAGACATATCTAAAACGTCTATCAGCCACAACTCCTCAGAGGTAATCTACCTTTTCTCACTTTCCCCCAGAGGCTCACTGTCTCCAGAGCCCTGTTTCTCTCCAGGCTGGACTATTGCAACAGCCTCTTCCTCAACCTCCCTTCTTCTGCCCTGTGCCCTCTGCAACTCATGCAGAACAGAACCATGAGACTTATCCTTGGCTTCAAGGCCAGGGACCGCATCTCTCTGGTTTTTAAATCCCTTCACTGGCTTCCGTGGTTGCAAGGATCAAATTCAAGACCCTTTGCATTGTTGACAAGGCTTTCTGCAGCCTGGGACCTACCTACCTGCAACGCTGCCTACCAAAATATTGTCCCTCTCACCCACTCTGGTCATCTACCTCTAACCTGCTGCGAGTGAGCCGGCTCTCCAAGCCGAGATTTGGAGGAAGATCCTTATCCTCGGCAGGTGCCTCC
This sequence comes from Ambystoma mexicanum, assembly GCF_040938575.1. Taxonomy (NCBI): domain Eukaryota; kingdom Metazoa; phylum Chordata; class Amphibia; order Caudata; family Ambystomatidae; genus Ambystoma; species Ambystoma mexicanum. The sequence goes on from NC_090926.1 coordinate 679,574,308, forward strand.
CTCTGGAATAGCCTCCCTCTCACCCTCTGTCTTGAGCTGGATCTCCTTAAATTCCGGAAACTCCTCAAGACCTTTCTCTTCTCCTCTTCCTTCTCTCTCCCTCTAATCTGCTAACCTAGTTCTCTGTTCTTCCCTCTTTGTCTCTTCTTCCTTTCAGCATGCTGACTGGCTTCCTGGTGTACCTCAGAGTCTCACTGTTACCCGGCACCCCCACCAGTCCTCTTCCGCACTTGCCTCATGACACTACACCCCACCCACACTCATTGCACTTGCGAAATTAACCCAAGAGTGTGACTCTCTGCACTTAACACAGTCTCAACCGACTGGGTGCACTTGATCCTCCTCCTCCCTGTTGTCCCTCCGTGCACTTGCTCGATCCATACGCACCGCACCCAAGATCGTCTGTTCTGTTCTCCCTTGTCTTCTCCCCTTAATTGCACTGTTAAAACTGCAGAATCATCGCTGTCAGGCCTGTTTTCTGCATCACCACCTGTTAAATGTATTTATAATGTACTTACTCGGCCTGAGCAGACTATTATCGTCTCAGAAATTCAAGGGCGCTGAGTTTTTTTCCCCATGTTCCCACGCTTTAAAACACTTGCCTGTCCATAGGCGCTATATAAATAAACAATACCATACCATTTAGCCTGGCGCGTTCATACGGAAAACAGTGGTAGCTGAAATCACTGCTTGTGGATTTACCTATTTTCTATGTGTTCCGTGGGGCGGCAGAGAATGCACTCCTGCAGCAACCACAGTCTTCTCCTTTACTAAGGGATTGTTGCACTGGTGCGTAATTTGTAATGTGTCGTGTGCATTGTCATGTGTTTTTACGGCATGAAGTTTTTAGTTCTTTTGTAAGCTCGTTAAAATAATAAGGCTTTCGAGGCTGCCATCTTTAAAGGTAGTCAATACCTATTGATTGGACAGCATGCAGCTGAATGGGGAGTGCATTTTGTGCAAAACAACACCCACTTAGAGCCTATTTTCTTTTAACACCAGTGCCTGACATATGACATAAGTACAGGACACTTACTAAAAGAGACGCTAAGTCCTCTGCCACTAAATATTTTCATTAAGACCTTCCCCAACGCTGTTAGTTAGGAAAATCAGGTGCTTTTAAACAGTCTTGTTTTATCCTGAGCAATACAGCCACTTGGCTGAATTTTGAACAGAACTGTCCACTTTAATGCTTCACATGAATGTTCCTGCAACATAAAGTGTGTAGCAAGGGATTCATTAAGTACTTTGTTCCTCATAAAGCTCTTGTCTTCTCCTATTCTGATTCTAATGTTTCTTTCCTTTTCCCTATGTAAAGTTACTTAGAAGGGCACCAGATAGTGTACACTACACCATATTAGTATTTCAGTTCATGAACCCTCTTTGGGACCATGCCTATTAAGGCCAATGTTTACTTCTTTCGTTCTCGAAGTTTGAGCACAACAGCTACACTGCCCACAGAGAGTGTGGCCCACTGGTTTAGATAGACCCCACCTCTCTGTGATGCTCGTTCTTACCTCTTTTAAATGCTAGTCAAGGACGAGTAAAGGGTGGGTTCCCTTCCTCCAGGATGTGCCAGTTACTTTTTATAATTTCTCTGACTTTGTTGGATAGGTGATTGAAAGTGCTGACGAACACTAAATCGTCATTTTTATCCTGTTTCCCATTATATTCCAGAAGAGCTTCTCTATGGTTGTTCCCTGCTCTTTTATTTCCTTTTTTTTACAATTGATTTTGGGATACCCACGTTGTTTGAGTTTTATACTTAGATTATCGGCTTCAGAGATGTAAGAAGACCTTGTCGAACTATTGCTTCGCAAACGTAGAAATTACAGATTTTCTCTCGTGTGACGAAGATGGCAACTGGAAAAGAGTAGAATAGAATTCTTGTCAGTGCCTTTATTATAAGGTTTCACTTTCAAAACCTTCTCTGTTGGATCAACCCAGATCGTGATGTCCAAGAAGTTAATTTCAGGAGAGCTGTGACTCAATGTAAATTTCAAAAAAGGAGTTTGACTGTTAACATCTCCATTCCATATTAATAGCGCATCATCAATGTGCTGTTTCCATAGCTGAATCTTGCCAAGGAACGTGTTGTTTTCTGATAAGATCTTACTAGTTTCTAAACTTTCTACGTATAGGTTCGCAACCGTTGAGGCTACAGCTTGCCGTGCACTTGGTAGTACATTCTGTTGATCGATAAATAATTCTCAGTTAGACATCAGTGCACCACAAAATGAAACTATTCAAGGTGGTGCCTCTCTGCTGTTTACTGAGTAATAATTCCTCTATCATACTGACAGTGGCCATCTGCGGGATCCGAGTATATAAAGAGACTGTTGGGTCCTACGAGTAGATGGTGTTTCTCGGGTATCCTTGAATGAGATTGATGACTTCAGTAATGTCCAGTATAAACAAGGTCATTTCAGTGATAAAAGGTTTGAGATGATAATCTGCAAAATGGACAGTGGGTCGAGGATAGACCCTGTACCAGAAACAATAGGGTGACCCGGTGGGTCGACCAGAGTTTTGTGTATTTTAGGTAGCATGTAAAACTTTCGGAAGTTCGGATTTTCTTCACATAGGAAGATGGATTCTTATTTTGAAATCCACCCATGTCTATACGTTTTCTCAACTTAAGTATCTATAAGAAATTTCAACTATGCTGTTGGGTTGCTACTTCTTTCTCCATAAAAGGTGATGTAATTCAATTGGTGGTCACTTTCGTTAACATAGGCCTGGCGATCTATCTTAACTATTGCGCCCCCTTTGTCAGCTTTTCTCAAACCGATTGTTTGGTTTTTAGATAGATCCCTGACAACTTTCCGCTCCTTGAATGCATTGTTTCTATCTTGGTTTCGAAATGGGACATTTCTCATAGAATCCAGTTCTCGAACACGATAGATTTGGGTGTGTTACATGCTCTAGAAAGACAAAATGTCGAGGTGCTACACAGACCGCTTGAATCTGCTGAGTCACAGCGCTTCTGAAATGAACTTATTGGACATCACGATCTGGGTTGATCCAACAGAGAACGTTTTGAAAGTGAAACCTTAACATAAAGCCAGTGACAAGAATTCTCTTCTACTATTTCCCAGTTGCCATCTGTTGTGATGTCCATTTCAGTTCATTTAGTATCTTTGTCTTTTCATGGTTCCTGTGAGATTTATTATAGTATGTGTTTCACTTCACATCCATTTTACATAGTTATTCCATATATTATTGTACATATTTTCCAGTCTCAGATCGTGTGACTTCAGTAACTCTGAGTTGAAATTGTTGTGACTTGAGGTCTGTGAATTCCAGACAGCTGAGTGAACACCCGGAAGTGGTGAGCCACAGCCTTTCCTGTATAACTGAATAAACTCTTCAACTGTTTCCAGTACATGTCCTAGAGGCCATTTTGGTGGGACACCTACTTCATAACACGGGCGGCAAGCCGCCCAGTCTGTGGTGAACAGAGGCAGTTGAGATCTGGACCCACAGTGTGCCATGGTGTGAGGAGGCTAGCCGAGTCTGTCATCTGAACTGAGACGAGTAAGTAGCTTGTTTTACACATTTGGAACAGTTACAAGTTGAATAGCGTAGTGACCAGGCATTTGACTGTTTTGGAAGGAGTCATTCACTAGCTGTGCGTGGGTTGCAGCAGCTGGACTATCACCAGCGCTCTATCAGTGCCAGAGGTGAGGAGACCTTGGGAGGGCAAGCTGTTGGGAAGTGTTCTGAGCGGGTAGAATGAGTGCTGAGAAATATTTGGAGGAGGCGCGGTACGGCACTCATATCTGATTTTATACTTCAATACAGTAAGCCCTGTTATGCTTGCTTGCACCTCCTGCCTTATCTCAGTAAGCCAGCAAAGACTCTGTGGTGGAGCGAACAGGCACCACCCGTGCAGGAGTTCGAGGGTGCGCATGCCACAGCACGATTGGTTGCTATGGACAACGTGTCCAACTGCTTCTGAGGATAGGCCCTGTAGTTACGGTGCAACATCATTGCGGTAATCAGCTCATTCAAATACATTAGAGGAAGGCCCCTACTGCTATCAGTTTTTGCGTGTGCCCATTTTGTGAAGGTTTTGTGGTTGCCCAGGACGATAGGCAGCATTAGCGCTGTCCCAGCTGACTAATGCAGTCCCAGTACTTGATGCCAGTATATATCAGTACATTTTAAAGTGGGGAAGAGTAATAACAGTACATAAAGGTTTTCATCACAGATACTTGGCTTCATGAGTGTGTTATGATATCCACATGATTATGTTGTAACACCCACATTTCACAAGTCTTACTGAGGAAGGAGCTAACCTGAAGAGTGCACTTTCCTTTGTTTTCGTTTATGAAAAAAAATTGTTTTGGTTCATGGCCAACATTCTGGGGCCAGAGTTATTTTTGCCCCAACCTACTGAACCAATGGGAAGTCAAAAGAGTGTAATGAAGACTTCCTGAAATGTGTTCTAGCGGTATATGGTACGAATTATGCAATTGAAAGAAAAGATGCTCTGTTTTACGATTGTCTTGGCCATGCAGGGTAGGAAGTTTGCAAGAACCTCCAGAACTTGCTCAACCTCGTCATACAAGCACGTGGAGCACCTTCAATATCAGCATTGCCAAATTAGATGAGCATTATGAGATAGCGGAGGACAAAATATTGGGCAGGTAGCACTTTGGCATAAGAGAACAGAAGGGTGGAGAGACGATAGAAGATTTTGTTACTGCTTTGAGAGGCTTAGTCATCAAGTGGCGATTTTGTCAATGCTGTCATGATGAACATATACGCAACCGCTCTGCATTAAACAACTCAACATTGAAAGCGACAAGGTTTCAGGAGAGAAGGATGCGACAGGGGTCTCTGTAATCTCTTTTGCCAAGATTCAAGGCCAAAGCGGGGAGAAGATCAGTGAAACTTGGAAAGTTAAGAATTACAAAGGAAAAAAGAACTATGAGCCAAGAAAACAGGTAAGTAGAATAGGAGAACGCTCAGGAGAACACCCTGGATGGCAACAGCAATAGAGATGATTTCGGTGTGGAAGCACACAACACTTTGCCAATTCCAAAGAGTGCACATCTGTTTACGTAGAATGTCGCTAATGCAGAATTAGGGGTCTGAGAAACCTGAGGGCATCCTCAAATGGATCCTTTGCTCAGGTGGCCAGGGAAGGGCCATCGCTTTTGGATCCTGACCCTGGTAGCCGACAAGTGAGGAAGGATGACCTGAATAGTGTGTCCTTGGGGATTGGAGAGGGGATGCTCAAGGGCGAGACATGGTATCCCCCTTTGCTTATACCAACCTACCCTAACCTTTATGGGCTATTGCCAATCCTGTCCTGTGTCCCTTTCTACCAACCTACATGACACTGAGGTCAGGAAAAGGCAACTGGAAAGACCTTCCACTCACTATCATCCCATTCATGACAATACCAAACCTGAAATAGACTCCCCGAGATGCCACCCACTTCTCATACCAAACCCCATTCCTACAGGAGAGTGAGGTAAGAACAACCAGAGTTAAAAAGGACTCGTCTAATAAAGTTCTTCCCCCTAAGACTACAAGTGCTGAGCCGAGGAATAAGCCTCATCGAGTAATGCATGGCTTCCATAGGAAACATCGTTATAGTACTGTGATGAAGAAGAGGGAGTCGGGAGGAATACAGACTTCCTATGTGAAACACCATTATGGTACTGGGACGAAGAAGATGCAAACAGCAACACCAGCAATGCTCAATGGAGATGTCCCTATAACAAGGCAGGTCAATTGAAACTAATCATGCCCACCTGCACCCCTTTAACCAGTCACAGGTGTATAAAAAGGAGGCCAAAAGCAGCAACAGAAGTAGCAGTTCTGGGAGTGGCCAAAGCAGATGTGGTCGTGAAGCCAGAAGAGGAGCTGAAAGGCAGCGAGACTCTGAGGGGAGCAGTTGTGTGCAGTGTTGCAGCCTGGAAAGCGCCCGCACCCTGGGGACTAGGAAGTTTGTTGGTCCTGGCAGGTGCATCTTGAGGAGCTGGAGCACCTTGGGACAGAGGCGAGACAGGGGAAGGAGGCCATCTTAGGGGCAATTCTTCCACCCACCAAGAGGAGTGCTCACCTGATAGTGCTGGAGTGCATGAGGGCTAGAGGAAGAACCCCTGGAGGCATTTCACAAAGTTTATGGCAAGCACAGTAGAAAGGAAAGTCTTCAAAGCGGAGCCGGTGAGTGTGAGAGGCTGAAAAACCCTGCACACTTTGATTTCTAGAGGAAGAGCTTCTATTATATCCAGTTGTAAAGTATACATTTTATCAGAGTGGTTGGGTTCCTACAAAGAAGGGAAGGGTCGTTTTCGCAAAGTCTCCATGTAAACAGCCCCTGTGTCAAGAAGGAAGACCCTTAGAAAAGGAGAGTTGTGTGAAGCCATGAAGTATGAGCAAAAAGACATTGAGAGAAAAGGGGAGCTAAGCGAAGAGGTGAAGTGTACGCAAAAACCCCAAGAAAAGCTATAAAGAATAATTGAGCATTGGGGGGGCCATCAGGCAGGAGAGTGATCCAGGAGGGCTGCAGAGACCCCACCATAAAGAAGTATAGCCGGAAGGTGTCCAGGCAGGGGAGTAACCCAGGAAACTAGAAAGTGAATGTTGAAAGAGAATCTTATTTTGGCTCATGAACTTTAACAAAACAGCACAGCTAAAGCCCAGGGCACCTGGTTGCTTAACCTCTAGTGGGTGGACCGTACGGTCTGACAAATGTGCCACGACCAGGGGAGAGCTGATCGAATAAGTGAGCTGTGTGGCAAGTTCAAATTAAATAAACCATGAGGAGTCATTGAATATGGGGCAGGGAACCCCTACAGAAGCAAGTTGAACTCTTGTGTTTTGAAAAGCGGAACTTGACAAGTTGGACATTGGTGTGAAATCAAAGGAGTTGGGACATTGTGAGGCAACAGTAAGACGGACACAAGTGATCACAGTTCAAGCGTTTTTATTTAATTGTATGCAGGGTGGAAAAAAGCCTACTCTAAACCTAACTCTAAGATGGGAACAAGCGTTAACCATCAAATAAAAAATAAGGCAGTCATTGTGGCGTCATGTCAAATAATAAAGGCCTATACTAAGAAACCTATTGCCAAACCTCACAACTAATACAAAACGGTGTGGGATAGTTTTAAAAAAAATAAAGAAGCATTTGTAAATAATATGTCAGGATGCGCTAGCTTGGAACTCCCTGCCCCACGTTTGAAGCACGGGTAAGATGGGAGCTTGAAGCACAGCACACATTCAAGCTTTCCCAGCACAAGTTAACAGTTCCAATGGCAGCGATCAGGACCGTCGATGCCAAGTCTTGTTTCTTCTTGACATTCACTTGCCTTTGAGGGCCTGAAGTATTTACAAAACTAACTAACACAAAAGGTCTTCTTGCAGTTCACGTTGGGTGAATGTTTCACCCTCAGGTCTCCCTCTTCTGGGGCTGATCCTTCAAAAACAGTTCCTCTTTTTAATGGGTTTTGGATGATGAACTCATGGTGTCAACAGTAAAGACAGACACAAGTAATCACAGTTCAAGGGTGTTTATTAAACTGTATAGGTAGGTTTGAAAAATGGCTAATGTAAACCTAAATCTAAGATGGGAGCAAGCTTCGATCATCAATCAATAATAAGGCATTTCTAGTGGTGTCTTTGTCAAAATAAAAGGGTCTATTCTAAGAACCCTATTGCCAATCCTTACGCTGAATACAAAAGGAATTGTGGGATAATGTTAATAGGAAAGTAGGAAGTGTTCACAAATAATAAGTCAGGATGCAGTTCTTGGAGTCTCCCTTCCCCATGTTTTCAACACGAGATAAGGTAGGATTTTGGAGCACAGCACACGCTCGAGCTTTCCCAGCACGAGCTAACAGTTCTGCTCTCAGTAATAAGGGCTTTCGGTGGTTAAGTCTCTTTTCTACAAAATGTTTCTTGCCGCTGTGGGCCTGATGTGTTTGAAATAATAAACAAAAGTTATTTTCTGTTTGCACGTTGGGTGATGCCTTTCACCCTTGGATCCCCCCCCTCTTCCGGGCGCAGATCCCTAAAAAGTTCCATAATGATGATATCTGTGTCTTGCTTTCAAGGGGCTGACACGTTCAAGGTAAAAGTTTCAACAATCTCTTCTGTGATATTCACAAATATTAATGTCCTTTTGAATAGTTCATTGTGGACATCACTTTTGTCAACATACTGTATCTCATGACTTCTATAATTCACCCCCTTTTTATCGGCATCACTCTTTTGGGTTTACTCTTGCCAATCTTGTCAATTGTGCCTTTCTCATTCAACTCTTACGATGCTGGATTAATTTCCCTTAGCTTCACAATCATCTGTCGGTCAAAGACTTTCGAATGTACAGAGGCCTTTCCCAAAGCCTTCTGGTGATGGTAGTTTCAACAATCGGGTTATCGCCCAGAGTTTCCTGATTGAGCACCCACGTGTTGCCGGACTCCTCTGTTGCTGGTTTTCACCCTTTTGCATTAATCGCTCTTTATGCTTTCACAGTTCAATTAGCCGTTTGCTACTTTTATGTTCAACACAGTTCGCTTTCTTAGTGACTCTCCCTTCTACTCACCGGCAGTGATGAACCACTTGGATTTTTTTTTTCTCTTTGGAGTCAAGGTTGGTACCACGGAGACAAGCACCTTTCCCCGGCTTGGTTATCAGCGCATGAGGATCTTGTGTACCATTGACATCGGCTGCAACGGTGGGATATTTTTAACAATGCTGATGCGCCCCACTGCACCCCTTTGCCAATGGGGAAGGAAACAGCCAAAAATGGATGTGCTAAGCCCTATGCGCGCAAAAATCTTCAAAACTGCGCATGGTTCACCATCACAAAAGGCTGCACACCCCTGCCGCACACAGTCTAAGTTGGTGTAAAAACAGGACTCACTGCAGGAGAATGCCCGTGGGTGCTGTTACATGTAACATGAAGCAAGGCCACAGAAGTGGGCTAAAAACCGAAAGTGACTTTTAAAATGCAGCTTCCCCAACCAATTGCAACCTTCAAAGTGCTGATTGGCGCTAAATTCAGTCATTTTCCAATTGAACCATTGAAATTAAAAGTATACTGAAATCACAGGTCCTCCAGGAGTGCTCAGAGAAACCGGGCCTCACTGACTGACAGGAGCTAAGAAATTTATTTAATGAAAAAGGCAACCCAGCAACATTTAATTCAGTTCCACAGGAAAAATGTGGCTAAAAGTGGCAACATATAACAATTTCAGCTGTGCAGAGAAAACTCCAAGCAAAGGCTGAATATTTACTTCCAGATTGCAAACAAATTCCAGCACTCAAGGACAGAAATGGTGCTGAATAGATGTGTATGCTGCAAAGGAAACTCTGATGTAAAGGACTCTGTTAAAATGTGCTTTTTCCATGAAGAAATTGCAAAATTTGCCTGTTCAAAAGCATGTTTTTGTGAAGGGCTTAATTCCTTTAATTGTCAAAATTCCCTATACACTCTGTGTATTTTATATATTTTAAATGAAAGATTTTAGGTGAATCTTAAAGTAACCCAGTTTGGAGTTAACTGATTCATTCTGATTGGACAGTGCCCAGCCTGGGAAAAATGACACTTCATGTTGACACTATGCTGCTACCAGGAAGACTTAAGTGATGCTGGAGGTTCTCGCATATTTAGAACAAAGATCTCATTAGCCATTCGTCTTTGGCTGAGCCAAGGACAAAGGACAGGCTGAGCATTGATCCCTTCTGGGGGGAGGCAGGAAACTTCCCTCTACACCCCACCCTGATCAAAGGGATTTGACAGCTGTTGTTTGTTGAAAGGAGAGAAAAAAACTGCCAAAAGCAATCTGTTGTTTAAAATGCATATTTGTAATTAAGTTTTGAAAACCTTTAACTTTGCAATATGAAGGAAGACAGATCTAAAAATTGGTAGTTGTAAATCAAATTTTATGCTCTTTCTGTGGAGACGTTAGTGAACACTGCACTACATAAGGAACCAAAGTTACACCAAAACCCTAATTGTGGCAAAACTATTGATGTTGCAAATATGATATTGTATACCCATGTTCTAGGGGTAATCGCCTAGATATGTTTTGAATTAGAAATTGTTAGGCCAAACCGTTATGATTAAAATGGACAAAAGTCCACAGAACGACAGACAGCTCTCACAGAGATGTGAATTGGACGTAAGGATAACTCACAAAATATATAATTTATGTGTCCGATTTTATTAGGGTGCATAATTATAGAAATGTGCGTTTGTGCAAAAGTTAAATTGTGGTTCAAATCAATATGGGAGTTCCTAAATCACATCATAAAGATGACAGCTCTTTTCTAACTTCCAACCAGAACAAGGCAAGTGCCTTTGACCACTCACAGCTGTGGGGGTATGGTTTGTAATTCTGCCCCTACCATAGACTTTGTGATGTCACTTGACATGATAAATATAGGAACTTTATCAAACACACATACTGATTCCTGACTCCATCCTGATTGCAGCGTGACACCCTATTCCAGAATTCTTCATCTTGAAGCTGATTCCAGACTTCTTTGAAAAACCAAGTCCCAGCAAATGCTGAACTCTTCTTCAGCTAGGCCCAAATCCAGAACCATCCCAAAAGAACTTCAGGAATTAATTCTGATCCAGTCTGACTTGCTACCATTCATACTTGCCTACGGAACTCGCCATCACGCTAATCTACCGTGTCCAGTGACCAGAAGGGCCAATCCAGTTGAGGTGCCAGTCCAATTGACCAGAACCGCCCAGCTGACCATCCCACCAGAGGTGCCCTGCTGTCGGTAGACCCGACCCGTGATGACCAGAACCCCGTTGGTCCAATCTTAATTCCAGTGGACTGTAAGTATAAACAGGTATCCTAGTAACCCATAGTATATATATTTGCCTTGTTTTACGCCAATCTAAACCATCCCATCTTTAACTTCAGGACCCTAATATTGTCAGAACCATTCTTGCCCTGATTTTCCTCATTTGTTTTACAAAACCATAAACCATTAGTGATTTGGATTTAATAAAGTAATTCCCATACAAAACGGAACCAGAGTATCACACGTGAAGAGGTACAATCGGCTGTCCATAACTGTGGAAATTCACGGGTGCCATTCTCTTTTTCTTTGTGATTAATATAGTTTAAATAAACAGATCTGTCATTTTTAAAACCGAATTTCTGCTTTTCTCTGTTCCATTTTTTTTATCAAAAATGCCTCTCACTAAAACTTACATAACTTCTTCAATTTTATAGTTCGAGACTTCATTTCAACTTTCAGTTAAACCTAAGATCTGTAGCTACATCCACAATTAAGTGCGAAACAGTGTATTTGACCCCTTTTTATTAAAACTCTCATAGTGAAATGTTGCAGCGAATTTGCATTTTACAAAAGTTTTACACGTGTCTTTTCCCATCCAAAGTGTTTCTTAACTTCCATTCCGATCTAAAGTGTGTACTGTTGTTTATCTTGTAGCTCATGTTTCTTAGAACCTGTTTAGTGTTGCTCCCATAGGAATTCATATCAATTTAAGCATGTTTACACACTTTTTTGTTGTTTCACAAAGCCATTTTCAACTGTCATTTTAAAAGTGCCAAAGTTCCAAAAACGTTTTCTCTCTTGTTTGGGTTGGGAAGATTATATTCAAATACCTGCTGCTTACTATCTTTGTAGAATTGCTCATTTGTACATTAAGAACTTTGCAGGGGGAAACCTTAACCTAAGCGCTATCTTTTCACAAGCCAAAACTGTTCTTTTTCCTGTGTTTTATTTTCTGTATTGCTATAAGTGAATTCAATTGCTTTACTTACGTTCTGAATTATTTTGTCACCACATTGGGGATTGTTCCCCATGATACATATATATTAAAATTGGTGTTTGATTTGAATTTTAAATAAATAAATGAGTATTTACTTTTACCAACGAGCCTGATTCCTGGTCCACTGTGATCTGGGGGGTATTTTGAGACAGTGTGATATGAGTGGTATATCACTCAGAATATTGAACCTATTGACATAATAAATAAGTATTTCATCTGTGCTTTACATGCTAGGCGGGACCCGGTTGTATTGCCTCATTGAAATCCTTAACACAACACACACTGGCTATTGTTTGCGGTCTTAAGATTCTTTCTGTGGGGGTGTCACAGGCATTGGTCGGAAAGGGCAAGGTCGCTTCTCTCCTTGTCACCCTCTCGGTATGCACCGTCTTTCTCCTCCTCTTGAACTGCTGTGCTGAGATAGCTCTCATGCCATGCGGTCTGCCTTGCTTGTATTGTGCTCTTGTGCTCCATTTTTTCTCCCTGTGGGGAAGGGAAAGGGCATTCAGGTGTGTGCGGTTCTGGTCAGTTGCCTGACTTTGCCTGACCCTGGTGTTGGGACATGTCAGGTAAATGTTATGTTATGTTATTTTGCATTTATATAGCGCTTTATTTACCATTGGTATGGTCTGAAGGCGCTGGTAGGTTGAACGCCCTTGGGAACCGAAGTTCAGATCAGTAGAGAGAGTGGAAAGAGTCAAAAGGTGCGTGTGAGCACCAGGTATGTGTGCAGCGCGTGTGGTATTCGTGTAACAGCTGCTTCTTAGCGTAGGTGTGGTGGTTGAGAGATCAGGGGTATGTGTTCGTTCTGGCAGGATTTATCCAGACCGGATGTGGCTGCGTTAGGCCTGAGGAGAACGCCTGGCTGGGGGTGTAACCAGCAGTGTTTACTTAGAGTGATGTGGAGTAAGCGGTGGATGTTGGTATGGGAACAGTTATACTGAATGGTGTCATAGTATCTCTGTGTTCTAGCTGAGTGGTGATGTAAAGGAGAGAGTAAGCGTGGTGGTGTGATATGATGGGTTATCTGCTTTTTCAAACGTTCTCTGCATTCCAGACCATACTATATACGTCACGCAATTTTATGCGCTCAAGTCCATTTTATGCACTCCTATCCACTCCGTGCACCCTAGTCTGCTCCATACAATCTGGTCCGCTCATGCATTCCATTCACCCTGCGCACCCCAGTTCGTTCTGCGTATTTCAGTCTACCGCACGCATGCATTCTTGTCTGCTCCATGCATGCACTCTTGTCTGCCCCACGGATGCACTCTTGTCTGCCCCAACGCATGCACTCCTGTCTGCCCATGCTCTATGCATTCAGCGTTCATCTGTACTTGTTCGTTTTATGTACTCATCTGCTCTATGCAACACGTCCGTTCACTCTGGGTGCTCAATCGCTCCAGGCATTCGTTCACTCCAGGCACTCATCCGCTTTATGCCCTCACACGTATTATCAATTTACCTAAATGGCTCGAGTGTTAGTCGGTCGTCCTTCATAATATGCAAAAGTGTTCACATTAGAATTGGGGGGGAAAAGTGTTTGTGTATCCTACGTTGAAGGTTGGGGAAAAGTTGTCATAAGAAGGGAGATACTGTGTCTCACCCGAACGGTGTCCCACTTCCACTCCCCGAGAACCCCCCATCCAGCCCCAGGAGCTGGATCCAATAGAGATGACTGTGTCCTGGCAACCTGGATTACAGACCCCCAGGGACTAGTCAGGGAGGCACCTTCAGGTTTGGCACATGCCCTTCCTCCATGCAATGTAGCCACATTTGCTTCACACGGGAACCAGGAAAGAAAATCTTAATTTCCCTGGTCTTTTCCTTTTGAGTGTTCCACTGTGAAACAATAGGGTTGTAGGTCTAGAAACCATTGCATGACCCGAGGGTTAGACTTTTTGCGTTGGCTCATCCAAACTAGGGGTGAGCGATCTGTGACAAGTGTAAAGTTTCTTCCTAAGAGGTAGTATCTAAAATGGATTATGGCCCATTTGATGGCCAGGGCCTCTAGCTCTAACACAGAATAATTGTTTTCCTGTGGGAACAGTTTGTGGCTTGTGAATCGTATGGGGTGTTAGAATCCATCGCAAACCTGGGATAGGACTGCTCCTAACCCTGTAAGGGAGGCATCCGTTTGTAAGATTAACTCTTTAGAAAAGTCAACTACCTTTAGGATCGGGTTTTGGCACAAAGTTTGTTTTAGGGTGTTGTAGCATATCTCATTCTCTTCGTTCGAATGAAGTTTCTGGTGTTCTGTATTTTTAAGTTTATCTGTTAGCCGTGCTGTTTTATCTGAAAATTTGGGACTAAACCTACGGTAATATCCTATTAACCTGAGAAAAGCTCCAATATCTCTTTTGGTCTTAGGGGTGGTGTATCTAAGACAGCTTTTACCTTCTCATGTTGGGGCTGTACATGCCCATTCCCAACGAAGAAATGTAGGTATTTCACGGCTGATTGGGCCAATCAGCACTTAGCTGGGTTTGCAGTTAGGGCAGTTTTTCTAGGGGCTTTCATGATGGTATAAAGATGGAAGAGATGGTCCTCCCAGGTCTTACTATAAATGACGATATCATCAATGTAAGCTGCACAGAAATCGGAGTAGGGTTGTAAAATTTGATCCATAAGGCGTTGGAAGGTGGCTGGTGCATTGTGTAAGCCAAAAGGCAGGCCTTTAATTTGAAATAGTGTTAGAGGTGTCAAGATGTGTTTTTTTCTTATCTGGACCATCTACAGGAACTTGCCAGTACCCTTTTGTTAAATTTAGTCAGAGATGGCATTAACTTGACGGAAGTCTAGGCAGAATCTCCAGGAACAGTCAGGTTTAGTGACCAACATCATAGGAGAAGACCATGGGCTTGAAGATGTTTCAATAATATTGGCTTTTAACATTTTGTTGACTTCCTCAATCACTATCTGCTTACG